>NC_091475.1:179766933-180105933 GCF_036971445.1 Narcine bancroftii
AATAAAATAGCCCAGTTCAAAGTGAACTCCGCAATTGACCTGAAATTGGCGTACCACCAATTCCCCCTTCGCCCGGGGGACTGCAAATACACTGCCTTTGAAGCAGATGGTAGGCTTTATCACTTCCTCAGGGACCCCTTTGGAGCCACCAACGGAGTCTCAGTGATCCAAAGGGAGATGGATCGGATGGTAGACAGGCACCACTAAAGCCACGAGCATGCCATGGACGAATTTACCCCGTTCCAGATGGAAAGCGATGCCTCTGACTTCATGCTGGCCACCACTCTCAACCTGGTAGGTCGACCAGTGGCATTTTTTTCTGCACCCTGAGCCATGGCACTCCTCTGTCGAGAAGGAAGCACAGGCGATCATTGAGGCAGTACACCATTGGAGTCATTACCTGGCTGGGAAAAGATTTACCCTGCTCATGGACCAATGAACCTTTATGTTCAACATCTAATTGCGGGGTTAAATCAAGAATGATAAAATCCTGAGATGGAGAATCGAGCTCTCCACCTATAACTAGGATATCCTATACCGGACAGGCAAACTCAATGACCGCCCGCCCCCCCCCCCCCCCCCCCCCAGATACCCTAGTTCAGGGGACGTGCGCCAGCATGCATCTCAGGCGCCTCCAGTCCCTCCACGGCGACCTCTGCCACCCTGGAGTCATGAGATTGTGCCACTTCATAAAAAGTCGGAACCTCCTGAACTCCATCGAGATCAGGTCCCTGACCAGATTCTGTTTGGTCTGCGCGGAATGTAGCCCCACCTCTTTAATTACCACACTTCCGATATTCAGTCTAAACTCACATAACGAAACCGAGATTTTGAGTTTTAGTCATTCGTGTGTGAACAGCCATTCTGGAAGATAGGAAGACATTTTTGAATGGAGAAAAAAACATATATTCTATGTAAAAACCATAAAGGCCATTTCAGAATGCATCACCACCACATGGTTATGGATCTGGAGTCCCATCTAGGGTAGGCAAGTTGAGGATAGTGAAATTTTTCCCAAAAGGATATTAGATTTTTTTCACAATAAATTGCCTGCTGTTATTGATACTATCTTTTACTATTGTCAGATTATTGAATTAGGTGAATTTACATTTTTTAGTTTTCTTGATGGGATCTGTTCATGACATGAAGCTTTAATGAAGGGTGAGTAGTCCAGAAACAAAGACTCTCTTTCTTTTCTTTGGCTTGGCTTCGCGGACGAAGATTTATGGAGGGGTTAAAAAGTCCACGTCAGCTGCAGGCTCGTTTGTGGCTGACAAGTCCGATGCGGGACAGGCAGACACGATTGCAGCAGTTGCAGGGGAAAATTGGTTGGTTGGGGTTGGGTGTTGGGTTTTTCCTCCTTTGCCTTTTGTCAGTGAGGTGGGCTCTGCGGTGTTCTTCAAAGGAGGTTGCTGCCCGCCAAACTGTGAGGCGCCAAGATGCACGGTTTGAGGCGTTATCAGCCCACTGGCGGTGGTCAATGTGGCAGGCATCAAGAGATTTCTTTAGGCAGTCGTTGTACCTTTTCTTTGGTGCACCTCTGTCACGGTGGCCAGTGGAGCGCTCGCCATATAACACGATCTTGGGAAGGCGATGGTCCTCCATTCTGGAGACGTGACCCATCCACTCATGTTTATTTTTTTTACATCATGTGTACTGAGCTATAGTGAGAAATCTATTTTATAAAGTATACCAGCAAGTCCTTGAATACGAAGCTAATTGAAGATAAAAGAAAATTCAGAGTAAACTATATAAGCCTTCTCTTAATGTGGTCTTGATAACATGACTATAACCTTAAGCATGACAGCCAGAAGACCCCACAAAGCCTCAGCTGTTCAGAAAACGCATCTATTTTTATACTGTAAACCAGGGGAGAGCGCGAACGCAGTCCCCCACTACCACAAATTTTGCAGTCGAGTATCCCGCATTTGGGGACATCGCAGGCGTCAGCACACCCGAAGTGCAATGGGATAGCCTCATCCTGGGAGAACCGCCTTTTTGATCACGGTCTCTCCCCTGCCAGGTAAGTATGCTTTCTGCTCGCTGCTTGTGCTTACCCAACCTCTAACGTTACCCCTTAACATTGTCATGACCCATAACTGTAAAATATTATTTTGTACCAGCAGTCCATGATAAGTTCCACGTTCATGCTTTTTCTTTTATTTCTTTCTTTTCAGTTGCTATTTTACGAATTTTCCTTTCGCTCTTTTATTTGCATATCTTCCTTAAAAGGAAGGAATATTTTTCGGCGGCTGGCTTGCAATTCCCTACTCACCACTGTGCGGCATACTGCTCCCAGCGCATGCGTTACACTCAATTCAAGTTACACTTGTGGCTGCTATCCAGCCCACTGCTCTGTGCTTCTGTAATCCAGAGTGGTTCAGGACTCAACTGAGGTGGGCACCTTTGCATCTGCCCTAATGTTCCCCCTGAATTTCTCCCCTTTCACACTTAACCCAAATCCTCTGGTTTGTATTTCATCACACCTCAGTGGAAAAAGCCCACTTGCATTTACTTTACCCATCATAATTTTGTATGCCTCTATCAAATCTCCCCTAATTTTTCTAAGTTCCATAAATAAGGTTTTAACCTGTTTAACCTTTCCCTGTCACTCAGTTCTTCATGTCTTGGCCACATCCTACTAAATCTTCTTTGCACTTTTTCAATTGTATTGATATATTTCCTGTAGTTAGGAAACTAAAACTTTATTTAGAATTTAGAAATAGAATTTATTGTCAGGAACATGTCACAAAATTCATTGTTTTGTGACAGCATTACAGTGCAGAGAAAGTGAGGTAGTCCATTCAGAAATCTGATTGCATAGTGGAAGAAGCTGCTTTTGAGCCACTGGGTGTTTGCCTTCAGGCTCCTGTACCTCCTTCCCGATGGTAGCTTAGGTGGTGGGGATCCTTAAGGATAGAGGCTGCTTTCTTAAGAGAGCGATGCTTGTCGATGTCCTTGATGGAGTGAAGACTGATGCCCATGATGGCATTGGCCGAGTTCACGAGCGCGTCTTTTCCTCTCCTGAACATTGGCACCTCCATACCAGATAGTGATGCAACCAGTCAGAATGCTCTCCCCAGTACACCTGTAGGAATTTGCAAGAGTGTTTGATAACATACCTATACTCCTGAAAAATGGCACTCATACCTTGTTTGCCAGCCAAAGAAATGCACTAATTGCACTAATGCTGCGTTGAGCAGTAAATAAGATTTAACTGATCTTTCAACTATGCAAAGCAAAATAAGGGGAATGCAGACACAGATCTGGTCTGTCTCACTTCATGGGAAGATGGAAGAAAACCATTCCCATACAAAATATTGGTGCAGTTGACTTGCTTCTATTGCACAATTTTGACACAAAATTTGTGAAAAGAACAGATTAAAGTTACTAAAAAAAAAGGTTTAGTCAGATGTCAATTTCTTAGATTAGCCCATCTTGCTGTGACCATGAGAGACTTACAGAAATTCCACCTGGAGTATTGTGTGCAGCTTTGAACTCCTTATTCGAAGATGCTCTTGCTCAGCAGGATGTTCAGTGAAGATTCACTCAGCCACAGAATCTAAAATTGGTAACAGGATGGGACAGATTGGGTGTAGGATGTCCCTGATAAACTTGAGTCCAGGACCTGGGAAAACCATTTAAGGTTGAGATTAAGAGACATTTCTTTTCCTATATAGTGATGACCATGTAGAATTCTCTACTACAGAAAATTGTTGAAGCCAAATTATTAAATATATTCAAGAATAAATTGGATATTTTTCTTCAGGCAAGAGGGATTAAAGAAAATAAGGAGAAAGATGGAACAGGGTAGTGAATTTGGATGGCCTGTTCTACTCCAATTTTCTATGGTTCTATATTTAAGATTTCTCTAGCATTCCAGTTACACAGGGCAAGGACAGTATCACTTTACTTCATGTACCACCAAGTGCAACTCCCACCATTCAGGCTCTGAACTAGTAGTTAGAAGTATTATGTTACTTGTCTTTCTGCTACTCTGTCTGTCAGCCGACTCGATTGTATTTCTTGGTTACACTAGAAAGGGTAGGACAGGGTTATAGTGAAGTGGGGAGTGGGTGGCTAAGAGATGTATGTTTACTTCATCTGTAGTTTGCCTAAAAGAAATGTAAAGTGAGAGAAAATTAATATTTGAGAAGATGAATTGGATGGTATGATACCATATTCTTTAATGATCTTTGCTACTAACTGAAGATCAACGGTTAGCACCATTTACCCAAGAACATTGCATGATGCAGCCAGATGGAAATATACTAGTGACAGGCTGCTAAGTTGAGATGGTTGGGCGAGATTTGCAGTGAAGATAAATGGATATTGGTTTGGTAGAATAGAGCAGATATTCTCACCAGGAGACATAAAGACCCCCTTTAAGGGGAGAGCCACAGACTGAAATCATAAAATAATTTTTAAGCGGTTTATATAGGCTGTAGGAGAGAAGTACAGAAGAAACTAACTAAACTTGACTGCTTCACAGGGAAGAGGGCCTAATAAACATTGAACAGAGTCCTAAGGGAGCCATAGCCAAAAAAAAAAGTTGAAAATGGCTGGAACAGAGGAATGTTAATTTGATTTCTGTCAATGGATATTTTTTAGTAAGAAAGAGCAGTGAACAGAGTCTAAACAGTGCACTAGAAGAAGCATTCTCTTACCTCAGTGATGGATGTGAATTCAATTAACTTCAGAGTGGTATCCTGGTCCTTGGATCTTGTGTTGAATGAGAGTAGGCACCACCTCCTCCACTACCTCTCTATTCCTTCAGCTACTTTCTGAATATGTTTATTGAAGACCTGGGCTAGTCTTCTCTATCTCCAATATGGTGTCTGAAAACTGCAGGTTTCACTGTCCCACTTTTGTGTTTTAAATCAATCAACCCCCCTCAGAATCCCTTCTCATTTCCAAAGAGCAAAGGGCCTTTACTTATCATTTATTCAATACCAATATCACTCCAAATCCTTAACCACCTTCTGGAAGCAACTTTATCAAATCTCATGACGTGCAGCAAAACTCAGCATACAACAGATGCTAGCCACTAAACTTTTTATATATTTGGTATTGAAAGGCACAAGAAATAAAAATTCCAGTTATTGCTTGTCTGCATAATTGAACATAATCAAGACTGTAAAATTACTGCCAAAGTGACTTGGAAAGTAGTCCTGTGTGTCTTGCAAGACAGTTGAAAAATGGCTGTATTTTTTCTTCCCTTTCAGGTGAAATTTTAGCACAAAATAGTTTTGTTTCAGGTAGACTGCAAAGATGCACATTTGTCAGGTGAGAGGATATAGATTTATGTGCTTGGGTGAAGGATCAATTCATCCAAAGCCTTTTTTCAGCAAACATCACAGCAACACACATGATATTGAGATATTGCAAATGTAAAATTGAGTCTCACTGTAGATGTTGAGAAAATGAATTCATATAATATTGGTCAGATTTGGCAATATAAATGAAGTCTCAAGGATGGAATCTTGAGATATATTGAAGGCCATGTGTAGATGCAAAAGGAAAACTCCTTGAGACGGAGAGAAATAGGATTATGATAAATTGGTGCTAAGAAAGTAGATGATAATGAATGGGTGATTGGAAAGGGTGGTCAATGGAGGAAATGGATTCTATAGTCTGTACCGTGAACACATAATTGATGGTTATAACTATGGGTGGGATGAATATCAAACTGAAAGGATTCATATTGGGAGTGACAGAATATGCAGACTTGGTTTTTGTTAAAAAACTCTCAGAGAATTTTTTTGAAAATAAACAGTAACAATTAATGTTCAAATAGCATCTATAATCTTTACTAGCTCCTAAACCTGATGAATAGAGAGGAACTCAATGTGCACTCCTGGCTGTAGGGAAATCTATTGGTTTGAATTAAGGCATATGTAGTGGAACATGGTACTGCGGGCATGTCCAGGCATGTCCTCACTGGGCTGGGCAGGCTGGCCCTCCTTCTGTACCTGTAGCCCCTCCCCATAAGATCCTCTAATAAAGGCTGAGAGCCCTAGTCCCCTCCCTCATACCTAGCTTGGACATGTTCCAGCAGCTCGTAGAGGCATATCTGGGTCTCCTGATTAATAAAGCCTTTGACTTATTGCTTTGTGTCTGCGAGTGGTCATTGATTGCGCTTCACTTTATCAATCAGAATTTTAAAGTGCCATGGATAAGGCAATCTGACTGGAGAAGCTGGAGATTGATCCAAAGGAACCAGAGGCCTCCATGAAGTTTGTTATGTGGCTACACTGTTTGAAGGCAGACCTGAGGTGCCACAAAATCATAGCTGATAGTGATCAGTACAACCTGCTCTTTTCAGCTCTGTACCCAATAATTTGTGACTGCACTAGATACGAAGAGGCAATGGCCCTATTCTGACAGCAATATGGAGCTGTGAGGAATGCGATGTACGCGTGCTTCCATCTGGGCTCCTGACGCTAAGGCTTAGGTGAGTCAGTCATGAGGGCCATGTGGGAGCTGGGGCGAGACTGCGGGTGCAGGAATGTGACTGCAGCGACCTACCAGGAGGTGTTCATCCGCAATGGGCAGGTTGCTGGCTTCCACTCCCATCACATATGGGAACAACTTCTGGAGAAAGGTGATCGGTCCCTACAGCAAATGGTGCAGATGGCCCAAGCAATGGAGATGGCACAACAGAACACGGAAGACTACTCAGTGGACCACCAGGCCAGGAGAACAGGCAATGCCATCTTGGGACTCAGGGCCCCTGACTGGACCTGCCATCGCCGAGCACACGTGGTGCAACCACTGTGGCCAAAGCACACACCCACGAAAGTTCTGTCCAGCTCATTGCACAACCTGCTCAAACTGTCAGAGGAAAGGACACCATGCTGGGGTTTGTCACTGTAAGCCCCACTCTAGCAGTGCCATGTGCAGACCGTGATCCACATCGCCATCTTGGGTTGACCCACTTTCGCCATAATTTCTGGTTGCTGAGAACCAAACTTCTGGGCTGGGTCGCAATGACACAGAGGTATGTCACATTTGGTTTCTCTTCCGGACTCCACTGTGTATGATCCATAGGAGTGGCCATCTTCATGATCTCCCAGGCGGCTATCTTGGTGCAGCCAACCCAACGACATAGCAGCAGTGATTTGGACAGTGAGTTGACATTGGCTTCCATTGCACTGGATGAGAGTAGACCACACCAGCTGGGATGATCAATGATGGACATTGAGTGGTTAATGACCACACCACTGGCTGCCTGTTCAACACAGGAAGCACAGAGAGCTTCATACACCCGGGCACGCCCAAATGTTATTCCCTGACTTTGTCCCCAGCCAAATTCAAGGTAGCACTAGCCTCCAAATCCCTCTCTGTGGAAATCTGTGGGAGATCTTCATGACCCTAACCATGGGGGGGCACAAAATATAAGAACTTCAGACTGCTGGTGATGCCCCACCTCTGCACACCCATCATAATGGGGCTGGAATTCCAGTGCCAGCTTAAGGGTGTGCTGATGCTGTATGATGGGCCCCACCCCTCCCACTGTCAGTAATAATCAGTCCCGGGAGGCCCTGCCCATCCCCCTGAAGAGACTCAATCACTCATCTGAACGCCGGGCTGGGCTTCCAACCTGCAGACTGGCCACCCTCCAGGTCTTTAATTAATGCAATGCCAATGAAATTGTTCTCCTTTCCTAGGAGGTCAGCATCAGGAACTATGCTGATGGTCTGGCTGACGACCCCAGGGCTGGTGCTTCTCTGGAAACATGACAGATTGCACAAGGCGAACCACTGGTCAAGGAAGTGCACCTCCTGCATGCGAACCCCCAGTATGTGCCAGTAAGGTACCCAGATGGATGGGACAATACAGTGTCCATCTGGGACCTGGCACGAGCAGGGTTCCCGGCACAGGAGGTGCACCTGATATCCTCGGGCAGTGATCAGTCAGGCCCAGGGATCACCCTGACATAGTGATCCCACCTCCAACACAGCCCCCACCCCCTACGGACCTGGAACACACAGACCCTCCAACACTCAGCTGGTCGAACAAGCCACCGTCCCGCTGGAACCAACGATAAAGCCAGCAGTGCTTCGGAGATATCAGAGCCAAATAAAACCACTGGAGGGTTTTTTGAACTGTATGAACTGCAAGAGCCATGCTGGTGCACATTGTCCTGCATCACCTCACCGGACTTCATTCAAAAAAGGAGGGGTAAATGTGATGGAACACGGTACTGCGGGCATGTCCTCGCTGGGCTGGGCAGGCTGGCCCGTCTTCTGTACCTGTAGCCCCTCCCCATAAGCTCCCCTAATAAAGGCTGAGAGCCCTAGTCTCCTCTCTCATACCTGGCTTGGACGTGAGCCAGCAGCATGTAGAGGCATGTCTGGGTCTTCTGAGTCCTTGACTACTTGCTTCGTGTCTGCTAGTGGTCATTGATCATCTCCAGCAAGACTTCTCATAATTCTACCATAGATCTGCTCTCGTATGAATTGCCTTTGGCAAATGCAATTACAAATTCTGTCTTTGCTGAATAATTTTCATTGGGAGTTGTGAATGAGGGGCCTAAAAAGGCCTGAATAGACAATACACATTTATCCCTAAAGCTGATTACAATATTTCCTAGAATATTTTGATCCATGTTGGTTGCAAAGTCAATACCATCTGCCATAATGTGTGTTTCAGTTCATAGCAGGAATGACTACACTCTCTGGTGACCCCTAAAATGTAATTTAGTGGGTCTGGTTCAATTAATGTTTTCCATTATGACGATAGCAGGTTGTAATCCATTCTCATCTTATCTTATATTACGAACCTTAGCAGGGTTGGAAGTTCAATTATATGTAACATTTGAAATGAAATTCTTGTAAGTCCTAGCTAATTGAATTGATACACAGACAGAACAGTTATTATTCACACCTCCTCAGGAAGCTGTTTACTCTTGCTAGCTTCAATGTAATGTAATCCTGGTACAAACTTCTAATGCAATAGAAATAGCAGTTATCATTCAAGAAAATTCCCTTGATTTGTTCCTATGTCTCTATTTGTCTCTAGGAGCTGGTTTCAGTTTAACTCAAGCTGATAGGATATGTCCATTGTGAGTTTAAGCACTAAATTGGTTTTCTTATAGGCATTTTCCGGATCACTTTATTCAGTATTATAAATCTCACCCTAAACGTTATCTGATTTGCAAGAGCTTGATGCCAAGATGGTGTGAAATGGGAAAAGTGCTGATATATTAATTCACAGAATATGGAACTCCACAAAAACATCAACATTGATATTCCAAACATTGGTGAGACTATACTTTAAGTATTGTGTACAATAAAAAAAGTCTCAAAGTCATAGAGCCATACATCATGGAACAGGCTCTTCAGCCCCACTCAGCTATGCTGACTGTTAGTATTTTGGGCTAGTCCCATTTGCCTGCATTTTGTTCATATCCTTCTTAACCCTTCCTATTCATTTATATGTCCAAATGCCCTTTGAATGTTGCATTTAGATTAGATTTCAGATTTAGATAGATTTCAATTTATTGTCAGAGTATATACATAACATCACATTCAACAGAGATTCTTTTTGCTGCGGGCGAGGCAGAATTACCACTTATTGGTAGTGCAAGAATAAACTGTACACAATATACACGTAAGCAAATAAAGAAATGTAAACAAACAGCAATACAGAGAGAAAAAAATCAATAAAGTGCAAAAGTAGGAGTCCTTAAGTGAGTTTCTGATTGAGTTTATTGTTGAGGAGTCTGATGGTGGAGTAGCAGCTGTTCCTGAACCTGGTTGTGTGAGACTTGTGGCCCCTATATCTCTTTCCTGATGGTAGCAGCGAGAAAAGAACATGTGCTGGGTGATGTGGTTGCTGCTGCTCTCTGACAGCAGTGTTCTCTGTGGATGTTCTTGATGGTGGGGAGGGTTTTGCTTGTGATGTCCTGGGCTGTGTCCACTATATATTGCAGGGCTTTCCGCTCAAGGATATTGATGTCCCCATACCAGGCTGTAATGCAGTTGGTCAACACACTTTATGCTGAACAGCTGTAGAAATTTATCAGGGTTTCTGATGAAACCTCTGTAAACTCCTGAGGCAGTAGAGGCACTGATGTGCTTTCTTCATGATACTACTAGAGTGTGTTGGGTCCAGAAAAGATCCTCCGAGATAGTGACTCCCAAGGACTTATATTTACTCACCCTCTCCATTTGAACCCTCCTATGGCAGCTCATTCCAGGTACAGACTCCCCTCTGCATCTCAGGTTCCCCTTAAGTCTCTTCCCTCTCGCGTTAAATCCATACCGTCTAGTTTTGGAATCAGATGCCTTTGGAAATAAAGTATAAGCATTTACTTTCTCCATAAAATATGATTTTATAAATCTCTGTAAGGTCAGGCCTCAGTCCAGTTCCATCAACATCTTGGTGAATGTCTTCTGCATCCCTTCCAACTTATTGATATAGCTGGGCAATCAGAACTACACACATTATTCCAAGTGTGATCTTGCCAACACCTTGGACAGCAGTATCACGCGGTCCCAACATTTCTACTCAATAACTCGCCCATTGAATGCCTTCTTCACCACCCTGACCACCTGAGTCACCACTATGCACATGTACTCATGAGGCAGTGTTTCATGAAAGCAGCCAATGTCATTAAGGACCTCCACTACATTGGTCACAGTCTCTTCTCACTGCCAATTTAGCCTAATGGATGACTTTGGCACATACATTAAGAACATGTGCTGGGTGATGTGGTTGCTGCTGCTCTCTGACAGCAGTGTTCTCTGTGGATGTTCTTGATGTGCTGTCTTTTGCACAAAAGACCAACCTGTCTTGTAATGTCAGGTATTCCAGAATAGAACTGTGTTCCCATCAGTGCTCATGCATGAGGCAGGGTGTGAAAATCCTAGACTGGGGACAAAAAAAAAACAAACCAGATCCGAAGGATTTCAGCTACAAAGTTAGGCTGGAGATGTCAGGGCAAAGATTGAGAGGAGATTTAATAAAGATTGAGGAAAACTGGAAATCCGATCCCATTGATCGTTGGAACATAGAAGTGCAAAGTTGTATTCCCCTTGAGAAGATTACTTATGGTCTTAGGAAAAGACAGTATGTTCGTTGACATTTGGCAATCTTATTAGATGCCCAGATTGTATAATTTATTTTGATTTCGTTAATTAGTATACACCTTATTAGAAATTTCATACTTTTAAAATGATGTGACTGAGATGTCAAACCTTGCTTCTTTCTTTTTATCTCCCTCTATTCCCTGCTGTCTGTCCCCTTTTCTTTCGAATCTGGGGAGGAGGCACTGGGGCAAGATGGACACCCCACCCTTTTCTTTTTTTTGGACCTTATCAATGTTTTTCTATTACTTTATATTCAATGTATTATTGTTATTATATTAATTGAGTCCTATATTTAGTATTTTCTTAAAACTTCAATAAAATATTCCAAAAAAAATTGAGGAAAACTCCTTCCATTGGCATATGATTTAAAGCCCAGCAGAGGGAGCTTTAATGATTGGCAAAAGACACAGGGGAACACAAGGATTTTTTAAAGAGTGGTTATAATCTTAAAATAAAGTGTTTAAAAGTGGTGAAAGCAGAGTCAGGCCAGACTAATGCAAAGGTTCTAGGGGGAAAATCATTTAGAGAGCCATGGAAAAAGATTACACAAGGAACTAAACTCAATGGGTGAAGTGGATTCATCTATATCATTACAGTTTGATGTTTCTATCAAGTTCAATTTTATTGTCAGAGTATAAACATAACATCACGTACAACCTGGAGATTCTTTATCTACTTTTTGGTAGTGAAAACTGTACTTATGTATAGAAAAGGGGGAAATATAAACCAAAAAAAATAAAACAAGTTAGTCAGTGCCTTTACAGTGCCAGTGATTGGGACTGGACTGGGGTTCAAATTCTGCACTGTTTGTAAGGAGCTTGTAGGTTCTCTTGTGTCTGCGTGGTTTTTTTGGGGGGGTTTCAATTTCCTCTCACTGTTCAAAAACATACCAGGGGTGTAGGTTAATGGGGTGTAAATTGGGCAGCACTGACTCATGGGCTGAAATGGCCTGTTATCGTGCCATATGTATAAATTTTAATTAAATAAATAATGTGCAAAGTTAGAGCTGTTAAATGATTCTCTGATTGAATCTGTTGTTTAGGAGCCTGATGGTGGAGGAGTAGCAACTGTTGCTGAACCTGGTAGTATGAGTTTTGTGATACCTATATCTGATGGTGGGAGCAGGAACCAAGCACGTCCTGGGTGGTGTGGATCCTTGATTGCTGTTGTTCTCCGACAGCAGCGTTCCATATAGAATTTCTCACTGATGGGGCGAGTTGTGCTTGTGATGTACTTGGCTGTATTCACTACCTTTTGTAGGGCTTTCTGCTCAGAGGTATTGGTACCGATTAGCACACTTGAGACATTTGTGAAGTTTGCCAAGGTTTCCAATTTCATACTGAACCTCCACAAATTCCTGAGAAAGTAGAGGCACTGCTTTATCATGATGTCACTGTTCAGACTGGAGCTGATATGCTTTAAAACCTGCCTCTCAAAACACCATCACTGGATGTGAGTGCCACTGGTCAGTAGTCAATTAGGCAGGTCACCACACTCTTCTTGGGCACTGGTACTATTGAGGTCTTTTTGAAATAGCTGGCTACTATGTTCCGCTGAAGTGAGATACTCAAGATATCTGTGAATACATTGGGCAGTTGGTCAGCATGGGTTTTCAGTACTTGGCTGGTTACTCCATCTGGATCAGTTGCTTTGTTTGGATTCACTCTCCTTAAGGCAGCCCATAATCATCTTCCGATACTGACAGTACAGGATTATCAGTGGATGTGGGAATGTTCAGTGGTTATTCCTTGTTCTGGTGGTCAAATTGGGCATTGAGTTCATCTGGATGTGAAGTTTTACCATTTCCTTCTGCACCAGATTTTGTTTTGTAGCAGGTTATGTTATTTAGTCCTGCCACAGCTGTCAGGTATCCTTCATTGTTTTAATTCACATCCGGAATCTTTACTCTTCCATAGGTTGTACCTGCTCCCTGTGTAGTGTTTTGCATCTCCGTACTTAAATGTCTGTGATCTCAGCATGTTCCTGATTTCATTGTATATCCAGGGCTTCTTGTTGGGGAAAACCTTGAATGATTTGGTAGGGACACACTTGTCCACAGCTATTTTGAGCCACCTTCTTAGCTATGGATATTACACAATGTAAAGAGAAAATAAGAGAAGAAATTAGTTCAAATAAACTTTATCAGATAAATTACTATCTGTATAATTGGATTCGGGTTTCCAGTAAATGCTTCCTTTGGCCACATGGTGGTGGTGTTTCCACAGAAGTGTTGAACCAACTCACACAAATACTCCTTGTACACAGATGGACCTCTCACAAATAAGACCATTTCTATGGAATGGAAAGGTAGCCAGTGTCTCTGTGGAAAAATTGACCTGGGATTAAAGTCTGGGTGGACTACAAATGCCAGACGCCAAGAAATATTATTGGGCAGCCCAGTCGAGATACATCACCTCACTCTTTGAAGGAGGAGATGTACCATCCTGGAAACATATTGGCCTGCACATGGTGGGTGAGAGAACTTTATTTATAAATGAGACACCAAATAGTAATCTGGGAAAACAGACAGCCCTATACTAAAACAAATCTTCACTATTTGGAATAAAATTAATCAATATTTAGTTCCCCAAAACACCCCTGACTCCTAATGGATTAATACCATTAAGGTAACAAAATCCTGGACACCTGGTGTTCAGTGGTTTCAGGTGCATAGAGAACTGTTATGAGCAGGAGCATCTAATGTCATTTGAACAACTCAGACATAAGTATGGCTCATCAAACAAGATGTTCCACTGCTGCCTCCAGATATTTTCTGCAGGACAAATTAGATCCAATCATGGCCCTGCCACAGTGCAACAGCATAGAGACCATGATTCAAAGGGGGAACACATGGAAGTTCATCTCAACAAAGTATTTCTTGCTTCAAGCAGAAAGACCCAAACCTGGCCTTCACAAATCAAGGCAGAGGTGGGAGTCAGACTTAGGGGTAGCGATTGATGAGTGGTGTCAGACCACCATGACTGCAATTATTAATGCGTGGTACCAGCTGGTGCAATATAATTTTCTGCAAAAGCTGTACCTGACGCTGCAAAAATTGAACAGATCTAAACTGGAATTATCAGATCAATGTTTCGGATGTGGCGTTGAGACAGGATGCTTTGTGTATGCAACCTGGATATGTACCAAAGTGAGGCCCTTTTGGGTGGAACTAGGTCAATCCTAGGAAAAATTATAGGCAAAGAATTTCTGCAGTATCCCAAGTTGTCCCTGTTGGGAAATATAATGGACATAAGACTTACAATGAAGCTGTCCAAATTCAATTCATAATGATCACATTGGCATAGCAGTTACCTGGAAGTCTGACTCCTGCCTGAGCATTGCACACTGAAATATGGAAATGCAAAGTTGTGTTCCCCTGGAGAAGATTACTTACAACTTAAGGAAAAAATATACTTTAAAAAAAAATTGGCAAACATACTTAAATTCCATAGGAGCACGACTATAGGTGGACCGTCGTGTCTCGCCACCCTGCCTTCCCTGTCTACTCCTCAACCAACCACTGGGAGGGGGGTGGCAGGGTTGGAAGGGTGGGAGGCCCATCTCATCCAAGTCAAAGTCAAGAAAAGAAAGCAGCCTGAGCACTGGCCACCATGCTGAGACAAACCCACAAAATCCTGATATCTGTTTCACGCCTTTGTTGTGAGTGTCTTTAGTGTCCTCTATCATTGTGGTTAGTTAAATGTTAGGTGTTAAATATGGGGGTTGGGGAGGGATGGAGATGAAAGGAGCTTGAAGTCTGCAGAAACTGTATAAAATGGATAATTGTAAATTGTAGTCAGTGCTGATACTGTTAACATTGAGACATAATATTGATAACTGTTTGAGTTTAAGATTGGAAAATCATAAATAAAATTTTCAAAAAAAATGTAAACTTTTTCTCACAAACACAACAATCAAAAACAAAACCAGTCCCTCCCTCCCTCCTCCCCCCCCCCCCCCCAATACATGCAGTTCCATTCACATTCAGAGCATACATAAATTTTAAGTATATAGAGTACAGTTGGGGAAACTACATTTTCATATACAGGCATATAAAATAATTACTTCTATACCCTTTTTTGTTCCTTTTATTATTGTATCTGGGCCCCTATGTGGTCCAGGTATGGCTGCCGG
Source organism: Narcine bancroftii (assembly GCF_036971445.1). Classification (NCBI taxonomy): domain Eukaryota; kingdom Metazoa; phylum Chordata; class Chondrichthyes; order Torpediniformes; family Narcinidae; genus Narcine; species Narcine bancroftii. Next base: position 179,782,164 of record NC_091475.1, read on the forward strand.
ACCTTTACCACAATTAAGACTCGGAGATGTGATGCTTTCTCATCCTTTACTTCGAATAGACTAACATGGTTATTGACACACAGGGTTATATATATGGAAGGGTGATATTGTGACGTGGGCCTCATGATGTCCAGCAGAGGGTAGGCTTATACCCAACACTTCCCCCCCCCCCCCCCCCCATGCAGTAAATGCTGACTGGGCCCCTTTGAACTAATAAGATTACATCGGGCCCAGGACTACATGAGAATTAGAATACATTTCATGAGTAATTATAATTATAAAAGGGAAGTATTTAATAATAATCAGGGCACATAGTCCTTAAAGTGTTCAGGTGGTCCTCTTTCTCTTGGACTACCTCAGCGTGGTTTGCTGTGCCGGTCTTTGTTCGGGACCTGTAGATAGTCGAGTCAGCGGTCAAGTCGGCGGTTGAGTCGGCGGTGACTGCCTGCCTTCGCTGCCCTCCTGGCTGCGTGTTTCAGTCACTGGACTCCTTGGTTCTGCTACCATCACTGCCCCCCTCCACTCGGTCTGAGGGGGGGATGGTCGGGGAAGGCCACGGCAGGACTGATTCCACCTCCTCCAGTTCATGATGCAGTTCATGGACCTTAGCGTCCGTCAATACTCGTAATTGGTCAATGTGTCGCTTCCACAATCTGTCCCCCACTAAAACAGAGTATGAGTGGGGGCTCAATTTTTGTAAGATTACTCCTACCACTCATGGGTCTTTATATTGTCTATAATCTTGTACCAGAACTCTCTTGCCCACTTCCAATTTTCTAGGTGAGGTTTGTGGCGATGCTGTTTTTTTTTGCAATCAGAGACCCAGATCTGGATGAACTGTTGACAGCCTGATCCGTAGGTTGCAGCCAAACATTAGTTCTGCTGGGGTGCATTTTGTGGTAGCATGCTGCATATTTCTGAACCCCAATAAGAAATCTGCGGTTTTGTGTGTCCAGGAGGCATTTAGAAGTTTCATGGTTTTAATTGCTTTTTTTGAACATTTGTACAAAACGTTGCGGCTCCCCATTAGAACTTGGGTGATAGGGTGCGGAGAAAATATGTCAGATTTTTTTTGCTTAGGTATTCAGCTGTTCATTTCCCAGTAGAGGGGAGTCAGACTTCCAAGTGATCGTCATATATTTTTTGCTACAGCCAGCGCTGCTATTAGAAATGAGATTTGATATTTGGTCAATTTGTCACATTTCCATGAATTTACCTAATAGATATAGCTCCAGGTCACCCGTGAAGGCCACTCCTGTTATCCTGGTTAATTTTTCTGCAATTTCTTGCCAAAATAGCCTCACTTTCATGCACAACCACATGGCATGTAGAAAAGTTCCTGTCTCAGTTCCACATCTGCAACACATCTCTGAAATTTTGGCTTTTGATCTATGTAACTTTTGTGGGGTAAGATATAATTGGTGTAAAAAAAATTATACTGAACCAGTCCATATCTTGCATTTATAATTGATGTCATGCTGTCCTTATACCAATCTGTGGAATTACCACACCCACTCCTATCTTTCCCTTGGCCTCTGCAACCCTGGTTTTGTACTTTTTCTCTGAAGAGTATAGTACATTTTTGTTATAAATTTGGGTGTATTTCCCCCATCCAAATTGTTCGTTCAGTTTCACTAATTTCAAGTGGGGCCAATGTTGGTTCCCATTTTTCTCTTAAGAATGATCTAAGCTGGAGAAACAGAAGAAGGTCTCATTGAACAATTAAAGCACAAAAACAGAGTGGTCAAAGGACACAAGTTCCTTCCATGTGAAAGTCCTTAATAAATCTTATACCTTTGTCATACCAAGAATTTAATATTCTATTGCCCACATTCATAGGCAATAACACATTTTTACACAATGGTGCTTTTATTGATATCCCTATTTTTTTCCTATACATACATTAATTTCTTGGTGCATTCTAATTGTATATCAGAATGGGGTTATCTTTTTCCTTAGTGATTTGAAACCCTATTTATAGATAAATCCTTTTGCTTCCATTGAGTACATTCCCATTTGAACCCAAGACGGGGAGGGGTGGGGGGGTTGTCTTCAGTGAGGAAGGCTGTGAAGAGGTGACTAGGAATGTGGATGAGGGTAGCGCAGTGGATGTTGTCTATATGGACTTCAGTAAGGCCTTCGATAAGGTACCACATGGAAGGTTAGTTAGGAAGGTGCAATCTTTAGGTATAAATTTTGAGATAGTCAAATGGATTGAACATTGGCTGAAAGGGAGAGGCCAGAGAGTGGTAGTGGATAATTGTCTGTCAGGTTGGAGGCCGGTGACCAGTGGTGTGCCTCAAGGATCTGTATTGGGCCCATTGTTGTTCGTTATATACATTAATGATCTAGATGATGGGCTGGTGAATTGGATTAGTAAATATGCAGACGATACTAAGATAGGTGGAATAGTGAATAATGAAGAAGGTTTTCAAGGATTGCGGAGGGATTTGGGCTGCTTAGAAAAGTGGGCTGAAAAATGGCAGATGGAATTTAATGCTGATAAGTGTGAGGTGCTTCATTTTGGTAAGAAGAATCAGAACAGGACATACGTGGTAAATGGGAGAGCATTGATGAATACAGAAGAGCAGAAAGATTTAGGAGTAACGGTACATCGTTCCCTGAAGGTAGAAACTCACGTGAATAGGGTGGTGAAGAAGGCTTTTAGTATGCTGGCCTTTATCAATCATTGCATGGAATATAGGAGTTGGGAGGTGATGTTGAGATTGTATAAGACGTTGGTGCGGCCTAATTTGGAGTTCTGTGTGCAGTTCTGGTCGCCTAATTATAGGAAGGATATAAACAGAGTGGAGAGAGTGCAGAGAAGGTTTACCAGAATGTTACCTGGGTTTAAGCATCTAGAGTATAGGGAGAGATTGGACAGATTAGGTCTTTATTCTTTGGAGCGTAGAAGGTTGAGAGGGGATTTGATAGAAGTATTTAAGATTATGAAAGGGATAGACAGAGTGGATGTGGATAGACTATTTCCGTTAAGAGGAGGAAAGATTAAAGCAAGAGGACATGAGTTAAGAATTAAGGGGCAGAGGTTTAGTGGTAACATGAGGGTTGAACTTCTTTACTGAGAGAGTGGTAGCCGTGTGGAATGAGCTTCCAGGAGAAATAGTGGCGGCGAGTCAATTGTATTATTTAAGAAAAGGTTGGACAGGTATATGGATGAGAAGAAGATGGAGGGTTATGGGCATTGTGCAGGGAGGTGGGACTAGAGAGGGGTGTTTGGTTCGGTGCAGACTAGAAGGGCCTAATGGCCTGTTTCCGTGCTGTAATTGTTATATTACGTTATGTTATGAGAAATCTGGAAATCTAAGTCCTCCCAGCCCGTAATCCCATGTCAGTTTTTCCAATGCAATTCTTGGTACCTTATTATTCCAGAGGAATATGGTTGTTTAGTATCTTTAAAATATTTTTAGGTAATGGAATAGGCAGTGATTGAAAAAAGTACTGCAGTCTTGATCATTTTCATTTTAATGCAGTTAACCCTTCCCACCAAAGTAATTGGTAAGTCTCTCCATTTCTGTAGGACTCTTTTATCTTCCCAAAAGAAGGAACATACTTTAGTTTGTACAGATTTTGCAAGTTATTATCAGTTGCTATTCCAAAATATTTTATTCCATCCATCTTCCATTTAAATTACTTCCATTTAAATTTCTTTCATATTCAAAATGTTAATGACATATTACTTATATCATATTTATTTTGTAGCCTGATATTCTTCCATATTTTTCAAGTGTTACTTGTAATTTTTCCAAAGATTTAGCTGGTTCAGATAGGTACAATAGCACATAATTGTCAAATAGACTGATTTTGTGTTCTTCTCGCCCAACTTTGAAGTCCTTTATATCTGGATCCTTCTTATGATCTCTGCCAGTGGTTCAATCACTAAAATAAAAAGCGCTGGGGACAGGGGCCATCTCCGTCTACTTGATCTACTCCAGGGGAACACCGCTGACATTTGTTATTATTTTATGGTATAAAGTTTTTATCCAATTTATAAATGTTTTGCCTGTACCAAATTTTTTCAGTGTTTTAAATTAAAAATGGCTATTCCAAACAGTCGAATACTTTTTCTATGTCTAGGGAGACTGTAATACTTGGATTTCATTCAGATTTAGCCATGTGCATTATATTTAATGATCTTCCTTGACTATTTGAGGAATGCCTTCCTTTAACAAATCCTGCTTGATTCATATGTATCAGTTTTAGCAAGTATTAACTTAACCTATTAGCCAATGCTTTCGCTAGTATCTCATAATCAGCATTTAACAGGGATATTGGTCTGTATTACAAAGTTTTTTTGTGGGTCCCTATTCTTTTTTGATAACACTGTAATAATCATGGTTGAGAATGACTCCAGGAGGGTCTATGTTTCTACTGCTTGGTCCAGGTCATTCATTAAAAGGGGCATTAATAATTCTTTGAATTGTTAATAAAACTCAGGTGGAAATCCATCCTCTCTCAGTGATTTATTAGCCTGTAGGGTGCCCAGGGCATTTTGATTTCTTCCCTTGTGAATGGAGTATCTAATTCTATCCTCTCTCTCTCTCTCTCTCTCTCTCTCTCTCTCTCTCTTCTGGCCTTGGAAGTTCGACATTCAGTAAAAATTCTTCCATTTCATTCTCATCTAGTAATTCTGATTTGTATAGTTTCATGCAATATTGTCTAAAAGTGTTGTTAATTTCTTTTTGCTTATATACTAGAGTGTCTGTTTCTGTTTTTATAGCATTTATCATTCTTGATGACTCCTCTGTTTTAATCTGCCAAGCTAAAACTTTGTATACCCATTCACCCAATTCATAGTATTGCTGTTGTTTTTAATATAGCTTTTTCTGTCCTGTATGTTTATATTGTATTATATCTTATCTTTTTTATTCTCCAGTAATCTGTATTCTTCTTGAAATCCTATTCTTTGTGACTTTTTTTCTAATTCTTTAATATCCTTCTCCAAACTGTTTACTTTTATCATATGTTCCCTCGTATAGAATATTAATGGTCCCCTAAATATGCTTTAAGCATGCCCCACATCAGAAAACTATTATTAGTAGATAGCAGATTTGTTTCACAAAGTATTTCTATCTGTCTATTTATAAATTTGCAGAAATGTTCTTTTAAGCAATGTAGTATTGAGACATCATCTATATACATTCTCTTGCTTTTCCATTATTGCTACAGTTAATATTAATGGAAAATGGTCTGATAGAAACCTCACTAGGTATTCTATCACTCTACTCTTTAACTGGGCAGACATTAAAAATAAGTAAATCCTTGTATGTGAGTCGTGCACCCTTGAGTAAAAAGAGTAGTCTCTCTCTGTGGGATTTAATTGCCTCCATCCATCGATAAGATTTAGATCTTTCATATATGAAATTGCGATTTTGCTGCTTTCATCCTCGTTATTGTTCTTCCTGATTTATCTAATATTGGGTCCAAGCAGAAATGAAAGTCTCCTCCAACTAATATATTTTGTCTTCCCTCTGCTATTTTTAAGATGTCCTTCATAAAGGCTTCATTGTCATAATTTGGAGCATAAATATTCATAAATGTCCATGCTTCATATATTTTACAATGTGCCATTACATACCTTCCAGTTTGATCAATCAAGATATCTTCTATTAACACTGGCATATTTTTATTAATTAGAATCACCACCCCTCTTACCTTTGAATCAAAGGATGATGATATTATTTGTCTCATCCATTCTCTTTTTAATTTATCATGTTCCAATTTGGTAAAATGTGTTTCCTGCAAAAAGATTATATCCACTTTTAATTTCTTTAAGTATGCCAAGACCCTCTTCCTCTTCACTCACACGTTTATCCCGTTAATATTAAGACTAATAAATATAGTATAACAATTATATCTTCCTAATTTTATAAATTCTGTCATAACATTTTCCTATTGCTCCCAAGATCCCAACTTTCTCCCGGCAACTTAAAAGTCAGGACTGGTCATGGTCGCTGTTCACTGGTTTTTCTGGGTCTGAGGGTCCGGTGACCCTTTCAATTTGCAGCTTTGCATTTAACTTGTTTTGCCTCAACATCTGTGGGATCCATGTTTCAAAGAAGCTCACCAGGTCTTTTCCTCAATTCCTTCTCTCAGTCAATGATTCTTACATTGTTACGTCTGCTAAAATTTTCCATATGGTCGATCTTGTCCATCAGTTCTTTCTTTTCTGTGTCCCATATTTTTGCTTTTTCTTCCTGCGCCTTCAGCATGTCTTTTGTTTTTGTCCAGCTCAACCTCTGAATGAGTCATTCGTTCACTTAAGTCTTCCACAACTTCTTTAATTTCCATTCCCTTCTCTGACATATCTCTCATCGCTGATTCCATACTCATAAAATTACTGCATAAAGTTTCTGAAATGTTCAGGATGGAGGTTACATCTTGGGCCAACTTCCCAACTCTGCTGGGTTCAGCTGGTCCCAAAGCCCCTGCTATGTCGCTCCTCATCAGGTTTTCACTCGATGTTCCTGGATGAGCTGTCATTTCTTCAGTTTTTGTTTCTGGTTGCCTCAGTCATTTAGTACTTTCTTTATCCACTTTTGTCAATAAAATTCTGTTTTTGAGCTTTTAAACTGTGTTTTTAATACTTTTTGTGGAGAGCTCTTTCAAAACACTTCTGCTCAGCTCATTAGCATGGGCACACCCTCTTATATACAGAATACTTAAGATCAGAACATACGCCTTTAATTATACAAATAAAATTAAAAATGTATTTTTGGAATCAAGGGATAGATGGCAAATTAATTAATAATTATAAACATTAAATATTAAATTTTTCTGGGGAAAATGGAGAAGAGGAAATATGAACTGAAAGGCACAATTTCATAAATGGTTCAAGTACAGAGTGCTGATGTCATTCTTCATTGAGATTCATAGGTGAAACATGCACATGGAATACTGGATCTTATAAATAAAGACATTGAACACAAATCTTTATTAAATGCTGATTTGGCCACAGCTGGTGTCCTGTATTTAATTCTGATCAGTGGCCTTGAGAAGACTTTGAGAAAGTGCAGATGATTCTTCAGATGAGGGACCTCAGACACAAGATATAGGAGCAGAATTAGGCCATTTTGCACATTGAGTTTGCCTTGTCACTCCATAAAATACTGATTTGCTATCCTTTTTGACTCCATTCTCAAGCTTTCTCTTTTTTTTTGTTATATTTTATTTATGATTTTCCAAACTTAAACTCAGAGTTATCAACATTATCAGTGTCAATGTTAAAAATATCAGCATTGATTACTGTTTAGTTATCAATTCTATACAAAATTCTCTGCAGAGTTTAAGCTCTTTCCATCCCCCCCCCCCAAGACCCTCAACATTTAACTAGCCACAATTACACATGATATTGAAGGCATTTACAACAAGGGTGTGATACATATATCAGGGTTTTGTTGGTTTGTCACGGCATGGCAGCCAGAGCTCAGGCTGCTTTCTTTTCTTGACTTTACCTGTTTGGGATAGGAATCACTCCTCCCACCCGCCCCCCCCCTACCAGTTGAGGAGCAGACAGAGAAGGTAAGGCGGCGAGGCACGACGGACCACACTATAATCGTCTTCCTATGGAATTTAAGTATGGTTGCCAAATTTTTTTTTAAAGAATTATACTTTTTTCTTAAGTTGTAATTTTCTCCAGGGGAACACAACTTTGCATTTCCATGTTCCAGTGTGCAATGCTCAGCCAGGAGTCTTGATTTCTAGGTAACCGCTATGCACTTCCTGGCCACTGGCAATGTGATCATTATGAATTGAATTTGGACAGCTTCATTGTAAGTCTTATGTCCATTATGTTTCCCTACAGGAACAACTCCAGTGGGAATTCTTTGCCTATAATTTTTCTGAGGACTTGACCTAGTTCCACCCAAAAGGGCCACACCTTGGTACATGTCCAGGATGTGAACACAAAGATTCCTGTCTCAATGCTGCATCTAAAGCATTGTTCTGATAATTCTGGTTTAGATCTGTTCAATTTTTGCGGCATCAGGTACAGCTGGTGCAGAAAATGACATGGCAGCAGCCTGTACCATGCATTAATGATTGCACTCATTCTGGTCCAGCTCAGGCTGTTATTCCTAAGATTGACTCCTACCTCTGCCTTGATTTGTGAAGGCCTGGTTTAGGTCCTTCCACTTGGAGCAAGAAATACATTGCTGAGATGAACTTACGTGTGTTCCTCCTTTGAATAGGGCCATGGAGGGACCTAATTTGTCCTGCAGAAAAGATCTTATCTGGAGGTAGCAGTAAAACATATTATTTGATAAATCATACTTAAGTCTGAATTGTTCAAAAGACATTAGTTGCCCCTGCTCATAACAGTCCTCTATGTGCCTGAGGCCATAGCAACACCAGGTGTCTAGAATCTTGTTACCTACTGTCAATGGTATTAATCTATATGGGTCAGGGGTGTTTTTGGTGACAGCCTCCCTTTGATACCTAAATATTGGTTGATTTTATTTCAAAATAGGAATAATTAGTTTTAGTAGAGGGCTGCCTGTTTTCCTAGATAACAATTTGGCATCCCATTTATAAATAAAGCCCTCTGCTACTTTCTCACCCACCACATGCAGGCCAATTTGTGTCCAGGATGGTACAGCTCCACCTTCAAAGAGTGAGGTGATGTATCTCGACTGGGCTGCCCAATAGTAATTGTTGAAGTCTGGCATTTGTAATAAATCCAGACTGTAATCAATCCCAGGTCAATTTTTCTATAGAGACCCTGGCTACCTTACCATTCCACAGAAATGTTCTTACTTGTGAAAGCAAATTTTGGAAGAATCCCTGGAGCAATGCCATGGGCAGTGTCTGGAAGAGGTACTGGAGCCTCTGCAACACATTCATTTTAATACAGATGATCCTGCCCACTAAGGTTATGGGCAGGGACATTCACCAATTTAAGTACTCTCAATTCTCTAAAGTTATTATCTATTCTGACTCCCAGATACTTGTGGCCACTTTAAATTACTGTTTTCTTGGCATTGACTGTAATCTCCCTTAGTGAGTGGCATGAGTTCACTCTTGCTCCAATTCACCTTGTAGCTGGAGATCTCCCTATAGTCCTCCAGAGTAGAGCACAGTATGGACAATGAGTTTGCTGGGTCTGTCAGATATATCAGTACGTCATCGGCAAATAAGTTAATATTTTGTTTTTCCTGCCTTGCTCTAAAACCCTTAATGTCTGGATCCTGGCAAATGGCTTCGGCTAGTCCAGTGGTTCTCAACCTTTTTGTTTCCACTCACATACCACTTTAAGTAATCCCTATGCCATCAGTGCTCTGTGATTAATAAGGGATTGCTTAAGGTGGGATGTGAGTGGGAAGGGAAGGTTGAGGATCACTGCTCTAGACTCAATTGTTACTGGAAATATTTTGCTTGAGAAAAATTGTCATTGGCCCATTTCCTTTGGAGTTATGAAACTGTGCACCGTCGAGATGCATCACCTCACTCTTTGAAGGGGGAGCTGTACCATCCTGGACACAAATTGGCCTGCACGTGATTGGCAAGAAAGTAGTAGAGGACTTTATTTATAAATGGGATGCCAAATTGTTATCTGGGAAAACAGGCAGCCCTATACTAAAACTAATTATTCCTATTTGGAAATAAAATCAACCAATATTTAGGTATCAAAGGGAGGCTGTCACCAAAAACACCGTCAATTAGGTAGGTACGATTATAACAGTGGTTTTCAAACTTTTTAATTTCCACACACATACCACCTTAAGCAACCCCTTAATAATCATAGAGCACCTATGCCACAGGGAATACTTAAAGTGGTATTTGAGTGGAAAGAAAAAGGTTGACAACCATAGATCTAGGTCTTTCTATTTATCGGTTCTAAACTTGGTAACTCTAATTTAGACCGGAACCTACTGGGTTTATCAGACCATCCTGTTAACTCTGATTTATATAAACCCTCATAGAATTCCCTGAAGGTCTCATAAACTCTTTTGGTTGATGCGTGATCCTGCCATTCCCAGTTTGTATTGCATTGATCGTCCTTGATCCCTGTTCTGTCTTTAACTTCCAAGAGAGGACTTCATGAGCTCTCTCCCAGTTCATTGTATTTTTGTTTAGACATATTATAGCCTTTTCTATACTATAGGTTTGTAGTGTATTGTACTTTAGTTTTTTTATTTGTTACAGTCCTATATAACCATGTAACCATTTACATTGCGGAAACAGGCCATGTCGGCCCTTCGAGTCCACGCCGGTTCATTTGAACAACTCCACTAACTCCCCCCTCCCACTCTCTTTCCATTACCCTCTAACCCCCTCAGATCCATGTACGCATCCAACCTTCTTTTAAATGACAGAAGGGACCCCGCCGCAACTATCTCTTTTGGAAGATCATTCCATTCTGTCACCATTCTCTGAGTGAAAAAGCATCCTCTAATATCTCCTAAAGTTTAAAATGGGCTGAAGCCAAGAAAAAGTTTATTCTAGATTAGGAGTCATGTTGTTTTGAGTAGAAGGAATAATCTCCCTCTCTCGGATGTTTCCTCCTCCACATATCTATCAAATTTAGCTCCTTCATACAGTCAATGGTAGCCCTCACTGCCTTTGTTTTAGTTATTTTCTTTGTTGTCTTATCTAAGACAGGATCCAGACAAAAATTAAAATTTCCCCCAAACAAGATGTTCTCTTTTCCCTCTGACATTCTTAGGAAAATATCCTGCATGAACTTTTTGTCATCAAAGTTGAGAGTGTACACATTTTCTAAGGTCAAGAATTCAGAATATATCTGACAGTGTAGCATTACAAATCTTTCTGTTCTATCTGTGGTCACACTCTGCACTCTCACTGGAACACTCTTCCCTTTCAGAATTGCAACCCCCCTTGTATTTGAGCTGAACAAGGAGGATATTACCTGGCCCTCCAATCCCCTTTTCAGTTTCTGGTGTTCCTGCTCCATTAAATTTGTTTCTTGGAAAAAGGCCAGATCTGCTCCCTTTTTTTATGTGTGCCAAGACTCTTTTCCTCTTCACCACCCGTTCAAGCCATTAACATTGAAAGAAATGTACTTTATACTCTTTGTCATTGCCCCACAGACTCCCAGACCTGTGTTTCCCCCATACCTCCATCGTTCATCCAATCTTTTCCCTTCAGCTCTCCACTCCAGCCCGCCGTGTCTGTGATGAACCCTGGGAAAACAAAACAGAAGCAAGGACTACGAACCCCAAAAGGACAAGTAGAAGGAAAAAAAAATAAACAAAAGAGAAAGGAAAATGAATGAAAATAACACAAAAACTTCATCAAACTCTAATCACTTGCCAATTTGTATTCTCCATCTATATCTTCTTCCCTATCATCCTCCCTCCTTGCCTCTAATGACTTCACCCTCCACAATGTCACCATCACCCTCCTTACCATAAGCTGTACCTTTTGCACCTATTTATCTCCCACACCTCTCTGTCTTCAACACCACCCACCCCCAGCCACCCAGACCATTTCCCCTTTTAGAAATTCTTCCAGTAATGTTTATACAACAGTTAAACCCACTATTGCTATTCTTATTTAAACCCATTACTTACAATATATTCTTACATTCAACAAAACATTGGCATTACCCATTTGGCACTATGCAGCTGCTTTACAAACTCCCAGGCCTCTTTGACCTCCAACAGGAGAAACTTTCACTCGCCCCCTGGCATTATGATTTTTAGAGTTGCCGGATATCTAAGGACACATACATATCCTTTCTGCTTGGGCATTCTTTTTTATTGGTTTGAATTCTTTTCTTTGTTTTAGGAGGGTCACGCTTATGTCCAGGTAAAATTAAACCTTATTTCCCTCCAGCTGCATCATGCCTCCCCCCTCCCCACCCCAGCTTTCGCCCTGACAGGCACTGCCCTTAGAATTTTCTCATGGTCCTGGTGACGCAGGAGCTTCACCAGCACTGAGCGTGGCCTCTGACTGTGGCCCGGGTATGGGAAAGGGGACTGATGGGCGCTCTATACTTCCACAGATTACCCCAGTTTCTCCCTTCAGAAGACCTCTGGCAGCCAGCGTTGAAAAAACGCTACAGGATCCCTCCCTTCTTTACCTTTCAGCAGCCCCAGAATTTTTATGGTATTTCTCCAGCCAAGGTCTCCAGAGTTGTCCCCTTTCTGCCTCCCACACGGTGATCTCCCTTTCCAATTTACTTATTCTATCTTCATTGTCTCTAGTTCTTTCTTCCACTTCAGACACCCTTCCTGTCAGTCCAATTAGGGCATTTTCCCATCTATCCATTTTATTGTACAATTCCCCCGTTTTTTTTCCTTTAAGTCTCTGGCCAGTCTCCCCTCCAGTCTTTCCATGGCCTTTAAAATGTCCTGAAGTGAGGGCTCTGTGCCCTCTCTCCCTCTTACTGATGCCGTTCTGCTCCCCTCATGAGTTCCAGGTCTTCCTGTAGTTTTTACCTGACACTGCCACCAGCCTTCTTGTAGAGATCATCATCTCTTGCACCTTCCTATAAGTCGCTCCTGTCACCCATCACATTCTGCTCCCAGGCATGCTTGTTGTCTTCGGGGAGAAGGAACACAGGCACTCCTCTCCCTAAGGCTCGGACCTCTCCGCAGGCCCCTCGCCCCCCAATGATCAATCAAGGACCGCATTGTCTCTCCTCCCTGGGTTGGTCTCACCTCCCGCCGCCCTCCTAGGAGAGGTTTGACCATGCTTGGCGAGTTGCACCTCCATTGACGGGACCTCCTGGGCTTCAGGCCTGGACTTAAGCGTTGTCATCTTGGCCTCCACGAGGCAAACTGGATCGGGTGCCAACCATTTTTCGTGTCTTGCTGGCTGCCTTTGCCTGGCTGGCACTTTCCCAGTATTTCCAGGTAGGAATCTTTGTTTATTCGTTTTTATTATTTTTGACACTATTTTTCCTTTTTAAACTGTTTTTAAATCTCCTGGTCCGGGAGTTCAAGAGGTCAATGTCCTGCCTCTCGCTCCTTATCACATGACCTCCATTCTCCTGCTTTCTCCCCACAATCCTTGATTGCCGTCCTGATCAAGAACGTGCATCTCCCTCTGCCTTAAATATCCCTTATGATTTAGCCTCCACAGCCATTCTCGCCAATGAATTACACAAATTCACTACCTTATGGGTAAATAAATTCTTTCTCAATTTTGTTCTAATGGGACATTTTTGTATTCTGAGGTTGTGCTCCCTAGTCCCAGACACCCCATAGCGTACATAGCAAACATTCTCTCCACATCCAACCTATCTGGGCCTTTCAGGATTTGATCATTTTCAGTGTGATTTCCCCCCTCATTCTTTATGCATGCATTCTTTATCCACAGGACCATAAAAGCACCAGAAAGGATCACTGGGGTCTCCCTATTCCCTCTCCCATCAATGTCATTTACCGGGATTGTAGTTTAAAGAGGGTTGTAAAACTAGTGAGGGTCATCCTGCGCACTGCATCTTCCAGCTACTCCTGTCAGGAAAAGGATACATAAGTATTAGAGCCAGAACCACCAGGCTGAGGAACAGCTTCTTCCCATTGGCAGTGAGACTGCAGAATGACTAATGAACTGCTAATACAACTCTTGAGACTCCACTATTTATTAATATTTATTTTAACTATTTGTACTTGTCTACTTGTCTGTGTGTTAGTCTGAATGTGTTAGTCTGGAGGCAGGCCCCTCCAGCCCGGGTAAGAAACCTGCATAGGAGAAGGCCACTCCGATATAAAACCTACGACCCAAGGACCTCGCTGCCACGTCCCAGCTTGCTTGGCCACGGCACACGAACCATGGGTGTAAAGGGTGGGGCCAGTACTGCGCGCACTGCACTCCACCTAAAAGCTCCTTTGCGCAGGCCCGAGGACAGGTCCACGTCCTCCCCCTCCACGTCCTCCCCCTCCACGTCCTCCCCCTCCACGTCCTCCCCCTCCACGTCCTCCCCCTCCACGTCCTTCCCCTCCACGTCCTCTCCCTCCACGCCTTCCCCCTCAAAAGATGCTCACAAACTCAAGCTAGCATGCTGGAACATCAGAACCATGCTAGACAAGGCTGACAGCCACCGACCTGAACGTCGGTCTGCCCTCATTGCACATGAACTCCTCAGACTTGACATCGACATAGCCGCTCTCAGTGAAGTCCGCCTGGCAGATGTAGGCAGCCTCCAAGAACGCGGCGCGGGCTACACACTCTACTGGTCTGGCAAGCCTTCGGATGAACGACGCCTATCTGGTGTAGGCTTCATGGTCAAGAGCTTCATTGCCTCCAAACTCGAAAACCTTCCGACAGGCCTCTCGGACCGAATCATGTCCATGCGACTCCCCCTTCAGAACAAGCGTCACATCACCCTCATCAGTGTCTATGCTCCAACCCTCCAGGCGGAACCAGCAGAAAAGGACAAGTTCTACACCGACCTGCGCAACCTCATCCAACGCACCCCTACAGCCGACAAGGTTGTCATCCTGGGCGACTTCAACGCTCGTGTCGGCAAAGACTCAGAAACCTGGCCAGGAATCCTGGGCAAGCATGGCGTCGGCAAGTGCAACGACAATGGGCGCCTCCTGTTGAAGCTCTGCGCAGAACAGCGGCTTGTCATTACAAACACCCTTTTTCAGCAGAGGGACAGCCTTAAGACCACCTGGATGCATCCCCGATCCAAACACTGGCACCTCCTGGACTACATCCTGGTGCGAGAAAGTGACAAACGAGATGTGCTCCACACCAGGGTCATGCCTAGCACGGAATGCCACACTGACCACCGGCTGGTTCGCTGCAAGCTCAACCTTCACTTCAAACCAAAGCCCAGGAACAATAAAGCCCCCAGAAAGAGGTTCAATGTTGGAAACCTGCAGTCAGACGAAGCGAGAAGAAACTTCCAGGCAAACCTCAAAGCAAAGCTCGACGATGCAATCCGCCTCACGGACCCGTCCCCTGAAACCCTCTGGGATCAGTTGAAGACTACCATACTGCAATCCACTGAAGAGGTACTGGGCTTCTCCTCCAGGAAAAACAAGGACTGGTTTGACGAAAACAGCCAGGAAATCCAGGAGCTGCTGGCAAAGAAGCGAGCTGCCCACCAGGCTCACCTTACAAAGCCGTCCTGTCCAGAGAAGAAACAAGCCTTCCGTCGCGCATGCAGCCATCTTCAGCGCAAACTCCGGGAGATCCAAAATGAGTGGTGGACTAGCCTCGCCAAACGAACCCAGCTCAGCGCGGACATTGGCGACTTCAGGGGTTTCTACGAGGCTCTAAAGGCTGTGTACGGCCCCTCACCCCAAGTCCAAAGCCCGCTGTGCAGCTCAGATGGCAAAGTCCTCCTCAGCGACAAGATCTCCATCCTCAACCGATGGTCAGAACACTTCCAATCTCTTTCAGTGCCAACCGCTCAGTCCAAGATTCCGCCCTGCTCCAGCTCCCTCAACAGCCCCTAAGGCTAGAGCTGGATGAGGTTCCCACCCTGGATGAGACATATAAGGCAATCGAACAACTGAAAAGTGGCAAAGCAGCAGGTATGGATGGAATCCCCCCAGAAGTCTGGAAGGCTGGCGGCAAAACTCTGCATGCCAAACTGCATGAGAGTTTTTCAAGCTTTGTTGGGACCAAGGTAAACTGCCTCAGGATCTTCGTGATGCCACCATCATCACCCTGTACAAAAACAAAGGCGAGAAATCAGACTGCTCAAACTACAGGGGAATCACGTTGCTCTCCATTGCAGGCAAAATCTTCGCTAGGATTCTACTAAATAGAATAATACCTAGTGTCGCCGAGAATATTCTCCCAGAATCACAGTGCGGCTTTCGCGCAAACAGAGGAACTACTGAGATGGTCTTTGCCCTCAGACAGCTCCAAGAAAAATGCAGAGAACAAAACAAAGGACTCTACATCACCTTTGTTGACCTCACCAAAGCCTTCGACACCGTGAGCAGGAAAGGGCTTTGGCAAATACTAGAGCGCATCGGATGTCCCCCAAAGTTCCTCAACATGATTATCCAACTGCACGAAAACCAACAAGGTCGGGTCAGATACAGCAATGAGCTCTCTGAACCCTTCTCCATTAACAATGGCGTGAAGCAAGGCTGTGTTCTGGCACCAACCCTCTTTTCAATCTTCTTCAGCATGATGCTGAACCAAGCCATGAAAGACCCCAACAATGAAGACGCTGTTTACATCCGGTACCACACGGATGGCAGTCTCTTCAATCTGAGGCGCCTGCAAGCTCACACCAAGACACAAGAGAAACTTGTCCGTGAACTACTCTTTGCAGACGATGCCGCTTTAGTTGCCCATTCAGAGCCAGCTCTTCAGCGCTTGACGTCCTGCTTTGCGGAAACTGCCAAAATGTTTGGCCTGGAAGTCAGCCTGAAGAAAACTGAGGTCCTCCATCAGCCAGCTCCCCACCATGATTACCAGCCCCCCCACATCTCCATCGGGCACACAAAACTCAAAACGGTCAACCAGTTTACCTATCTCGGCTGCACCATTTCATCAGATGCAAGGATCGACAATGAGATAGACAACAGACTCGCCAAGGCAAATAGTGCCTTTGGAAGACTACACAAAAGAGTCTGGAAAAACAACCAACTGAAAAACCTCACAAAGATAAGCGTATACAGAGCCGTTGTCATACCCACACTCCTGTTCGGCTCCGAATCATGGGTCCTCTACCGGCACCACCTACGGCTCCTAGAACGCTTCCACCAGCGTTGTCTCCGCTCCATCCTCAACATCCATTGGAGCGCTTACATCCCTAACGTCGAAGTACTCGAGATGGCAGAGGTCGACAGCATCGAGTCCACACTGCTGAAGATCCAGCTGCGCTGGATGGGTCACGTCTCCAGAATGGAGGACCATCGCCTTCCCAAGATCGTGTTATATGGCGAGCTCTCCACTGGCCACCGTGACAGAGGTGCACCAAAGAAAAGGTACAAGGACTGCCTAAAGAAATCTCTTGGTGCCTGCCACATTGACCACCGCCAGTGGGCTGATATCGCCTCAAACCGTGCATCTTGGCGCCTCACAGTTTGGCGGGCAGCAACCTCCTTTGAAGAAGACCGCAGAGCCTACCTCACTGACAAAAGGCAAAGGAGGAAAAACCCAACACCCAACCCCAACCCACCAATTTTCCCCTGCAACCGCTGCAATCGTGTCTGCCTGTCCCGCATCGGACTTGTCAGCCACAAACGAGCCTGCAGCTGACGTGGACTTTTTACCCCCTCCATAAATCTTCGTCCGCGAAGCCAAGCCAAGCCAACCAAGTCTGAATGTGTGTTTGCACTCTTTTGCACTGTGACCGAAGAATGCTGTTTCAATAGGTTGTACTGGTACAATTGGATGATAAATAAACTTGAACGTGTATAAACATCAAAAAAGTCATCAGGGTTATTTCTCTTGGAACAGAAGAGATTGTATGGAGATCTGATGATATTTAAAATCATTAAGAGTATTAACAGAAATATTTTGAGAAAAACTGCTCCTATTGCCAGAAGAGTCACCAATCAAGCACCACAGAATGATGGTGATTGGCCAAAGTACTAAAAAAGATTTATTTTCCCACAAGTCCAGCATTGCCAGTGTAGCAGTGCAAGCAGATTTAACTGTAGTGTTCCAAAAAGCATCAAAAACATTTCAGGATGTAAGGTAGAGGGTGAGGCCATGGTATTAGCTGAATCAATATGGACTTCATGAATAAAACAGCATCCTTCTATGTTATTACCATTCTGTGACTGCGATAATTTGAAAAATACATATGAGGGGATTACAATCTACTTAAATAAGATTGTTGGAGCCAGAAAGTTTCCTGAACAATTATTACAAGTGAAAATTCACACTTCAAGCAACATGAAAGTCTGCAGCTCTCAAGCTTCATGCAACAAAATACTTACAGGTCACTTGATGATGGAAATACTTGGTAAATATCTTTAGTTCGTAATTAAAAGGTTTTTTTAATCCCCTATGGATAAGCTTCTTTCCCTCTTTATATGTGCAACTTTACATTTTTTAAAAAAAACCTTAGTGTTGATAAAGGGTTCCAATTTGAAATGTTTACTATTTCTACCCATGGATGCAGTGTTCCGCCTGCAGAGTTCCTCCAGTAGATTGTTGTTTGCTCAAGATTCCAGTATCTGTAGTGTGGATTTATTTACTGTAACTGTCTGCCCCCCAACTATTGAACAGTATAGGCCATTCGGCCAATAGTGTTGTGCCAACGTAATAACCTATTCTAAAGACAGCCAAGAACAGAGAATATCCCTACTGCTTCGCCCTCCATTTTTATTAGTTCCATGAACCTAATAGTTTTAAAAAAAATCTTACTGTACCTGCCTTCACCACCATTGTCGAGGCACATTCTATGCACCCAACATTGTGTGAAAAACCTACCTCTTTCATCCCCCTCTACTTACTTCTAAGAATGTTAAAACTATGCTCCTTGCTGTTAGCCATTTCAGCCCAGGGAAAAAGCCTCTGGCTATCCACATTATCAATGCCTCTCATCATCTTATACATTTCCATCAGATCACCTCTCATTCTCTATGTTGCTCCAAGAAGAAAAAAAACCAAATTCACTCAACCTGTTCTCAAGGCATACTCTCCAATCCACACAGCATTCACTGCACCCTCTCCATAGCATCAACATTCTTCTTGTAGTGAGCTAACCAGAAAGAAAACACAATCTTCCAAGTGGTCTTGTATATCTGCAATGTTACCTCTCAAATTTAGAGCACATTTAAGGTTATTGTACATGCTCAATTATAAATAAGTCATGAGATGCTTCTACTCTCATACCCACATGATGCCTCTGACTACATTGGTCAAGATGATTTACTCCTTTGTTAAGCATCTGAAGGCTGAAATCTGCAAACAGCTTGGAAAGGCTCTGGGTTATGGCACAGGCTTTGAGCAGTCAGACTGCTGCAAATTGATGGCATTGGGGTTGCAGTGAAGGACAGTTGAGAGGCATTGAACAAGATGAGAAGCTCAAAAGCAAATTGATTGAAGAGGTGAAGGAATCAAAAATCATATTTGGACTAGATAATACATCTTGCTTTAACAAGGATCAAGCAGAGAAATAAAATTCAAATTCCAAAACTATAATTTCAGAGACTGATAACAGCAGACAAGCACATGTTCATCAAGCTGAAGGGTTCTTCCTTTCATGAAGAAATTATTTCAAACATGCCAGCAATATTTTGATCAAGTTGATACATGGGATGGATTGTGTTCTATGATAAAAGAAAAGAGATATTATTTGACTATTAATCAAAATTTGGTTCGGCCAAATACAAGAATATTGTTCAAGCTGGATCTAGAAGCATTGCAGAAAGCAAAGATGATTTCTTAGAATGATTTCAAAGACTATTGTTAGAAAAACTGAACAGAGCATAATGTAGTCTGAGGTATTTCCACTTGTGAAGAAATCTAATACTAAACACCCTGAACCCAAGAACATTACTATAAACCATTATAAAATGAGTAGACCGCATCAAATCTGTTCCACTTTTCAAGAAGATCACAGCCGATCTAATCTTTGGACTCAATTCAACTCTCCTGTTTGACCCTGACAATCCTTGAAAATAACATTCAACAAGATTTGGCAAAGAGCTTTAATAAGAGTTTTGGCATGAGTAACTGAACACTTAGTGACAAGGATTGGCAGTGAAGCAAAATAGAGAGATGAATTCTGCAACTTCAGCTACAAGATGTTGAAGGCAGAAGTAACAATTGGAAGCAACTTAAATTATTTAAGAGAAGTGTAGAGATCAGTTTCACAGGTGAAGATGGTTAGTGATAGAGAAGGGGCAAGATCCAGAAGGGATTTAAAAGAACATTTCAAAATCAAAATGTTGCCAGATTTGGAGTCAATGTAGGTCAAGAAACAATGGGTGAACAGGACTTAATGTAAGATAGTACACTAGCAGCTTCAGAGAAGTTCAATCTCATGAATGATGCAAGATAGGAGAATGACAAGAGGAGCATTGAAAGTAGCAACTGAAACAAAAGTGCTGATGCAACATAATCACAGAAAATTAACATAGAAAAAATTTGCATGATGGAAGAGTAGAGACATTCTAATATTGAGATCAAGGCATACTATAGTGGTAAAGACGTATGATAGACCGCAGAGCCCACCTCACTGAAAAAAGGCAAAGGAGGAAAAACCCAACACCCAACCCCAACCAATTTTCCCCTGCAACCGCTGCAACCGTGTCTGCCTGTCCCGCATCGGACTTGTCAGCCACAAACGAGCCTGCAGCTGACGTGGACTTTTTACCCCCTCCATAAATCTTCGTCCGCGAAGCCAAGCCAAAGAAGAAAAGATATTTAATCTGCATCTCCGTGTAGCTGCTGTTATGCACAAGCAAAACAAATTTTAAATTATAAACTAATCAACAAGTTAGCAAGAAACCAACTTATCCAAAATACTTCTAGAAGCAGAGCCATGGAAATAATACCCAGTAGAATCAATGCATGAACTGCAATGTTTTATTTAGTTTACAGGAATAATCTATCAGTACAGGTTGCAGAAAGAAAATGTTCAGTGATATTTACAATCATTCCAAAACTTAGCTCTATACAAATTTTATCCTGATCAATGTGAACAATATTTTGTAACTATAGTTTGTAAAGCATAGTTAAAGCAATAAACTCAGTTAAAAAGAAATCAATTAAGATATGACTACGATCTGAAAGGACATACATATGCCATTGAGTTCAATCTGGGAAAATGCTTCCATTAGATAGAGAACACAGTCAACCTGCAACATTTTAAAGCTGCTAATGTTACTTACATGGGTACATTCTGTTATACTACAAGGTGACCTATATTTGTTAATAAGATCTATTCTCAGTGCTGTATAAGATTCTTATTAAATATATTCTACACATTTGTAATTCAGCTGGAAGGAACAACCTTCTCCACTGAAAAATATAAAAGCTTTATTTTTTTTTTACAGATTCAGATGAAAGTAGCTCATACTTCAGTGCTGTGCAAAATTCTCTAGGTTTTAATTAGCATCTCATTTGTAATTTTATACAAAAGGAAGGGAAGGCCGACATATAGACAAATTTGGGCCACTTTTGCACAATCGCAAGCACTACATACAGAAATGCAAATGAATACAACTCCTAAAATAGATATGATACAGAAAAAGAATAAGATGTGCTTGGCTTGATGAGCAACTTCAACATTATATTTCAAGTTTGTAATGAAGTTAGAAACTGTCCAGTTAATAGTAAGGTTATAAGTCAAAAACATTGATAGAGACAAGATGATTAATAGAACTTTCTACCACAAATACAGTAAACTATATTCAGCAGTAAGAAAGAGAAAAGCTTCAATAAAGCTTCCCCCTCTCTCATTAAGGCTACAAAATGCTTTGTGCAACAAATCAAGCCTTTGTCGGCAATGCTAAAATATTGCATAAAGAGAGAGAGAATCTTTGAAACCAAATCTATAAACTCTCAAACGTACAGGCACATCCTCTTCCACAATTCAATTCTGAAGAGTAGATATACTCCTACTTTAATAATTCTGAAAGTTGCAGGCTGTTCAGAGTTTGTGGAACCAAATTAATTAACTTCCATGTGTTTATTGTAATTTAAACTTTAAATCTGGCTTCAATATCTGGTTAAACAAGGCAACATTAACACTACGATCAGCAGTGCAAATTTTCCCCAAGAAGTGCGTGGGTTAAAAAAATAATCTAATATTTTTAAAAAAGCATTGATACATTTTTTAAATTCTGCACAGCATGGTTCTACAGAATGGGTTCAGTGGTGTAAGAATTCTTTAGATTAATTTTTCCTGTCCTTATATAGAAATAAATACAGAAATTATAAAAGGTGTAAGGAAATATCAGGCAAATTAACAAAAATTGCCACTATAACTGAAAGCTTTAAAGTAACCCAAACAGAAATGCTCCAGTTTTTAAATATTGTTTTCACGGATAATCAGATTCGTGTTTAAAAAGACTTCTTGAAGCAATGTTACTTCTTTTTTATACCAGCAGCATGAAAGACAAGGACTATATTACATCATTGTTAGCAGTAATAAGTAGAAGTATTTACAGAATGACACAACAATTACTCTCTCCAGTCTTTTCACGGTTCCTTTGACCTAGAAGCAATGAATAAAAGTTTCAGTGAGAAGAAAAAAATCATGAAAATGCTGTTTTCCTGTTTCACCTCTCCCTTCCCCTCCCCATAAAGGTTTTCATTTCCACATTATCTCCATCGAGTAACGAACAGCCAAACAATTCTTATACTGTCAGATTTGGGTGCAGAACAACAAGAGAATTAGCCCGATTTCACCTTCTTTAACCCTGCTACTGCTCACTTTTTAATTTTTTGGCAACTTCCCATTTACCTAAAGTTGAAA
Source organism: Narcine bancroftii (assembly GCF_036971445.1). Lineage (NCBI taxonomy): Eukaryota > Metazoa > Chordata > Chondrichthyes > Torpediniformes > Narcinidae > Narcine > Narcine bancroftii. The sequence continues at coordinate 179,804,503 of NC_091475.1, forward strand.
TTGAATAAAGGCAAACTGTTCTGCAATACAAGTGGACAACCTACCAGGTTTGCTACTGTACCATGTGCCAATAAGATTAGAAATAGGTGGATAATGCATCTTAACACATGGCTAAAGACATGGTGCAGAAGGAAGGGCTTCAGATTTCTGGATCATTGGGCTCTCTTCCAGGGAAGGTGAGACCTGTTCCTATGGGACTGTTTGCATCTGAACTGGAGGGTAACTAATATCCTTGTGGGAAGGTTTGCTAGTGCTCCTCCAGAGGGTTTAAACTAGATTTGAAGGGAATGGGAACCAGAGTGCCAGAACAGATGGAGGAGTGGAGGAGGGAGACAATGATGTGAAAATTGCATGTAGCATTAGAAGTCAATGGGTTGTATGTGATGAAAATGTTCTCAGGAGTATCTATATCATGCAAGGAGTATTATAGGAAAGGCAGATGAGCATGTGGAATTATGACATTGTGGCCATTAGTGAAACTTGATTGCAGGAGGGGCAGGACTCGCAGCTCAATGTTTCAGGCAGACTAGAGGGGTCGTCTTCTGAGGCTATATGGGTGGAGCCGAGGAACGGGAAAGGTATGACCAGACGCTTGGGGTTGTATTATAGACAGCCCAATAGTCAACAAGAATTGGAGGAGCATATCAGTAAAGAGATAGCAGACATATGCAGGAAACATAAGGTTGTGAAAGTAAGAGATTTTAACTTTCCACGTTCTGTCTGGGACTCCCATACTGTAAAAGGGCTGGATGACTTGAAGTTTGTCAAATGTGTTCAAGAAAGTTTTCGAAATCAATATATTGAAAGTACCAACAAAAGAGAGTGCAATACTGGATCTCCTATTAGGGAATGAGACAGGACAGGTGACAAAAATATGTGTAGGGTAACATTTTGGGTCCAGTGATCATAATGCCATTAGTTTCAAGTTATGGAGAAGGATAGGTCTGGGTCCATTTAGATTCTAAATTGGAGAAATGCCAGTTGTGAGGAAAAATGTGCTGGATTATAATGCGGAAAATAGGATCAGCAAGTTTGCAGAAGACACTTAGATTGGAGATGTTATGGACAGCATCAGTGGTTTTCAAAGCTTGCCGAGGGATCTGGATTGCTGGAAAAATGGGCTGAAAAATGGCACATGTTATTCAATGCAGACAAGTGTGAGGTGTTTCATTTTGAAAGGACAAACCAAGAAAGAACATGCATGGCAAATGATATGGCATTGAGGAGTGCGGTAGAACAAAGGGATCTGGGACTACAGATACACAATTCCCTGAAAGTGGCATCGCAGGTAGATAGGGTTGTAAAGAGAGCTTTTGGCATATGATTCGGCAAAGACTAAAAGGGCCAAAGGGCCTGTTTATGTGCTGTAATGTTCTATGTTTCTAAACAAAGAGTTTAATATGTCAATTAAGATAATCATTAAAATAGAAATGAAGCTTATTTTTTTCCTTTATATCAATCAACTTGATCAATTCAGAATACAAGATCTATGGATAACAAAATGCAGCAAATAATTTGTGCTCTACAGGCAAGCATGGTCACAAAAATATGGTAATATTGAATGACCAGATAATCTGTTTTATCAACAAAAAGATAAATGGTTGTCAGAATCATTAACTTTGTTCAAACATGACACTGAATGTGGCTCCTATATCTACCAATAAAAGTTTATCTAAAAATAAACATTTTATTCCAATACTGATCACTAAATTATAACATTTTTTTTATTAAATGCAACCGAGTACGTTCTTACCCTGGGAATTTGGCTCCGGCAATGTTTCTCTTGCAACCAAATGCATCACAGTAGTTTTACCAAGGGGAAGCTTTAAAGCTGTAAATAAAATAGTCCATGATAATCATACAATTTGAAATCACATTATTCACCTCAATCTCCATTGAAACTACAACTGGTTAAAAAGGCACAAGAGAATCAAGCAAGTCAAGCATTTTATTATATTTTAATCTCATGTTATCTTCCACTGCATGATATTATTCTTCTAATTTGATGATTCAACACACCAAGTCATATTTGAAATTAATTCTCAAGAAACATTCAGATTTCAACCAACAAGAGGCAACTGGGCAAATGTCAACTATATCAAACAATGACACCTTGCCTCGACCTTCACTGGTAGAACCATCACTGAATTTTGCATCACCAGTATATTGGGTGTTATCATTGACCAGGAGGTATAGTGTACCAATCTTCTTCAGTCCAGAATGTTGATGATCTAGCATTCAATGACAGTGGTATCATAGAAAGTAAATTTAAAAGACAAATGCTTTGTCAACAAAGACTGAACTAGTCATGGAAAGAGAAGGATGAAATACAGACTTGATTTGAGAGTATAGGGTACAATAATGCTTCTCATTCGAAGTCCTACATGCCCATGGCGACTGCCATTAAGCTGAAGCATGGATCTTACAGAAGCAGGGGACAAGAACGTCTGAGAGCTGAGGCAGGTTCCTAGATGAAGCATGTCCATATAGTGGACCAAGAGTCAATAAGTGTGCTGGTACTGGCAATGGTGAAATTTTTTTGTCATATACCAAAACACAGTAAAAAGCATTGGTTTGTATCTTTCCAAGCAAGTCAACTCATACAACAGGTAGTGCACTATAATACTCCTTGCATGATATAGATACTCCTGAGACTGTTATAAGTCAAATAAGTAGTTAGAGCATCATGGAAAACATGATAGAAATGGGAATGTAGGAAAAGCACTGTGAGCATTGTTTCTGGTTGAGAACTGCGAGAGCAGGACTTGGAAGGAGAAGAGGAGGTTCTTGGGTTATTGGAAACTTTTTTGGGGAAGTGGGAACTAGAGGGGAACCAATATTCTGGCAGGGAGATTTGCTAATGCTGTTGGAGGGGGTTTAAACTAGATTTATAGGGGAGTGGGAACCAAAGTGAAGGGGGAGAGGAAGAGGAAGTTGGTGCCCAAATAGAGACAGGTGGTAGGGAGTCTATTGCTGCTGGGTTTTGGGGTCCCCTGGGCTCATAACAATCATGGATAAAGGATGATGTCATTGGGGTGTTCAATGTCCAAGGATACACAGAGTATCAACAGGAAAGACAGGTAAGCAGAGGTGATAGCGTGGCTCTATTGATAAGGAATAACATTAAATCATGAGAAAGAGTTAACATTGGATCAGAAGATACAGAATCATTGTGGGTTGAATTAAGAGATGGCAAGAGAAAAGGGCATCTAGAAAAACCTGGATGTGGACAACAAATTATAATAGCAAATAGAAAAGGCATGTCAGAAAGGCAATGTTACGGTAGTCATGGGGGATTTTAACATGCAAGTAGATCGCAAAAACCAGTTGGGACTGAATCTCAAGAGAGAGAGTTTGTAAAATGCCCATGAGATGACTTTTTGGAGCAGATGGTTGATGAGCCCACTAGGGGAACGGCTGTACTGGATTGGATGTTGTGTAATGCACCAGAGGCACTTAGAGTGCTTGGGGTAAAGGAACCTTTAAGGCAGTGATCACAACATGATTGAGGTTTAACAAGGAGAACCTAGACAGATGTCTCAGTATTTCATTGGAGTAAAAGGAATTAGAGTGGCATAAGAAAGGAATTGGCCAAAATAGATTGGATGGTTACATTAGTAGGGAGGTTGGCAGAGCACCAAGGGATGGAGTTTCTGTGAGAAATGAGGAAAGTGCAGAATAAATACATAGCAAGAAAGAGGAAACATGTGAATGGAAAAATGGCACATCTACACCTGACAGGGGAAGTCAAAGCGAATGTAAATGAAAAAGAGAGGACATACAAGGAAGCAAAAAAATAGTGGGAAGATAAAGGATTGGGGTTTATAAAAACTTGCAGAAACCAACTTAAAAAAAAATTCATATGGAGGGAAAAGATGAAGTATGAAAATAGACTAGCAAATAATATCAAAGAGGTTACAAAAGCTTCAAATATATAAAGAATAAAAGAGAGGTGAGAGTAGATATAGGACTCTACAAAATGACCCTGGGAAAATATTAATGGGAGACAAGAAGATGGCAGAGGAGCTAAATGAGTATTTAGTGATGTCTTTACTGTGGAAGACATTAGCAGTGTGCTAGATGCCCAAGGATATCAGGGAATGGAAATAAGTACAGTAACTATTTCAAGGGAGAAGGTGCTCAGAAAGCTGAGAAAGGGTAGATAAGAAAGGTAGGAGGAAGTCACAGAACAGGTGAGAGAGATTGGGGATGGAGTGGCAAGGTTGATGTACCACAAAGATACGCCTGCATATTAAGCCATAGTGGTTACAGATTATCTTAAAAATTATCCTTTTCTCCTCCACTTTTTATCTATTACTCAAATCTTTAAAAAAAATACAATGCCCAATACTAAGTCCCCAAAACTTTGAACAAACCTTTTGAAAAGCAATCCTCTTTTGTAAATTCATTGGTTATTTACCACACCTACTGTAACTTCAAAATAGCTTGATTGATCCCTTTCTCAAGTCTATTTAGATTATCCATGCTAATACATAACCCCCAATTCTTTTTTTTTTTTCCACACCATAAATCACATTAGCCATGATATACACTATTTCTTTTTCACACATATACAGTGACTTTTTCTCCCCCCCCCTTTCCTCCCAAACCACCCCCCCACCCCCCCCTCTCATCCATTTTAGGTATACAATCTAGGTTGCATTAAGCCAGTCAGACAATGTTGTCATTCAACAAAATTACACCAGAAATTCTACTGAGTCCATTCTTTTCTTTCCTTCTCCTTCCATCAACTTAGGTAATGTTTGTCCCCGGTAGGTTTTCGCTATTGTATTTAATGTAAGGCTCCTATACTTGTTCGAATATTTCAATATTATTTCTTAACCAATATGTTATTTTTTCTAATGGAATACATTTATTCATTTAAATTTGGTAGTTTCTTCCTTTTAATTTGGTTATGTATTCCATTAATATTTAAAGACATATAGTTCAGCGTAGCCCTTTTATATTTTGTTTATCTTCTCTTTCCGTTTTTCCATCATTACCTTTCCTCCTTTTCCATTTCTGTTTTCTTATTTTCAACTCTTTATAAGACAACATTCCTACAACATCTAACATTTTCCTTATTCTCCTATTTCTATCTTATTTATCCCCAATCTCCCCTTCACCTCCTGAGTTGTCCTTTATCCCTTGTCGGACAACCACATCTCCCCTCTCCATTTGGATTTGCGAATCCACTCGCAAGCGTCAACTGATTTTGCAGTGACCGCTATTTCCCCCCACCCCGCCTCCCCCAGAAAAGATTTCACTTTTCATATGTCACAAAGGTCCCTCTTTTAATTCCCTCCTTATTCTCTCTATTCCATTACCTTCCCTTATTAATTCTTGTCTATACTATCTATATTTTCCTCTAAGTACAGATACATTCATGTATGCTCATTGTCTCTATTCACTCTTATACCTCTTTACCTGCATACATATCAATCGTGATCATTTTTACTCTCATTACCCGTCTTCATCCCTCAGTCTATTTTTGTCTTTACCCACATACATATCAGTCGTGATCATTTTAACTCTCATTACCCGTCTTCCTCCCTCAGTCTATTTTTGTAATTGTTCTGCAAATTTTCGTGCTTCTTCTGGATCCGAGAATAGTCTGTTTTGTTGTCCTGGAATAAATATTTTCAATACCGCTGGATGCTTTAGTATAAATTTATACCCTTTCTTCCATAAAATCGCCTTTGCTGTATTGAACTCTTTTCTCTTCTTTAGGAGTTCAAAACTTATATCTGGATAAATGAAGATTTTTTGCCCTTTATACTCCAGTGGTTTGTTGCCCTCTCTTACTTTTTCCATTGTCTTCTCCAGTACCTTTTCTCTTGTAGTATATCTTAGGAATTTTACTACAATAGATCTTGGTTTTTGTTGTGGTTGTGGTTTAGAGGCCAATACTCTATGTGCCCTTTCTATTTCCAATTCTTGCTGTAGTTCTGGACATCCTAGGGTCTTAGGGATCCACTCTTTTATAAACTCCCTCATATTCTTGCCTTCTTCATCTTCCTTAAGGCCCACTATCTTTATGTTATTTCTTCTGTTATGGTTTTCCATTGTATCTATTTTTTGAGCTAGTAGTTCTTGTGTCTCTTTAGTTTTTTTATTAGATTTCTCCAATTTCTTTTTTAAGTCTTCTACCTCCATTTCTGCTGCTACTGCCCGCTCTTCCATCTTGTCCATTTTCTTTCCCATTTCTGTTAAGGTCATCTCCATTTTAATTATTTTCTCTTCTGTGTTGTTTATTCTTTTTCTTAAATCCTTAAATTCCTGTGTTTGCCATTCTTTAAATGACTCCATGTATCCTTTAATAAGAGCAAGTATATCCTTTACCTTGCCTATCTTTTCTTCTTCTATTTCACCATACTCTTCCTCTTCCTCTTCTTCTTCCTCTGGGTTGACCATCTGTTGTTTCTTTGTTGCCCTTTCCTCCTCTTCTTTCTTGTTTCTATTGTCTTCTGTGGTCTCTTCTTGCTGCAGGTGTTCTGCAGCTGTCGTTGCCGGCTGTGGAGATCGACTCCCCAGCTGGTCCCCCCTCCCGTCGGTGTGTTTTTTTTCATGCGCGGTTGCGCACTTTTACTCGGCTCTGCGAGCCATTTTTGTAGTCCATTATTTACCGACCTGAGGGAGCGGGTTTCTCTCTCCGCAGCGGGCCTCTTCGGACAGGTAAGGCCTTCACCTTTTTCCTCTGATATCGCAAAGATGGTAAGTTAACTGGCACACATTATGAGAAGCAAAGGAGATGAATTCTGTTAAAAACTTTTCAATTCCAGCACATGTTGGATCCTCACTTCTTTCCTAAAGTAAATCAATTGATAATCCAGTTATCAGGCATAAATTCAGAAAATTTTTTTGGATTTTGCAGTTTTTCTCTTTCAAGTCCTATTCTATCCAATCATCTCTTCCAACCTTCTTTACATGATTCTGCATTTCACGGATGGTATAGAAGGGGTACTGAGCATTTTAAAGATTTTTTTATTGATAACAGTTTTGCATCATTTGAATAACTTTCTGAAAAATATAACCTGCCAAATATTCATTTATTCAAATATCTGCAAATCAGGCATTTTCTTCACTCTCAGTTACCAAACTTCCCTGGAATATCTGGTATGAATAATTTTGATACGTTTCTTAGATTACAACTCTCACGCTAAGGGTTAATATCCGTTATCTATGATAAGTTGGCAGGTTTAAGACGTGTCCCTCTTGATAAAAGTCAAAACTACTTGGGAACAGGACTTGAACCTTTCACTGTCAGATGAGGTTGGGCATTCAATTTTAAAGTTGGTTAATTTTTCTTCCTTCTTGCCCGTCACTGTCCGTCTACAAAATTATGAGAGGCATAGATAGGGTGGACAGCCAGCGCCCAGGGCAGGAATAGCAAATGCCAGAGGATAAATGTACAAAGTGAAGGGAGGGAAGTTTAGGAGACATCAGGGGCAAGTTTGTTTTTTAAAAATATATAAACACAGAAAATTGTGGGTGCCTGGAATGCCTTGCCAGGGATGGTGGTGGAGGCTGTAACATTAGGGTATTTAAGAGACTCTTAGACAGGCATATCTGATGTTCCAGCATGCTAGCTTGAGTTTGTGAGCATCTTTTGAGGGGGAGGACGTGGAGGGGGAGGACGTGGAGGGGGAGGACGTGGAGGGGGAGGACGTTGAGGGGGAGGACGTGGACCTGTCCTCGGGCCTGCGCAAAGGAGCTTTTAGGTGGAGTGCAGTGCGCGCAGTACTGGCCCCACCCTTTACACCCATGGTTCGTGTGCCGTGGCCAAGCAAGCTGGGACGTGGCAGCGAGGTCCTTGGCAATCGAACAACTGAAAAGTGGCAAAGCAGCAGGTATGGATGGAATCCCCCCAGAAGTCTGGAAGGCTGGCGGCAAAACTCTGCATGCCAAACTGCATGAGTTTTTCAAGCTTTGTTGGGACCAAGGTAAACTGCCTCAGGATCTTCGTGATGCCACCATCATCACCCTGTACAAAAACAAAGGCGAGAAATCAGACTGCTCAAACTACAGGGGAATCACGTTGCTCTCCATTGCAGGCAAAATCTTCGCTAGGATTCTACTAAATAGAATAATACCTAGTGTCGCCGAGAATATTCTCCCAGAATCACAGTGCGGCTTTCGCGCAAACAGAGGAACCACTGACATGGTCTTTGCCCTCAGACAGCTCCAAGAAAAGTGCAGAGAACAAAACAAAGGACTCTACATCACCTTTGTTGACCTCACCAAAGCCTTCGACACCGTGAGCAGGAAAGGGCTTTGGCAAATACTAGAGCGCATCGGATGTCCCCCAAAGTTCCTCAACATGATTATCCAACTGCACGAAAACCAACAAGGTCGGGTCAGATACAGCAATGAGCTCTCTGAACCCTTCTCCATTAACAATGGCGTGAAGCAAGGCTGTGTTCTCGCACCAACCCTCTTTTCAATCTTCTTCAGCATGATGCTGAACCAAGCCATGAAAGACCCCAACAATGAAGACGCTGTTTACATCCGGTACCGCACGGATGGCAGTCTCTTCAATCTGAGGCGCCTGCAAGCTCACACCAAGACACAAGAGAAACTTGTCCGTGAACTACTCTTTGCAGATGATGCCGCTTTAGTTGCCCATTCAGAGCCAGCTCTTCAGCGCTTGACGTCCTGCTTTGCGGAAACTGCCAAAATGTTTGGCCTGGAAGTCAGCCTGAAGAAAACTGAGGTCCTCCATCAGCCAGCTCCCCACCATGACTACCAGCCCCCCCACATCTCCATCGGGCACACAAAACTCAAAACGGTCAACCAGTTTACCTATCTCGGCTGCACCATTTCATCAGATGCAAGGATCGACAATGAGATAGACAACAGACTCGCCAAGGCAAATAGCGCCTTTGGAAGACTACACAAAAGAGTCTGGAAAAACAACCAACTGAAAAACCTCACAAAGATAAGCGTATACAGAGCCGTTGTCATACCCACACTCCTGTTCGGCTCCGAATCATGGGTCCTCTACCGGCACCACCTACGGCTCCTAGAACGCTTCCACCAGCGTTGTCTCCGCTCCATCCTCAACATCAATTGGAGCGCTCACACCCCTAACGTCGAGGTACTCGAGATGGCAGAGGTCGACAGCATCGAGTCCACGCTGCTGAAGATCCAGCTGCGCTGGATGGGTCACGTCTCCAGAATGGAGGACCATCGCCTTCCCAAGATCGTATTATATGGCGAGCTCTCCACTGGCCACCGTGACAGAGGTGCACCAAAGAAAAGGTACAAGGACTGCCTAAAGAAATCTCTTGGTGCCTGCCACATTGACCACTGCCAGTGGGCTGATAACGCCTCAAACCGTGCATCTTGGCGCCTCACAGTTTGGCGGGCAGCAGCCTCCTTTGAAGAAGACCGCAGAGCCCACCTCACTGACAAAAGGCAAAGGAGGAAAAACCCAACACCCAACCCCAACCAACCAATTTTCCCTTGCAACCGCTGCAATCGTGTCTGCCTGTCCCGCATCGGACTGGTCAGCCACAAACGAGCCTGCAGCTGACGTGGACTTTTTACCCCCTCCATAAATCTTCGTCCGCGAAGCCAAGCCAAAGTAAAGTAAAGACAGGCATATGCATGGAGGAAAAGTGTAGGGTTACAGGGTAGGGAGGGTTTAGTACTATTTTTTAAGGAATATATGGGTTGGCTCAACATTGAGGGATGAAGGCCCTGTGCTGTTCTATGGCTAAGCTAGGTTATGAAATGAAATATAAAAGTCAAATGTAAAGGCAGAATAGAGCAAGATCAAAGAAATTTAGTATCAAGTGAAATATTTGTGAAATTTATGGACTAACAGTGAGGAAGGAGAAGAGTAGCATGTAGTTGAGATGATAAGCAGCAAGATGTAAGCAGGTGTTCTCAATTAGTTTACGTAGATTGGAGATAATGAGCATTGATGTGGCATAAAAACAAACTTTAGCAACAAAAGAAGAACAGCAAGCTGGAGATCATGGAGAGCTGAATCTGGATAAACTGCTGGAGGAAATCATTGGGTCGAACAGCATCTGTAGAGGAAAAAGGGATAGTCAGCAGTTCAAGCTGAAACCCTGCATCAGGACTGAAAGTGTGAATGGGTGCTAGCTAGTATAAAGAGCTGAGGGTCAGGGGTAAAGCAGGAGCTAGCAAGCAGTAGGTGAATTCAATTTAGGAGGGATTGATGGGCATATGGAACCAGCTGGGGGAGGAAAGGGTGTAGATAGTGACAAGGGCTGGCAGATGATAAAGGACTGCAGATTATGCAATCTGATAACAAAGGGAAGATGACAGGTGAAACAAAAAAAGGGAGGGTGGGCAGATGGAAGGAATAGGTGAGCTAGTGGAAGATGTGTGGGTGATGGGCAAATGGAACCAGGTGAGGGAGGGGAAGGAATGAGTCATGAAAGTTTGTCATATACACAAGTACAATGTACAGATGCACCAAAATTCTTGCTGCATCCAAACACTCGAGGCAGAATATGATATACTGTTCCTCTAGATTGGGATTGGCCTCACTCTGTCGGTGACAGCAGCGGGCAGACAGGTGGGTGTGGAAATGGGAGTGGAATTAAATGGCTTGCAACCAGGAGTTCCAGCTGGCCATTTGATAGAGTATTGTTGAGCAAAGCGGTCGCCAAGTCTGCAACTGTTCTCACAGAAATGTAATAAAAGAGATTGGAGGCAGTACATGCAAATCTGTTCCTTACCAAAGATCCTGTTTAGGTCTGTGGATGAAAGTGAAGGATGAGGTATGTATTATATACAAGTGTTGCATCTTCTAAGGTTTCAGGGTAAAGTGACTTGAGAAAGGAAGGGATGGATGTAGAGGAATCATTTTGAGCAGCCCTACGCCGGATGGGAGCCACAGCACATTGAAGTAAAAGCTGGCTTTCTTTTCACCTCAAAAGCAAGCTCCAGTTGTTTATTTAAAGGTAGTGGATGAATTGAGATGTTGTAAAACCAGTTAATTGCCTTGTTACTTCTGCCAAATGCCATATATACATCTGGAATGGAATAGCAAAAAAGCATTGGATGGTAGCAGTGTTTAGCTTTATTTATCGCACTTGTTTTAAGCTCTGGGGAGGTTTAATTACATTGAAGGTGGTCCATGCATGGTTCTGTTGTTTGACTCCTGGAAGAACCAATGGAGGAAGAAGAAACAAACATTTAAGACTACAGCATGGAAAAAACAACAGCTATTGCAGTCAACAGAACATCACAAAACAGAAAAGTAATGAACCATATACCTGCTACATCACTTTTCTGTGTTTGCTATTGAAAATAATTCTTGAGTCAAGAGAATATTCTAGCAATGGACTTATAATGTGCAATAAAATTCAGTTCTGAGTTAGATAAACTATAAACTTTACTGCACAATACAAATGTAAAAGGCCTGCAGTCAGTTATCCACAAGTATTCGTCACAGCAAAAGCAAAGACAGGATACTGTGTCATATATTTAAACCTCAGTTCAATTGTGAAGATTTAGAGAAATAAATATTTAGATAAAAACATTTAATTCAACATTTATGCTGACCGCCAGTATTAATATTTCTGAGAAATTTTCATCAATGATGTGCGACCTTTGCTAATCTTTTACCTTCTTGCATACTATCGAGTATATTAGATTTCTTACCTCCTAGAGTGACATTTCCATGTAGAAATCTCCCTTGGTAGATGAGCCTAAGAATACTTGGACTGCTGACCAATTCGTCCTCCCAATCTTAAAGACAGATAAATAGCCGTTTTAATCTACGAGATTTAGAAAAAAGTACTGAAGTAGCTCTGAGTGACGTCTTTTATTACTGTCCCAAAGGTCTGTTTGTGTCTTTTCAATCAGTCTGCTGACATTGACGGCTGACCACACCATTTTCATCAAATACTTCTTCACTGTACAGCTGAATGGCACCTCAATTTCACTGTTTTATTGATGTCTACCAAACAAAGAGAGCATATACTTTAATTCACGCACCCAATTATTTAGCTCTCATCTTCCTCAGAAAGTGATCTTTGGCTGCTTTTTGAATCTATGGGTAGACACTCAAGACTATCACACTAAAACATGGCAAAATATCCTAATGGCAGCCCACTTTACATCACCATTACCTCTCCTGACCATTCCACTATCATTTATTTGTCAGACTGCTCTGCAGATGAACAGAAATTTTCTCAGACTATACGCCGGGAAAACAACAGTCTGCTCTTTGCCTGGAAATGATCTGGATTAATGATCTGGATGATGGGGTGGTAAATTGGATCATTAAGTATGAGGATGATACTAAGATAGGCGAAGCTGTGGATAGTGAAGAAGGGTTTCAAAGCTCGCAGAGGGATTTAGGCCAGTTAGAAGAGTGGACTGAAAGATGGCAGATGGGAGCTTAATGCAGATAAATGTGAGGTGTTGCATTTTGGTAGGGCTAAAAAATAGGGCATATATGGCAAATGGTAGGGCATTGAATAGTGCAGAGAACAGAAGGATCTAGGAATAATGGTACATAGTTCCTTGAAGGTGAAGTCACATGTGGATAGGGTGGTGAAGAAAGCTAATGTTATGTTGGCTTTTATAAATCAGACCATTGAGTATAGGAGCTGGGATGTTATGTTAAAATTGTACAAGGCATTGGTGAGGCCCAATTTGAAGTTTTGTGTGCAGTTTTGGACACCAAAGATTAGGAACGATATCAACAATTTGGAGAGAGGGCAGAGAAGAATGTTGCCAGGATTACAGGGTTTAAGTTATATGGAAAGGTTAAATAAGTTAGGTCTTTATTCTTTGGAGTGTAGAAGGTTGAGAGCTGATTTGATTGAGGTATTTAAAATTATTAGGGGTTATTGATAGAGTGGACGTGATGAGCTGAGAGTTAGCAGGCAAAAGTTTAGATGAAACATGAAGGGGGGTTTCTTTACTCAGAGAATCATGCGTGTTTGGAATGTGGTGGATTCAAGCTCAATTTTAACACTTAAGGAGAAGTTGGATATGCATATGGATGGGAAAGGAATGGAGGGTTATGGGTTGAGTCTAGGTCAGTGGGGTTAGGTGGGAGAAAGTGTTCACTATGGTCTAGAAAGGCCAAGTTAGCTTTTTTCTGTGCTGTAATTGTTATATGGTTATTTGGAAATGGTTTAAAACTGATCCAGACTGTTTGAAACCGTGGTATCATATCCCAGTTTAAATATCCCTTTAGTTTTTAACTCTCTGACCACTGGGAAAAAAGACTACGACTACTTACTTTAGCTCTGCCCCTTGATATTATACACCTGTGCATGGCCAATCTTCAGCCTCCTAGGTTCCAGGGAGAAGTCCCAGCCCATCATTATAACTCTCGCCTTCTGTCCTGGTAACAACCTTGTAAATCTTTTCTGCACTTTTTCCAGCTTAATGACATCTTTCCTATAATTGAATAACTACAACAACACAATATTTTAAGTATGATCTCACCTTATACAACTGTACCATGACCTCCCAACTTGTACTTAATGCCCTGAACAATGAAAGCAAGCACGCCAAAAGCTTTCTTCACTGCCCTGTCTACCCATGTCATCATTTTCAGGAAAGTATATACCCTTAGGACCCACTGTTCTACAACATTCTCCAGGATCCTACCATTATTGTACATATCCTGCCCCAGTTTAACACCTCACATTTTTCCATCTCCCATTCCTTGGGCCATTTTCTGAGTCCATTTAGATCCTGTTCTAATCTCAGATAACCTTCTTCAACTTTATCACCAATGTTGGTGATATTCACAAACTTACTTCCTTTTTAAAATATTTAACATACAAACTTACATACAAAATTTTAGGAAAATATGTCATCTCATATACATACAAGTATGAAAAAATTGATGGAACTATTAGACAGTTCCTTGATCCACGTGAGAAACAAGTTATTGAATTAATCTATGATAACCATGATGAAACCCATATTTGCCAAATTAATCCAAATAAAAATTGATAAAAAGAAAAAAGAAAACAAACAAAAAAAATCTGAAAATGAAATCTAATTCACCTCCTCCCTGTAATCAGATCAGATAGTGACCTCGAGACATCAGACAGAGAATCTCCAGAACATTGAAAATTCTTTATTCTTCCAATCATGATTGTGTTCTAAGAATGGGTCCCACATCTTTACAAATTGAAACTTCCTATCTTTAATGTTGTATCTAATTTGTTCTAAACTTAAATAGGACATTACATCATGTAACCACTGTGTGTGTATGGGTAGGTGAAAAGTCATCTTTCCTGTTCAATAAAATTGCTCATTTGGTATCAGCGTGGTACAGGCTAAAACTTTGTCCTGAGTTTTCGACAGAAGTATATCTGGTTCATGTGAAAAACCAAACAAAGCAATTAATGGACATGGTTCTATTTTGATCTTAAAAATCTTAGATAAAGTTTGGAAAATGTCTTTCCAAAATCTCTCTAAATTTGGGCACTCCCAAACATATGGATCAGTGAAGCTTCACAAACTTACTAAGCTTGCTAATTACACCTTCAGACCAGTCATTAACATAGATGGCAAATAGTGTTCACAGGCCATGATAGCAACCCACCACTTTCCACTCTAGACTGGGCTAAAGATTATGCAAATTGTCTGCCAGGATCCCTGTAATATCTTCTCTAACTTCCTACAATGCCCTTGAAGACACTTAATCAGGCCCTAGGGATTATTCTACCTTGAAACACTTTTTGCTTGTAAATTGTTGCTCAAAACCTACTTATCCATTTGACCAAGTTTTTGACAGGTTTTCCAATAGTTCTGCATTTTTTGTTGGATAATGTTCCTACTATTTTAAAGGCATTACATAAATGGAAGTAGTAATCATCAAGTCTAATGAAATACTGTTTAAAAATAAGACATGGTGAATAACAGAAAAAATTATGTACATCATCAAAATAACAATGTGCATCTCACCAATATCACTCAAAATAACACAAATCTACATTGGAGGGTATTACAGCCAGATAAGCAAAAGTTTAGGCAGGGAGACAGCTACAAGTGGCTTGGTGGAGGAGGTGAAATATAATTTGTTTTCGTTGGCAATAGAGAGGAGCACAAAATAAATTCTAGACAATATGGCCTTAGCAGCTGAGGATAGAACTTTTTAATGAAGCAATTAAACACAGATTCTAAGCAGACATAACTGAAGGAGCAAATATCAAGGATCACAAATCTGTTCAGAATTAATTGAAACACGAAAGACTGCATATGCAGTGATTGAAGTAAAAACAATGCTGGATAAATTCAGCAGGTTAAACAGCATACTTTATATAGCAAAAAATAAAGATACGTAACCAACGTTTGATGGTTGAACCTTTCATCAAAGTATGTGCAAAATGTAGGCAAGTGCCTGAATAAAATAGTGAGGGGGTGGGGAGGAATGCAGGCCCACAGGCAAGAAGGAATAGGTGGATAAGGGAGGGAGGGCACAAAATAAAACAAAGGGAAAAGGAGATAACCCTGTGAATAAAGAAAGGGATAAAGAGCTGGAAGAAAGGAGACAAAGACAAAGGCACATGATCTGGGGAAAGGGGGGGGGGCAAACTGCCCTCCCAAATTTGAACAAAACAGTGGGGAAAATTCAGGCAAAGCAAGAAGAAGAAGAAAGAAAAAAAATGGGACAGAGAAAGCATCTGAAATTCTATGGCGAGGGGTGGGGTGGGGAAGTCACTGAAATCCACCGTCGCCTTGACTCATTCCAGACTATCGCTGGATATATCTGTGGTCCCCCCAGAGTGACTGACTCTCCTGGTTATACCCATATCCAGCGCTACCATTAGGTGACCACAGGTGGGGGGTGCAGTCAGGGTTGGACAAGTTCAGTCAAGTGTGGCTACGTGTTCGCGGAGTGATCCAACCAACACATAGCGATCAGGTAAGGCTTTATCTTTTTGGGGAAGGTGCTTTCTGGTGAGTAATGGGCTCGAGGAGGGCAACGGGATATCAGATCCCTGAGGTAGGGGGGCGGGGGTGCAAATACCCTTGCTCTGGCCTGGCCACATTGGCTCTGTGCTGGGTTGCTGGAGCTCAGTGCATCCCTCCCCACCTCCCCGTGGTCTCTGCTCTGCTTCCCCCCCCCACCCCCACCATCCCCACTCCTCCCTCCCTACTTCTCCCTCCCTACTTCTCCCCAGTCTGTTTCTCACTCCCCAGTTCCCCTTCCCCCCACTGGTCCCCACTTCCTCTTACCCCACCCTCCAGTCCCCAGGCACAGTGCAGGCCCTATGTAAAATTTTGGGCAAATCAACTCCTCTGTCCCCCTTAACCAGATTCTACATATGCCTATAGACAGAGGGATAGGGAAGAGTGTGAGAACAGGATGGTCTAGCAGAAATTGGAGAAGTCAATGTCAATGGCATGGGAGTGGGGCACAGAAGTGAAATAGTTGGTCACTGGGAGATCCTTGTCATTGATGTGGACAGAGAGAAGGTGCTCAGTGAAGGGACATCACAGCGTGCATCCAGTCTCTCCAATGTTGAGAAGGCCACAACTGGAGCACTGGATGGAGTAGATGATTCCCACTGATTCACAAGCATTGCTTCACTCAGAAGGATTGTTTGGGGGGCCCGAATGGTGGTGAGGGAGGAAGTGTGGGTGCAAGTGTGGCACTTGCTGCAGTCACAGGGAAAGATGTCAAGTGGTGATTAATGGGAAAGGATGAGAAGCCAGGGAGTCAGAGAGGGTGCAGTCCCTTCGGAAAGCGATGGGGGGGGGGGTGGGGGGGGAAGATGCGTTCGGTGATGGGACTATGTTTGCAGGTGATGCAAATTGTTGGTGTGGAGGTTGGTGGGGTAGTAGGGGAATTCTGTTCTTGTTGCATCACAGGGCAGAGGGAGTCAGGGCAGATGAGCAGGAACTGGAGGAGAAGCAGGTAAGGGGTGGCTGAATTGATGGTGGTATAGGGGAAGCCAAATTTTTTGAAGGAGGACATCTTAAATGATCTGGAATAGAAGTCCTCATCTTGGGAGCAGATGAATTGTAGAGAATGACAGGAGTTGGGGGAGACCATAAAAGAATTTAAAAATAAGGAAGAAATTTAACTTCATAAGAAACTACAGGTCCTGGAAATCCAAAAAAACCCCAAAAAATGCTAGAAATAATTAGCATGTCGGGCAGCACCTGCATTAAAGAAAAACTTAACATTCCAGTTTCTAGTCCAAGTTTCTTTTTCCGCAGCTGTTGCCTGGCCTGATCACTTCTAGCATTTTCAATTTTTATTTAATATTATGGTGCTGTTTAATGGGGTGCCAATGCACTAATACACGTGTGAATTTTATTATCTCTTCAAACTTATCAAAGGCAAAAATAGAGTGGCCTCATTGAGTGCATTAGAATAGATATAGATAGAGAAAACAAATGGAAACAAATTGGTTTAGCTGTTGAGACCAAATTGCACAATGGTAGATGTCAGAATAAGTGGGCCTACATGATGTCACTTAGACATGGGACAAACGTCAATCTGATTTCAATACTGCTCCTCAGATAGGCAAGTCAATCTAAAGAAACAGACCCCAAAGACCCCACTTTGCTCTAAGCATGATTAAAAGCACAGTGATACGATAGGTTTCATAGGAGATCTCCAGCTCTAGCATCCTAGATTCTATTCTGACCTCTGGTGCTCTATGGAGTTTTCACATTCTCCCCCTGAACATGTAGGATTTTTCCCCAAGTGTACTGTTTCCTCCCAAATTCCAATGATATGCTGTTTTTTTTAGGTTAATTTACTAATACAAATTTCCTTACTGCAAGTGAATGGTGGGAGAATCAAAAAGATCTTGGTTGAAATGATTGTAAAAAGAACCAGGATAGATTTATTGGGCTAAATGGCCTCCAATATCTTCAGAAAATATATATTGTTCTCCTGAATGCTGTTAAACATTGCAGGAAAATGCCATTCAGTAAAGTTAGGGGTATCCTAAAATGGCTAAAGCAAACACCTAAAAAGAGTTTGAGTTAAAGAATTCTATAGAAAAGAAACACATCTTTTGCCTCAGCTCGTAAACACCAACTAAGATAGTCCCTTTTGCCCGTGTTCAGTCCTTAGGCCTCAAAATCTATTTGATCATTATATTATCCATGTACCTGTCTAAATATTTTTTGAACACTGCATTTGTTCCTACTTCCACCTATTTCTTTGGAAGCTCATTCCATATATCCCACACTCTCTGTATTCTCACACTCAAGACCCTTTGAAATCTTTCTCTTGACACCTCAAATCGATGCCCTCAAGTTTTAAATTCCCCTACCCAAGGTAAAAGTTTACAACTATTTATCTTATCTTATTTATGATTTGATAAACCCCTACAAAATCCACACTTGGAGTATTATGCTCATTTCTGGTCATCTCTTTCCAGGAAGTATGTAGCAACTTTAGGGAGGGCACAGAGCAGATTTACCAGGATATTGCCTGCATTGGAGAACATGTCTTATGAAGTAAGGTTAACAGAAAAAAGGCTTTTCTCTTTGGAGTGACAAAGGATGAAAAGTGACTTAGTGATAATATAAGATTATGAGAGGCAATAGATATGGTGGATAGTCAATACCTTTGCTTTGGGCGATAATAGTAAATACCAGAGGAGAGTAAAGGAATGTTTGGGGGAAGAGGACAGATACAAGTGTTTTTTTTTAAATATATGCACAGTGGTGGGTGCTTGGAATGCACTGTCAGGTGTAAAGGAGGAGGCTGGAACAATAGGGACATTTAAAATACTCATTATAGGCTCATTGATGCAAGAAAAAATAGAGTTATGGGTTTGAGTTAGGGAAGGATTAGATTTTTGTGGTGTAGGTTTATATAGGTTGACACAACATTTTAGGCCAAAGGGCCTGAAATGTGCTGTAGTGTTCTATGACCTACTCTAGGTTTCTATGCTTCCAGAAGAAAAACTCCTAGCCTGTCCACTTTTGAATTTTCAGCCTACCACCAGTACTGATAACATTCTTGTTAAACGTATCTGCACCCTTTCCAGCTTAATGATATCTATCCGAAAGTTGAGTGAGCAACAAAACTAAGCACAATGTTCCAAATTTGGTCTCACCAACATTTTTCACAGTTGTAACATGACACCCCTGTCCTTGTATTCAAAGCCTTGCCCAAGGCATGCACCATCATTTACATGCAGCACCAGTTTCATGGAACTATGTACCCTTATCCTTAAGTCTTGCATTCATCATGCAAGTCCTACCAGACTGCAAAACCTTGCACTTGTCCAAGTGAATTTCCTTCTGTTATTTCTTGTACTCTTTCCCAGTTAATCTCAATCCTGTTGTAATCTCAGATAACCTTCTTCACTGGATTCCAAGACATTGCTATTTACTTCCCCATTCTCTACAGTAAGTTCAGATGAGAAATATGCATGAAAGATCTCATCCACCTCCTGTGGCTCCACACAAAGAAGGCCTTGTTGATCCTTAAGGAGCCCTATTCTTTCCTTATCCTTTTGCCTTTAATCAGCTTGTAGAATCTCTTGGGGTTCTCCCAGAGTCATTTCATACCCTTTTGTACTTTCTTTACTTCCCTCTTAAAATAACTCCTACATCTGCTATATTGGTCAAAAGATTCACTTGATTTCAACTGCATGTAAGTGACACATGCTCTCTTGATCAGATTCTCAATTTCTCTGGTCTTCCCAGCCTTGCCTTTCACTCAAATAGAACCTACTTTCCCTACGCGCTTTCTCTTCTTTAAAAGCTGCTCCCTTGCTAGACAAGCAAAAATTTGAAAATCACGTCAGAAATAACTACTTACCCATTGGCCAATTTTCATACACATGTTTGGCAATGTCAGCTGCTGAATCATTGGGTGAAAATAGAAATTCTTTCGTTTTTCCACTGACCAAAATGAGTCGCAAATTGATCTGTTTGAAAGGAAAAGGTAACATTTCACTGTGGGTCCAAGGAAAAATTTAAATACCTGTATAGATTTAACTTATGCTCCAATTAATTCTGCCAAATAATTTTTAAGTAGAAATAGCATTCGCTACAGCACATTAACAAAACAAAAATAGGTTAACAAACAACTGTGGACAAGTTGGATCAAACATGAAAACAAATACAATCAGCTGTTCTGAGCACTGGTACATGATAATTCCACTTCTAAAAGGGAAACAGGGTAGAAAGCATGGACCGCCATCAACTTCACGATATCATCATCAATAATGGCACGGCCCAGCACATCACTGTCAGAGACAAGGCTAGAGCATTTGCAACCCTATTCAGCTAGAAATTAAAGTAGATGATATGACAACGATACCATTGACAAATTTGCTGACGATACCCGTCGTGGGCTGTATGAAAGGGGACAATGAGTCAGCAAACAGGAAGGCGATTGAAAACTTGGCTGAATGGTGTACTAACAACAAGCTTGCACTCATTGTCACCAAGAACAAGGAGCTGATTGTAGACTTTATGAAAGGAAAACCAGAGGTGTATGATCCAGTGATCATTGAGGGATAAGAGTTGGAGATGAGCAAATTTAAATGCCTTGGAATCACTACATCGGAGGACCTTTCCTGCACCCAACGTCATAGTGAAGAAAGCATGCCAGTGACTCTACTTCCTCAGAAGTTTGCTGATGTTCGGTACATCATTGGAAACCATGGCAAACTTCTACAGTTGTATAGTGGAAAGTATGCTGACCGGCTGTATCACAACCTGATATAAGAGCATCAATACCATTGAGCAAAAAGCCCTGCAAATGTTAGTGGACACAGCCCAGTACATCACAAACGAAACCCTCCCCATTATCAAGAAAATCTAATATGGAATGCTGCCGTCAGAGAGCAGTAGCCATCATTAAGGATTCAGGACATGCTGTTCTTGCTACTGCAATCAGGAGGAGGTGCCATTGGACTTGTATCACCAGGTTCAGGAACAGTTGCTACTCCTCAACCATCAGACTTCTAAACAACAGACTCAACCAGACACTCATTTAGGCACTTTTTCTTTTCACATTATTTATTAGTTTTTTTTTCTAAATTTGCAGTTTATTTACATTTCTTTCTTTTTTAAATTTCTCTCATTTGAATACATATATTTCTTCTTGAGTACAGTTTACAGTTACCAATTCATAAATTCTGCCTTCCCCTCAGGAAAAATCTCAGGGATGTAATGTGATGTCATGTATGTACTCAGACGATAAATTTGAACTTGGGCTACTCCCCAAGATTTGCACAGGGGATCAAAAATAGTTGAGTACTGGACTGTACAAAAGACTATGACAAAAGACAACATACAACCGATCACACAACTTGCAATCCAGATTTGGCAACTGGTGTGTATCGGTAGCTGTGCTTTGTATCAGGGAGATTAAAAATGAAATGGAGCCAGGACTTAGCAAGTGGTGAATGTTGGGAGTTTCAGGGAAGTTTATAAGTGAAGTGGAGCAAAGTGGAGCCAGGAATCAGTAACCGGAAAGGAGCTGTGCTTTGCTTCAGGGGAGTTTAAAAGTGAAGCAGAGAGGCAAGTCTTTGTAACAGATCGAGCCAATAGCAAATTTGAAAAAAGGAAGCTCAAGTGGAGCATTCATTGTGTGAGTGGCCAAGTGTAGGAGTAGAGAATTAGAGGCGGAGGTCATGGTCCAGATGAGGTCTTATCATAGTAACCTAGATGGAGATGGTAGCAGAGATGGAAGCTAGGGCAAAGGATTGCTCCAATTGCACCATGTGGGAAATCACAACTGTCATTGATGACTACATCTGCAAGAGGTGCATATCCAGTTGCAGCTCCTTACTGATCATGTTACAGAACAGAGAGGGTGATTGACAGAAGTTATAAGAAGATAATCACACCTAAGAGGCAAGTAGCTGGGTGACTACTAGGAGAGGGAATGGGAATAGGCAGTCAGTGAAGAGCACCCCTGTCGCTGTTTTCCTTATCAAGTATACCCCCTTGGATACTGCAGTGAGGGATGACCTAACTGGGAAAGCCATAACAATAGCACTGTTGTTGGTTTTGAGTCCCAGAAGAGAAGGGTGAAGTCAGATGGAGTGATAATCATAAGGGACTTGATAGAGGAACAGATAGATTATACAGCTCCAAGAGACTCCAGTAGAGCGTGTTATCTCCCTCATGCTCTGGGCAGCTGCAGAATATTCTTAAGGCAGAGGGTGAGCAGCCAGAGTTTGTGGTACATATTGGTTCCAAGGACATAAGCAGGAGTGGGGTAGAATTCCTGCAAAGTAAATTTCAATTCCCTAAACTACCTTTGAAAAGCAGGACCTCCAAGGTGGTAATCTCAGAATCAGAATTTATTGTCATGAACACGACTTGAAATGTGTTGTTTTGTGGCAGCACGACAGGTGCAAAAATTGCTACAAATAACATTTAAAAAAAATAAATAAGTGCAAAATGAACAGAAAAAGTGATGTAATGTCTATGGTTCATTCAGAAATTGTCCATTCAGAAATCTGATGGCAGAGGAGAAGAAGCTGTTTTTGTATCATTGGGTGTTCAGCTTCAAGCTCCTCTATCTCCTTAATGGTAACAGTGAGAAGAGGGCATGGCCTGGGTGGTGAGGATCCTTGATGATAGAGGCTGCTTTCTTGTGACACTGCCTCTTGGAGACATTCTTAATGGAGTGAAGATTAATGCCCATGATGGTACTGGCCGAGTTCACAACTCTCTTGTAGCATCTTCCTGTTTTGTGCAATGGCACCTCCAAATTAGAAAGTAATACAACCAATAAGAATTCTCTCAATGGTACACCTGTATAAATTTGAAAGTCTTTGGGGCATACCAAATATCCTCAATCTCCTAACGAAGTTTAGCTGCTGGCGAGCCTTCTTCATAATTGCATCAATATGATGACCCCAGGATAAATCTTCAAAGATGTTGAGATCCAGGAATTCGAAGTTCTTTACCCTTTCCATTGCTGACCCCTCAATGAGGAATGGTTTGCGTTCTCCTGGTTTCCCTCTCTTGAAACTCACAATCAGTTCCTTAGTTTTGCTAATGCTGAATGCAAGGTTGATGATGTGATCTACCTCACTCCTGTATGCTTCCTCATAGCCATCTGAGATTCTGAAGTCAAGTGTGGTGTCTTTGGAAAATTTGTAGACTGTATTTGAATTATGGTGATACACAATTATGGGTATAGGAAGAGTAGAGCAGTGTGCTAAGCACACATCCTTGAGGTGTGCCTATGTTCGATAAGGAGGAGGCGTTGTTACCAAATTGTCCTAACCATGGTCTTCCAATGAGAAAATCAAGGATCCAGCTGCAGAGGCCCAGGTTTTGAGGCTTGCTGATAGAAAGCAGAGGGGGTGGGGTGGCTGTGTTGGTAAGGAATATTAAATCAGAAAGAGTTGATGCAGAATCTGAATATATTGAATCATTGTGGGCAGAGTCAAGACATGACAAGGGTTGGAGATTATATACAGACCTCCAAACAGTTGCTGGGATGTGGACAACAAATTACAATAGGAAATAGAAAAGGCATGTCTGAAGGGCAATGCTATGATAGTCATTGCGGGATTTTGATATGCAAGAAGATTGGGAAAATCAGGTTGGGACTGGATCTCAAGTGAGAATTTGTAGAAGGCCTATGAGAAGCTTTTTATTTTGCTTTTATTTTGCTATATGGAAAAGAGCTTATATAACTATACAATTGACTGTAAAATCAAAATAACATCCAGGAGGTATGCAAAGAAATAGTTAAAATTATACTTCAAGATGATATGGGCAAGAACTCAAGAGACCAATAATGGCAGAAAATAACATCAATGCTCTATCACGGAGAACTAACCATGTCGAACCCTGCCTGGTTTATCAAAGCAGGGAATATTTCGATACAAGTAGTAGGATTTGGAAAATGTGAAATTAAAGAGTTGTGTGACTAAAGATTTTTTGATCAAAGCTATATCGAGAATCCTTGAGTTGTTTTAACTAATGATTAATAAAATATAACTATAAGATAAAGCGTGGTTTATCTGGTTTGTATTGCTCAAGACAATATTTAACAACTTTCACATTCAGATCTTTCATAACTCAGTTTTTTTCAAAACACTAAGTTAATTTAAAATGTGTTCACTGTTGTAGCCAATTTGCATGTAACAAATCTAACAAAAAACAATGGAAAGGTAATTTATTTTACCATAATGTTAATTGAAGAATAAATATTGATCAAACAAATCTCACCATCTTTGAGAAACATCATGAAATCCTTCAACATTATCTGAGACCTCAGATAGCATTTTCATTCAACACATCATCCTTAAGATGGCACCATTGACAAAGCAACTTTTACATTGTACTGCATTCTGCAGTAGGATTCAAGGAATATGATTTCTGATTAGTGACAATGGTCATCCAAAACTAAAACCCGAATGTTGTGTGTAATTCTCCCATCAACTGGCAAGTGAGGCCATCACACACTGATGTTACATGAAGTACAATTTTGAGTTCATTTACTGGTGTTGTGCTTGCTCATTTGTTAAAAAATAATGAGTAACAAAAAAAAGGTCTTTAAGAACATGGCAACAATATTGAAAACTGTAAATCACAGTATCAATTGAACTGGACCCAGTACTCCAGTTAGGCTGCCCAAGATGTATTCCAATTATTTCAAGCACAAGTCCAATTCAAAATCTCTGATCAGAAAAAAATTGAATGAAAAGTTTTATTAACTTTTAAATATTGATTGTTGTTTTATGATTTGCATTTCTTAAATATATTCTATCCCCCACCCCACCCCCACCCCTAGTATTGGTTATCATTCATGCTACAAAAAAATTAAGTCATATTAAATTCATTATTGATTACATTGATGCCACACTTAAAAATGTAAATTTAAAAGTTTGACCAGCTTCTTTCTTCTTCAGGATTTCTTGTGAAACAATAGCAATTTAAAATCTACAGAATTAAATCTGAATATGTCTCTTAATGAATTTAATTGCAGCAATTAATACAATTTATACAAATTAAATGTCATAAAAGGCAGAATAAACTACAGTACCAATATCAAAGGGAGAGGCCACACCAGAAATAGTGAAAACAACAATAAAATCCATGGGAGAGCCAGAAATTCATTTCCTTTCTCCTCATCAAATCCTGAAACATACGATTGTCCCTACAATGCATCTTCAGTAGGATTGGATTCACAGAAAGTTATTGAAATTGAAAGTCCAATAAAGATTTCTAAACTGAATCAAATAATACAACAGTACAGCACAGTTCCAGTGATCTTGGTTTAATCATGATTTCTGATGTTGTCTATGAAAATTTCCACATTCTCACTATGACTGTATGTGTTGCTTTTTTGATCCTTCCACTCCAAAACCATGCAGGGGAGTTGGTCAGTATAAATGGCCACTAGTATGTAATTGAGTGGTAGAGCCTAATGTGGGGCTGAGACAAGGGTTATTTCAAGTTCATTATCATCCAATTGTACAAGTAGAACTGACAAATCAGTTTTCTCTGGTCCTCTGCACAAAAACACATAAACATATAACAGACAAACACATAGAGACAAACAATACATATGCACATATCTAAAAATAAATAAATATTGTTTAATAAATAATAGAGTCTTAGAGGGTTAGTATGAGTGGTTCATTCAGTTGTTCGCAGTCTCACTGAAGAAGTTTCTCAGCCTGGTGGTTCTGGCTCTGATACTCCTGTATCTCTTTTCTGATGGGAGTGGTGTGTGGGGTGATAGTGGTCTTCAACGATTTTGCGCATCCTCTTAAGACAACAATTCCAGTTGATCACATCAATGGCGGGGGGGGGGGGGGGGGGTGGGGAGGTGGGGGTGGGTGGAAGGGAGGGAAATCCCAAATGATCTCTTTGTTCTTATGGTCCTGTGCAATGATCTCCAATCCAATTCTCTACAGCAACCATACCACACTGTGATACAGCCAACCAGGTCCTGTAGAAAGTTGACAGGATGGCAGCCAGTAGCCTTGTCTGCTTCAGTGTTTTTTAAAAATATTTTATTTATGATTTTCCAAACTTAAAACTCAAACAGTCATCAATATTATTAATGTTAATGTTGACAATTCTCAATATTGATTACAATTATCAATTCTATACAAGATTTTCTGTAGAGTTCAAGCTTTTTCTGTCCCTTTGCCCGTCGTTCCCCCCCCCCCCCCCCACCACCCCACCACACTTTACACCCTCTACATTTAACACTTAACCACAGTTACACACAACATTCAGGATGTTCACAACAAAGGTATGAAACATATATCAGGGTTTTATGGGTTTGTCACATCACAGTGGCCAGTGCTCAGGCCTTTTTATTTTTCTTGACTTTTCCTGGTTGGGATGAGATGCCACCCAACCCATTCCCCCCCCTCCCCCACCCCGCCAATTGAAGGGTAGATGGGGAAGGGCGGGCAGCAAGGCATGATGGTCCACACTATAATTGTGCTCCTACGGAATTTAGGTATGGTCGCCAAATTTTCAAGGAAGTGTTATACTTTTTCCTAAAGTTGTAAGTAATTTTATCCAAGGGAATGTAGCTTTGCATTTCTGCATTCCAGCATTCTATGCTCATGCAGGAGTCAGACTTCCAGCTAACTATGCACTTCCTGGCCTCTGCCAATGCAATCATTAGGAAATGGATTTGAAATTTGGATAGGTTTTTCATAAGTCTTATGTCCATTATGTTTCCCAATAGGAAAGCTCTGGGTCATGTGAGAATTCTTTACCCATGATTTTTCTTTCAGGTTTTGGCCCAGTTCCAGCCAGAAAGGTCTCACCTTGGTACATGTCCAGTTTGTGTGCACTAAGGTTCCTGTCACAACGCCACATCTGAAGCATTGATCTGATAATTCTGGTTTAGATCTGTTCAATTTTTGCAGCATCAGGTACAGCTGGTGCAGAAAATTATATTGCACCAGCCTGTAACGCGCATTAATGATTGCAGTCATGCTGGTCTGCCAAATGTGAAGGTGTGGTTTAGGTCCTTCCACTTGGAGAAAGAAATACATTGCCAAGGTGAATGCCTGTGTGTTTCCCCTTCGAATCAAGGTCTCTATGTCACTGCTCACTGGAAGGATCATAAATGAACCTAATTTGTCCTGTAGTAAAGATCTTATCTGAAGTAGCAGTGGAGAATCTTATTTTATAAATCATACTTATGCCTGAGTTGTTCAAACAACATTATCTGCCCCTGCTCGTAACAGTCCTCTACACAGGTCAGGTCCACCATTACAATGCCAAGTGTCCAGGATCTATTTGGAGTCAGGGGTGTTTTTGGGGACAACCTCACTTCATTTCCTACATATTAGTTAATTTTATTCCAAGTGGAGATTATTTTAGTATAGGGCTTCCTGTTTACCCAGATAACAATTTAGCATTCCATTTCCATTTATAAGTCCACTGCTATCTTGTCACATACCATTTGAAGGTCAATTTGTGCCTAGTATGGTACACCTCTTCCCTCAAAGAGTGAGGCGATGTATCTCGATTGAGCTGCCCAATAAAATTTCTTTAAGTCTGCCATTTGTAGTCCACCCAGACCGTAATTTTTCCATAGAGACCCTGGTTACCTTTCCTTTTTATAGAAATGTCCTTTTTCCTGAAAGCAAATTTTGGAAGAATCTCCAGGGACATCCACTTATTTAAGTCCTCCTCAATTCTCCCAAGCAAGGGGTTATAATTTAGTTTATATAAATTATTCAAGTTATTGTCTATTCTGACTCCTAGATTTTTGATCCCATTTTGTGGCCACTTTAAATTACTATTTTCTTGATATTGACTATAATTCCCCCTTAGTAAGTGAATGTCTTCACTCTTGTCCAAATTGACCTTATACCCCGAGATCTCCCTAGAGTGTAGCTTGAAGAACGAGTTTGATGGGTCTGTCAGATATATCAGAACGTTGTTGGCAAAAAATTGATTTTTTGTTCTTCTTGGCCTATTCTAAAACCCTTGATGTCTGAATCCTGGAGAATGGCTTCAGCCAGTGGCTCCATGGCTAGTACAAACAGAGTTGGAGATAGCAGACACCCTTGTCTACTTGATCTTGTCAGTGGGAAAACTGGAGAAATTTGTCATGCCCTTATCCAATTTATAAAAGTTGTCCCTAGCCCCAACTTTTCCAACACTTTGAATAGAAATCCCACTCCAATCAGTCAAAAGCCTTTTCCACATCCATGGCCACAGCTAATTCTCTTTTGTTTCTGGTTTGTGCCAAATGCATTATACTCAACAATGTACTAATATCAGCCGCTCCCTGTCTTCTTTGCACAAAGCCCATTTGGTCTTATTTATTAGTTGCAGCAAATGTTTCACCAATCTCTTTGCCAGGGCTTTGGCAAATATCTTATAATCTGTATTTAGCAGTGAAATGGGTCTATAAGAAGATGGTATTAGTGGATTTGTTGTCTTTTTTAAGGATCGTCGTAATGATTGCTGTTAAAAAAGATTCCAGAAGGGTACAGGTCTCCAATTCCTGGTCTACCACCTCCATATAGAGTCATCAATAATTCCTTAGTTGGAAACCACTTGGAGACTTGATAGGAAAAGCACTGAATTCACTACAGACTATCTCTTCCTCCGTGAAGGGAATATTTAGCCTTGTCTACTTCAGTCTTCTCTGGAAGTGCAGTCACAGTTGTGCCTTCCTGACAAGTGAGGAAATGTTGCATGTCCAGGATTGTAATAAGTAACTTCGGGCAGATTTAGTGTAATAACATGGATTCATGCTGTAGGGACACTATGAGGGAAAAAAATGATATACCACAATAGAGTTCTATGTTCTAATTTAATTATTCTGACTTGCCTTACAAAAGTGGCAATTAAATTGGAAAAAGTCATTATGCAAAACATTGAAGTTTGAAAGAATAAATTAAATGCCTCAATTCTTATATAATGACAGAGATGAAAATAATTCATCGACACAGCATGTTTTAAGCACAGCTTCTTCTGAGTGCAGTGTCAAAGAATGGTCTTCGATTAAAAAATGGACCTTAGCATCAACATGAAAGTGACCCTGAATAAAATATACTCATTAAATTTAAAATGAATATTTTAAGACAGCCTGGGAAGGCAGCTGATGTATTGTGCTTGTAACACATGATTGACTCCAACTTGAAGAATGGTTGTGTTAATGAACTGAAAATCTGAAATTTGGACAGTGCAATCCATCAGGAAAGGGGAAAGTTAACTGGATACTTTTATTCACAAGTCAAGGCACACCTCCAAAATTAGAACTATAGTAGAAGTTATTAGTCAAGATAGTGTGACTATGAGCAAGTCAGTTGCAGAGATCCTTACATTTTTCCAGGCAAAAAGTTCTTGCCGATTGTGTGGATGAAAGCAGATTCAGCAGGTTGGATGCGCAAACTATCACAACACTGAGGTCTTTGGAGCCATCAAGGTCAGGGAAGCAAAAATAAAGGGAATATAATGAGAATGGGAGACAGTGTAGTTACCAAGATAATGATCTGATGAAGGGTCATGGACCTGAAATGTCAACTCTGGCCTCTTCACAATTGCTGCCTGACCTGCCAACTAACCCAGGTATTTTGTTTTTATTACTTGGACAGATATATTCTCTTCAGTTGCATGCCCAAGTGCCAAAGTTTGTGCTGCCTGCCTGTCCAGGGTCAAGAACAGGCAGAAAGTAACTTGGAGTGAGAATAGAATTGTAGGGTGGTAGCAGGAGAGAGAAATTGGGTAGTAGGAAGATCTAGTCATCATACGCCATGCAAGAAACAATGATAGTTCTGGTAAAGGAGGTTCTACTGAAGAGATATGAGTAGCTGAAGTCCAAGTTAAAAAGAACAAGTCTCAAAAATAATAATCGCTGAATTACTACCTAAGCATGTGCATATTGATGAGAGCTAAACAAGATTTTAAAAATGGAATGCATGGCTCAAAAAGATTGGTGAAATGTTTAGCTTGAATCCAGCTGAGACCAGTGTCTGAAGCCCCTGTTACACATTTAGTATCCCAAAATAGGAATGGTATTTTTGCTGTTCACACTTGACCACTCTTAACTGCGACATTGCATGGATTCACACTTGCAAGGAGCATCCCTAGGGTTAGGACTGTTCTACCTTCTACATGATGCATCAAATGATGGTGGACCTGCCCTAAACCCTGATCAATGTATAATGATCTTTAATTTGAACAAAATTAATCATTAATAATGATAATAACATTAATGTCATTAATAATAACATAATTAAGTTTTATGTACAGCACAGTATGAGTCCTACAGCCCGTTGTTGATGTGCCAACCTATATAAACCTTTATAAGGGATTGTGGGAAAGTGTTAGCAATAAATAGCAATAGCAGACAATTTTTAAACAGGGTGGTAGTGCAATAGCGTACAATTTATAAAGACTGGGGAAAAGTTGGTAGCGCAATCGTGCACAATATATAAATACTATGGGGGATAAAGCAGTGGCAGACCTGCCCTAGCAGAATTCTGTGCAGCAGACAAAGGGCTCTATGCATGGCTGCATGCACAGAGCTCTCATGGAGGAGTTTCTCTGTCACATGACATTCTGGGAAGTCAAGTCCACCATCACTTTTTCCCTTGGTCTTTATAAATTGTGTGCAAGAGCGCTACCAACTTTCCCACGCTGTTTAAAAATTGT
Source organism: Narcine bancroftii (assembly GCF_036971445.1). Taxonomy (NCBI): domain Eukaryota; kingdom Metazoa; phylum Chordata; class Chondrichthyes; order Torpediniformes; family Narcinidae; genus Narcine; species Narcine bancroftii. The sequence continues at coordinate 179,835,067 of NC_091475.1, forward strand.
CCGCTATTGCTATTTATTTCCTTTCTCCCCCGCCCCGACAGGTAAAGACGAAGCAATAGTGAAAATGGTAAAATAGGTAATTATAATAGGAAGGAATAGTGCAAATGAGTAAAACTACAATTAAAGTCAGATCATGGAAATATAGTTGATGGGCAAAATTAAGGACAATTTATCTTAATGCACATGGCACTCAAACAAGCCAAGTGAAATAATGTCACAAATGGAAATAAATGGTTACAGATGAAACCATGACAGCCTAGGTTGCATTGTTCACAAGGTTCACAACTAAATATTGCTAGAGACTTAACTTGTAAAACAAACAAAATGGTAAAGAAAGCATAGTGGCTTTGATATTAAATTATGAAATAGAGACAGGGCAGCGGAAGGAGTTAGCTCAGAAAGTCGAGACTCAATTTGAATGGATCTAAGAAACAGCAAGGGGCTGAAAATTGTTAAAATTGTAGTTCAAGGTCTTCAAATAGTACTGGTAATGCAGGAGCAAATCTAACAAAGATAATCAAATAATCATGAAAGGCCTTTCGTTCATGCACGATGTTTATCAGAGATGGTTATCTATTCAGTACATTGAGAAATCAAAGGAACAAGCTCTTTTTGTGGTTGATGTGCCAGAAGACTGGATTTGAACCTGGGTCACTGGTGCAGTAATAGTATTATGCTAACCACTACGTTAATCTTGTGCACTGAAAAAGGTAACAAGTACAAGCCAGTGAGCCTGACATCAGTTTGAGAAATGTTGCTGTTAAGGCATTCTGAGGGACCAGATCTACCAGTATTTGGATAGTCAGGGAACAATTAGCATAGTTTTGTGCATGGAAAATAGTTTTTCATGAATCTGATTAGTTTTTTTTTAAATGACCAGGAGAATTGACGAATACAGGGCGCTCTATGTTGTCAATTTTTAACCTCAGCAAGGTTATTGACAAGGTCAAGGTTTGACATTGACAGGTTAGATTATATGGATTCCAAGGCAAGGTGGTCAATTAAATACAAATTGAAGGAATAAGAGGGTACTAATGTAGTAGTAGGATGTTTTTCTGATTTAACCCAGTTAAATGACAAGATTGAAGCTTGGATTACTTTTATCATTTTGAATGTAGAAGAAAGCAAGAATACCAAAATTTACAACAGGATCAAGATCACTTGGGTAGGTGGACCAAGAAGTGACAAATGGAATTTTACTCTGATAAGGGTGAGGTATTGCATTTGGCAAGTCAAACCAGGGAAGGACTTACACTGCAAATATAAATGGAGAGTTGCAGATGAGTGACAAAGTTTAACAGGCGCATAGTTCCCTCAAAGTGACAACTTGGGCGGACAGGGTGATGATAAAGACATTTGGCATCCTTGTCTTCATTGGCAGTGCATGGAGTACAAATGTTGGGACAGCATGTTAGGTTATGCAAGGTGCTGGCGAGATTGCACTTAGAAACAGCCATTGTGAGGATGATAATTAATTGGAAAGGGTGATACGGTTAGCATAATGCTATTACTGCACCAGCGACCCAAGTTCAAATCCAGCGCTGTCTGTAAGGAGTTTGTACATTCTCTCCGTGTCTGTGATGATTTTCCCTGTGGGCTCCAGTTTCCTCCCACTGTTTGAAACATACTGGAGGTGTAGGTCAATGGGGCGTAAATTAGGCGGCATGGATTTGTAGGCCTGTTACCATGCTGTATGTCTAAATTTTAAATTTAGAAATGATAAGACAAAATATAGAAAGCAAAAAAGGCAGGGAAGAGTGGGAAGCAAACAGAAACAATAGACCCAACAGATGGGAATAATGTAAGAAGACAGTTAATGCACAATTCTATATCCAAATTCACATCTTAACAAAATCAGTACACAAGTGGAGTCAAATGGGTGTAATTAGACAGCAATTATTACAACATCATAACAAGTAAATCAAAGCTAGTAATCTAATATTTCAAGATGTTTGACTTTTGAAGCCAGGAAAGGTATCTCTGTTAATAGGTGGTGAAGTATAATAGTAAGAGATCCAACCTTCTATGATAGTAGAAAATAACAAAAGAAAGATAACCATGTATACTGAAATAGCAGGAAGCACAAAACAAAAAAAAAAGGGATTATACAAGGTTAGTATTGAGTATAGAAGTTGAGATGCCATGTTGTAGTTTTTTTTATATATTTGGAGATATAGCACAGTAACAGGCCCTCTGGCCCATGAACTTGTGTTGCCCAATTATACCTGTGTCCAATTAATCTACAAAACCCTTACATCTTTGAAATATGGGAGAAAATTGGAACACTCAGAGAAAATTTGCACATACATAGGGAGAACGTACAAACTTCTTACAGACAGTGCCAGATTCAAATCTGTGATGTTGGTGCTGTAATAAATAGTATTGCATTAACCGCTACACGAACTGTGCCACTTGTAAAATTTTGATGAGATGAGGCTCATATTGTGTTCATTTTTGGTCACTGTGGTATAGGAAAGAGGTCATTAAGCTGGAGAAGTTGCCAAAAAAATTTGAGAATATTGCCACGACTCGGGGGAACTGAGTTACGGGGAAAGATTGAGCAGGCAAGGCATTTATTCATTGGATGGTTAGAATGAGGGATGATCCTAGTGGTATAAAAAAATGAGAGGAATAAATCGGGTGAACAGAGTCTTTTGCCCAGAGTAGGGGAAATTGTTAAACAGAGAACATAGGTTTACGGAGAGGGGTGGAGAGATTTAACAGGAACTCGATGAGGAAACATTGTTTTGACACAAGGCGGTGGGTGTATGGAGGTAAACAAGAAGTTTGTAGATTGTGAAATTGTATTTCAATAGTTCTGGAGAAACTCAGCATTACTTATGTAGCAGTAAAGATATGTAACTATCATTTGGGCCTGAGACCTTTGTCAAACTATAGTGGGTGTATGGATTGGGCTGCTGGAGGAGGTAGCTGAGGCAGATACTATTGCATCGTTTAAGAAAAAACAATTGGAAGGATACATGGATAAGATAGGTTCAGAGCAGTGGTTTTCAAACTGTTCCTCTGAACTCACATTCAACCTTAAGCAATCCCTATGCCATAGGTGCTCTGTGATTAGTAAGGGATTGCTTAAGGTGGTAATGTGAGTGGAAAGAAAAATGTTTGAAAACCACATTTTTAATTGTATCTAATTGACTCGTTATGTGCATGGTTTCATAATTCCAAAATGGGCCAATGACAATTTTTCTCAAGCAAAATATTTCCGTAACAATTAGGTCTAAAGCAGTGATTCTCAACCTTCCCTTCCCACTCACATACCACCTTAATTAATCCATTACTAATCACGGAGCACTTATGGCATAGGGATTGCTTAAAGTAAAATGCGAGTTTGGTGGGGGTGGGGGGTGAGTTTGAAAAACATTGGTTTAGAGGAATATGGGCCAAATTCAGGCAGGTGGGCTTAAACAAAAAAAAATCTACAGATGCTAGGGTAGAGTGTTATGCACAAATGTGCTGGAGACACTCAGCAGGTTATGCATCATCCATAGAAAGTAAAGGGTAACCAATGTTTCGGGCCTGGGTATTTTGGTCCAATGGGTAAGTTAGGGAAAAGGGCCTGTTTCTACCCTGTACGACACAATGATTCTTCTTACGGATAATTTTAATTTTCATGTGAATTGGGTAAATCAATGGGAACAATGCCTAACAGAGTGTAATTCAGATTACTCCTTAGAGGAATATATCAAGGATCAAACTTGGTCTGGTGACAGATCTCTTGATGGGGCAGCATTTCAATGACAGTGACCTTTAGTACAGCTATGCACAAGGATAGCAAACAATTTTTAAAGATTTAATTGAGAACAGATTAATCACTATGGGATTAGGCAGTGTTATGAACCCAGAGGACGCCAAAACCCAGCAGCAACAGATATTCACCAAGGCAAATGGTTACTTAAACAAAAGTTACTTTTAATTTTCTTTAAACATGAAAACTTTATCTTATCACTATTAACTTAACTAATGTAACTTAACGCCCTTCTAATTCTAAGCACTCATGTATGTAATGTATGTGTAAATTCAGAAATGTTCTTTGATTCACAGTCCAATCTCACTTCTCATTCTTCCAAGTTTACTGGTTGCAGGCAATTCTTATACTGTGCACAGAATTTAACATTTATGAAGTTCACCAGGCTTTGGTTCTTGAAAGGTAAATGGTTACTGACCGCTCAGGAAGATTCTTGTCAGTTTTCAGCGAGTGATTTGTTGTTCATTGGACACCCACAACCTATTCCTTGTAACCAGCCACTTCAGTGTCTTGCCAAAGAAACTTGCCCCATTAGGGTTCTCCAGATGATAACCTCTTTCTTTCAGGATACCACAGAGTTCCTTTTTGTTTCTCTTATTTCAAGTGAAACATTAGGCAGCCAGTCCTCTCCTCTTCCATGAGCCACAAGGGCTTTGACCAGGCTGGACGAAGCACTCACAACCCATCTTCCAAATTGGCTTTTCCACAAGCTTGCCAGCTTGTCCTATTCCAGTCCAAGCTGCTGCTACTAACTGTAAAACTGCAGAACTGAATACTGAATTCCCCCCCCCCTCTCTCTCACACACAAAGAGAAATAACATTTTACTCTCTCTGCTTGCAAAACCACATGACCCTCTTAGAACAGCAAGTTCAACTCCAGACAGCCTGCGGCTCCTCAGAGTTCTTTCATCTGTTGCCTTTTTGTAAACAACAATCCATTAGTGAAGTCTCTTGGGCACTCTCCAAAGCTTTTGCCAAGGTCTGTCTACCATGAGCAGAACTCCAGTATTTTAAATAAGATCTGTTTTAAAGTGTTTGTATGTGATCTACATTAAAAAGCCTACCCCAATGTATCTCACAAAAACATATCTATAATCTGTCACAGCAGGAACTGGGGAGATTAAATTTAGGGACCACTTGTGCAGAGTTCTGGATAGGTTTGCCCCACTGAGACAAGGAAAAGATGGTAGAAGAGAACCACGGTGGACAAAAGAGGTAAGACAGCTAGTTAAGAGGAAGGATGAAGCATATGGAAGATTTAGGAAGCAAATGTCAGAAAGGGCATGGTATGGTATGGTAGGAAGAAACTTGTGAAAGGAAATAGGAGGGCAAGATGGGGGCTCGAAAAGGCCTTGGCGTGTACAATTTAAGGAATCCCCAAAGGTGTTCTATGTATATGTGAAGAACAGAAGGATGATTACAGTGAAGGTAGGGCCATTTAAGGATAAAGGAGGGAACATCTGCCTGGAAGCAGAAGAGGCAAGGGAGATCCAAAATCAGTGTTTCTCAACCTTACATTCCCCCCCCCCCCCCCTCACATATCACCTTAAGTAACCTCTTACTAACCACAAAGCACCTATGGCATAGGATGCTATATCCTCTGTGGTAAGGGTTTATTTAAGGTGGTACGTGAGTGGGGAAAAATGGTTGAAAATTACTGTCCTAAATGAATACTTTGCTCCATTGTTCACCAGAGAAACCTTGGCCAATGCACTTCAGCATGTTGAAGTTAGAAAGAGAAATTGCTTGATCTTCTTAAAAACATTAGGATTTATGTTCCCAGGACCGGACAAAATATACCCTCAGTTACAAGAGGATGTGAGGAAAGTGATTGCTGGGGCATTGCCAATTATCTTTGCATCCTCCATGGCTATAGGGAAGGTACAGGAGAACTGGAAAATGGCAAATATAGTACTCCTGTGTAAAAAACAATAGGAAGAATCTTGGGAATTATGGACCAGCTCATATTAAGTTAGTGGTGGACAGGATTTACAAGCATTTAGAGAAGCAAGCGTCTTCCCAGGAAGAGTCAGTATCGATTTGTGAGGGGTGGGTGGTGCCTCATGAGACTTCTTGAGTTTTTTGAGGAAGAGAAAAGAAATTGATGAAGGTAGAGTGTTAGATGTGGTATATATGGACATCAGGAAGGGATTTGATAAGGTCAACATGGCTGTATGGATTCAAAATTGGCTTGTCTGCCAAAAGCACACGGTAGCATTAAGGAAAACCCCAAGGATGTATTCTGCCTGAGGTTAGTGACTAGTGGAGTTCCACAGGAATCTGTTCTGGGACCCTTGCTCTTTGTGATTTTTATAATTTACCTGGACAAATAAATGGAAGGATAGGTCAGTAAGTTTGCAGATGATACAGAGATGGGAGTTGTTGTGGAGAGCAGAAGGTCTCATAGGTTACAACAGGATACAGACAGGATGCAGAGTGGGGCGGAGAAGTGGCAGACGGAGTTTGATCTGGATAAATGTGAAGTGATGTATTTTGAAAGGTCAAACTTGAAGATGTTTAATGGCAGAATTCTTAATAGTATGGAAGAATAGAGGGAGCTTGGGGTGAAAATCCATAGATTTTGTCAAACTTACCAGCATCGGGAGTGATGCTGGTCGCTGCTAATGGCTTATCTGAAGCAATGCGTGGGAGTAATAGCGTGTATACACAGCAGGAGGAGAGTGAAAGTGTCAGGATCACCCGTGCGGTGGGGAGCCAACTAAAAGGTCAGAGGGGTTTGGCTGAGTGATGTTTGGAGCTGTTGAAGGATTCAATGTTTTGTCTGAAGAGAATAAAAAAAGTGGACTCTTATTTTCTGCTGAAAGAAATGAGTGAATGTATTCTCTAATTGTATGTAAACTGGGTAAATCAGTGCTGTTATCTCTCAAGGTTGCCGTACATTCTTTAGTCAGGGGATTGAGTTCAAGAACCATGAGGTAATATTGCAGCCCTATAAAACTCTGGTTAGACTACATTTCGAATATTGTGTTCACTTCCGGTCACCTCATTACAGGGAACGTCATGAAAGGTCTGGAAAGGGTGCAGAAGAGATTTACCAGGATGTTGCCTGGATTGGAGAACATGTCTTATGAGGCAAAGTTAAAGCTAAGACTTTTCTCTTTGGCATGTAGGACAAGAGGTGACTTAGAGGTCTACAAGATTATGAAAGGCATAGATAGCGTGCTTTTTTTTCCGGGATGGCAATCAGAATTACCGGACTGCATGAGGGGAGAAAAGATGAGGGGAGCCGACAGGGGTTTTGTATTGCCAGGGTTTGTGGTAGATGCTGGGACAATAGAGACATTTAGCAGACTCAGACAGCAAGAAAAATAGAGGGTTATGGGTGTGAGGTAGGAAGGCTTAGATTGTTGAGTAGTTTATATTGGTTAGCAGAGTGGCCTGAAGGGTCTGTACTATAATCATTAAAACTACCTTGTTACATATAACAGTATAAACTAATATTCCATGATCATATAATGGAGCTACTATTTTGGCTCTGGTTGTATGTAGCAAGACAGTTTTAATAAATGAGAGATCCCTGAGAAAGTAGTGAGTAGAGCATAACAAAATTTAGCATTCAGCTTAAAAGTGAATGTAAAACAATTATTAAACTTAATTAAGTAGAATCAGAAAGGAATCAAGACAGTATTATAAAAATGGCACCAAATCAACAAATGAGTGGCAAATATTTAAGGAGACAATTCATTTTGCCCAACAATAGAACCCAAGAGGAAAAGGGGTAAGAGGGTAAAACAACCATGAAAGTTATAGGTTGTATTTAAGGTGAAGGAATAAACATATATAGTAGTAAAAGTTTCAAAGTTCAGATTTATTGTCAGAGTACATACATCACATATAACTAAGATTTTTTTCCCCAGCAGGCCAGGCTGAATGTCTAATTATCAGTAGTGCAAAATAAATTTTACTCAAGATACAAATACAAAAAATTAAATGTAAACCACCTGACTCTGCAATGCAGAATAAATATTCAATAATAAATAACTTGCACAGTAAGAGTCCTTAAGTGAGTCTCTGAGTCTATTGTTTAGGCATCTGATGGTAGAAGGATACCAACTGTTACTGAACCTGGTGGTACAAGTCTTGTCGCACCTATACTTTCCAGATGGCAGCAGCAAAAAAAGTGTATGCTGAGTGGTGTGAATCTTTGATGATTGCTGCTGCCCTCCGACAGCAGCTTTCCATGTAGATTTTCTCGATGCTGGGGGAGAGTTTGGCCTGTGATGTACTGGGTTGTGCCCACTACCTTTTGCAAGGCTTTCCGCCATGAGGTATTGGTGCCCCCATTCCAGGCAGTCAGCACACTTTCCACTACACATCTGTAGAAATTTGCCAAGGTTTTCAATGCCATACCAAACTTCATTAAACTCCTGAGAAAGTAGAGGTGCTTTCTTCATGATGGCATTTGTGTGTGGGGTCCAGAAAAGGTCTTGAGATAGTGATTTCCCCAAATTTAAATTTGCTCACCTTCTCCACAAAGTGTAGTTTAGGACCAAAGAGTAGGATAATTCAGAACCCAACAAAGGAGGATTTTAAAAAAAACCTGAAATATAAAAGCTGACCACAATAGCTTTTTAAATGTAATAGCTTCTTTAAATGATAATTGGGTCAAAGTGAACAGTGGACTTGTAGAGGCTGGCCATAGAACAATGGGCAAAATGACAGAGGAGTTAAACAGATATTTTGTATCAATTTTCACAGTAGATACTACAAACATCCCATTAATACTAATACTGTATATAAAAGTACCATTCCCAAAACAAGATCACTTGTATCAAGCAAACTAACGCAAAAGACTGGTGTCACCTGAAAATACTTGTTATGCCCTTGGCTTCAGATAATGATTGCCTTAGTTGCAGATAATATGGCAGTGCTGCTCTAACAGCAGCTCTGCCACTGAGAGAGAGGAGAGCGGAGACAGCATTGGTCTGAAGATTTCAACTGGTTGGTCCTAATGTTAGTGGTTCCGTACAGGCTTCAAAGGGTCTGTTAACAGAGCCAATGGTGTTCTTAAGAAAACTACAACTGTGGAGGTCTGTGCCCAAAATGACAGTGTCTATGCTGGCAGCAACTGTGGATTGTGGGCTCTGGGGAAGCAGTGAACTGGTGCAGGGCACCAGAAGCTGGGAGAACACTCCTTGCTGAGAAGAAGCAGCAGAGATGACCATGATAGAGGACCAGCAAAGGATTTAGCTGCAGGACCCACATGGGATATGGGCTGCTGGAGTCCGATTCATAGGGACCAGGATTTGAGAGGGTGCAAAAGACTTCCTGATCAAGTTGGAGCTTGGATCTGGAGCTTGGGTATAGCTAATGGATCAAGCAGGAGTCTGTGCAGCTGCAGTGACTGTGCTGGAGATAAATCCATGGCCACTCAGTGACTCTTTTGCTTCTCTTTCTCTCTTACTCAAACAGGCATCAGGAGACAAGAATAGCAACCTTATGGTAGAAGGCAATTTCGTGTAATAGTACATGTTCTATACTAGGACAGGACTAATTCAACACAATGCCAAATTTCAACCTCAAGGCTATCAGGCTGTGGTCACCATAGGACATCTGGTAGAATGTCTCATCGCCAGGGCTCACAAATACCAGGACTTGGTCTAGCTGATGGTGAGAGAAACCCTCCCAGTTAAGATCCTTCTTGTACAACTGGAATATCACCCTCCATGTACATTGTACTCGGTGCAGTGGAGAGGAGGCTATTGCCTACCTCTTTGCTGAATGCAGATTCGCAAAGAGTGTGTTGAGAAGGATACAAGGGTTCTTGTCATGGTTCATCCCTAGCAGGGTGACAGAAGTCACTCTGATCTACAGTTTGTTCCCAGAGACACATTCAAAGTCAGACATCCAGAACTACAGTAAGTCCATCAACTCTGTGAAAGAGGCACTTGATTTGCCTGAAACCTGTTGGTCTTTCAGCATACTAAGAAGTCAGTCCAACTGGCACATACCAGGCTGCAGTAATACATGCTGAGGGATGCACTGAGGCTTGGCAGTGCAACTCGAGGGCGCTATGGGGAAGGACCACAGTCTACAGTCCTCCCATTACCAGGAATTGAGGAGTTGAGATGGAGGGTGAGTGGTGGTAAAGGGGTATTGAGAGAACAAATGTAACAATGTACAATGATGAGAATGTACAGATATGACTGACATTATGAGTGTAAAAAGACAAACGGTTTTCTTGTTTGTACACAATTTATTGTGAATGAAATATATTTTTTGGTTAAAAGAAATTACATGAAAATAAAAGAAACTTGGAATCTCTCCAAAATCTTAGGCTTTGCAGAGGTAATAAAATATTGTGAAATTCACTTTGGAAGCAAGAATCATAAAACATTAGCAGAGAGGAATTAGGGAAGAAGTCCTTGTACATGAAATAACGTATACAGATGCAGCAAGCACTCAGAATACTACCTTTTATTTCAAAAAGATTGAGAAAATCAATGTTAAGAAAGTCTTATTACAACTGTACAAAGCATGAATGAAACTGGATCTAAAGTTTTGTAAGTTAGTGTTGGTCCATTTATTACTGGAGACAGCTTTGAGAAGATTCACCAGGATTATCCCAGGTATGATGGGATCATCCATGAGAAAATGTTATATAGGTTGAGACTGTATTCATTGGAGTTCAGATTCTTAGAGAGCTGAACAGAATGAATTCTGGAAAGATTTCACCCTCACAGAAGAGTCCAGAATCAGAGGAAAATCTCATAATAGGCGTTCGTCCATTTATGATTAAAATGAGTAAACTTTTCTCTTCAATAGTTTGAAAATTTCATTCCCAGATACAAGGCTAAATCTGTGAATATATTCAATGATGATATAACTGCATTTTTAAATAATTAAGGGCAATGCAAAGAGCCTGAGGAAAGTTGGATCAGCCAAAATCTTATTGAATGGTGCAACAGATTAAAGTTGTCTAATGGGACCATGATTGATGTTAATAATGATTTGGATGAGGGAAGCAGGAGCATTATATCCAGATTTATTTATGACAAAATTAGGTGGCAATGTGAGATGTGAGAAAGATGCAGGGAGGCTTTTGGAGAATAGTCACGTTAATTAAATATTTTAAATAGAATTCAATTAAAAAAAAAAGATGTACCACTTCAGGGGAAGGATAAAATACCAAAAGCCAATGGTCTTTGGAGTTTGGAGGGATGAGAAGAGATGACAGTGAACATCAATAATTCTTTCAAAGGTTTACAAGTTAAATATATAAACAATATTTCCTGTGACAAGAATGACTGGAACCAGAGATCACCATGTTAAATAACGGGATAGCTACTCAGGAAATTAAAAGAAATTTCTTCACCCGATGGTAGTAATTCTTCTGAATTGACCACTCAATTAGTGTGTGAAGATTCAGTTGTTGAATATCGTCAAAAGAGTGATTTTTCTACAGTAAGGGAATGAAGGGTCAGGAAAGAAATGCCAAATTAAAAGATCAGTTATGATCTTACTGAATAGTGGAGAAATAAGAGGGGATGAATGATATCCTCGAGCTTGTATTTCATATGCTCTTATGACTTAAGTATTTTAGGACTATCTTAATTTTCAGTAATCTATAGATAAAATATTACATTCAAAAAAATTTGGGGGAAAAAAATCAGTAGATACCAGAAACATTCAACTTTTATTGGTGAGAGAAAAAGAGCTCACATCTCAAGAGAATACAGATTACTGTAACCTGAAACCTTAATTTATTTTACTTTTCAAAGATTTATATTTGGCATAATTTTAAATTTAAAGAAATTTTGATTCTGTTCCTCAAAGATTCCAATGGATGTATTATTTTGCCATTTAGTGAAAAAACTGAAGCAATTGGATGATGCTTATCTTCTCTTGGAACATTCTCTGCCCTCATAAAAGTCAAATATGTCCTTGCAGATTACACTTTTGTGGATGATTATCAAAACTCTTATAATCATATGCGTACAGCAGATATTTCAAGCTATTCTGAAATAAATTGTTCCAATTAATAGCTTTTGCTCAGAATATAAACTTCTACACCACATTATAAACATAATGACTCTATGCATCTCATTATTAAAGGTATTAATATGTACAATTCAGGCACTGATATGAGCTCTCAACAATATGAAGGACAATTGCTCCAGATTAAAACAGTATTATATTAAAATATGTTTAATTGTTTTCCTCTTCATTTACCAAACTTAACATTGTTCTGAAACAAAAATCTTACTTTCCATTGCTGGACAATCTCATACATCTTCCACAAAATATCTAAACGTTCAGATTTTCTCAGTTTTGGCTAGATTTTTTTTGTTTCTTCTGTCCAAAATAAGGTGAAGCTCAAGACCAGTGATGGAAATGCATGAGAGACCTGAAAGTCTTTTGGCATGCAAGACTCTTAGTCTCAGTTTCTCATCTGCCTTTAATGAGAAACTGGTTAAACTAACTCAACAGGGAAAAATGAATAATCAGAACTGAAAACTGATAGGAACAGAGGACTCCAAGACAACTTCAGTTTCAATAAATATTTTAAACAATACAAGATCTTTAATTGGTCCACAAGAATGGGCAATTAATCAACACCCCAATTAGTCTATTCTCAATACCAAAACGTTTAAAAATGTTGCCAACAGTGAAATCAAGCAGCACTTGCTCATCAATAATTTGCTCATCTGTTCTTATTGTCAGTGTCATCGGAACCATTCAACTCCAGCCCTTTTACAGCTCAAGAGCAGAATTTCAAAAAGTGAAGCATCTTCCTTTGATATCAAGGGAACAGGTAACAAATAATGCATTCGGACACCCAGTGAAACTGAAGTAATTTCTTCAAAGAGAAATGATCAGATTATTGGAGGCCAATCATCCCAGTCACAGGAATTTTTCAGGGCAGTGACTGAAACCCAACCATATCCAGCTGCATCCTCCCATTTCTAGCATGAGATTAGAGTGAGGATATACTTTGCTTATTATAGAACGTTCGATTTCATTTACAAATTCTCGGAAAAATTTCATGCTAGACCTAAACAATATTCAAGCATGGGCTAATATAGTAAAATCTAACCACATAAACACCAGACCATGTTTATCCGAACAAGATGACCATCAACATCCAATGGATGAGGAGCAATGAATAGGAACAGCCACAATGAGCAGATCGTATGGTTGGATAGGCTATAACAAACAGCTCAGCTAAATTTTTAAAATTTAGACATACAACACGGTTACAGTCCCTTCTGGCCCACAAGCCTGTGCTGCCCTATAATCCCTGCTCCTTTTGAAGGGTAAAAGGGAACTGGAGCACCTGGAGGAAACCCAGGCAGGCACAGGGAGAATGTATGAACTCCTTACAAACAGCGCCAAATTCGAACTCCAGTTGCTGTAACAGCGTTGCATGAACTGCAATGCTAACTGTGCTGCCCTAACGAACGAAGTCAAGTCAGTTCAAGTTTATAGTCACACAAGCACAACCCGAAACAGCATTCTCCAGTCCTCTGGGCAAAAAAAGAAATTAGACATAACACACCTAGAAACAGTACATATGCAGGACAAGTATTTCATCTATATAAATAAATAAATAGTGTTTTGTGCCATTAAGAATCTCGGATGGTTAGTGTGAGCAGTTCCTTTGGTCGTTCATCATTCTTACTGCCCATGGGAAGAAGCTGTTCCTCAGCCTGGTGGTGCCTGGTCTGATTCTCTTGTATCTCTTCCTCGACAGGAGCAGTTGAAAGATGGTGTGCAGGGTGGAAGGGGTCCTCAATGATTTTGCACGCCCTCTGCAGACAACGATCCCAGTAGATCATATTGATGGAAGGGAGTCTCTAGCCACACTTCTGGTCCTGTGGATTGACCTCCAATCCATTTCTCTGCACCAACTGTACCACACTGTGATGCAGCCGGCCAGGACGCTCTTGACAGAGCTCCTATAGAAGGTTGACATAATGGTGGCTAGTAGCCTTGCCCGCTTCAGTCTTCTCAGGAAGTGCAGTTGCTGTTGTGCCTTCCTTCCATGATAAGTGAACACCAAGGAACTTGGTGCTCTCAAACCTCCCTACTAGAGTTGTTGATGTGTTGTGGTGGGTGGTCATTCCTAGTCCTCCTGAAGTTCACGATCATCACTTTAGTCTTATTTCACGAGATTTTCCACCTCTTCACCATAGTGCAATTCATCATTGTTGCTGGTGAGTCATCTGAAACCTTGATGACACTGTTGGAGCAGGATCTGGCGATGCAGTCGTGGGCCAGTAACATGAACAGGAATAGGGTGAGCACACAGCCCTGAGATGTGCCAATGCTCAGCATGACGGTGCTCGATATTCTGCTACCGACCCAGAGAGACTAGGAAGTCCAGGATCCAGTTACAGAAAGGAGTGTTGAGTTCCAGTGAGGAAAGCGTCTCCACCAGCTCAGGGGAATGATCATATTAAACAATGAGTTGAAGTCAATGAACAGTAGCCTGACATATGAGGCTTCATTCTCCAGGTGGGCCAGAACGGAGTGAAGCAATAAGGCTATAGCGACGTCTGAGGAATGGGTTCTTCTACAGGCAAATTGAAATGGATCAAGCATCTCTGGGATGTGTGCTTCGATGCATTCCATCACCAGACACACAAAACATTTCATAATAGTAGAGGTCAGTGCCATAGGGCGGCAGTTATTGAGGCCTGTTATTGTCACCCTCTTGGGTACTTGGATGATGGTGGCTATTTTTTTTTTACATTTTATTTTTGTTTTTTACCCCCATAAATATAGTAGTAAACTCCAATATCTAAGTAAGAGAGCAAGTTTATTTTAAAACTTTTTCTTTAAAAAACAAACAAAACTACCCTCCCTCCCCCTCTTTTTTTCACAGTATAAATTCACACACCATCAGAGCACACATTTATGTTGACCATAGGAAGAAATTCTCAATGGCGAAATTCACTTGCATTTATTCTAAACAGCATCTATTATGGTCCTTTTTATTATTGTAGTTATAATTGAGCCCCTATATAATCCAAATATGGCTGCCATATCTTGATATATAGGTCATATTTGTTCTTTAAGTTGTAAGTAATTTTTTTCCCCCATAGTTATACAACTATTCATCTCAGCAGTCTATATGTGCAGGGGAGTCAGATTTCCAAGTAATTGCAATATTGCAATACATTTCTTATCCACTGCTAAGGCTATTTTAACAAATTAAATTTGGAATTTAGTTATTGTTTATTTCAATAAAGTTGCTCAAAAAATAAAGCTCTCGGTCACCTCCATTATCCTTAATATTTCAGTAATATCCTGCCAGAAAGGTCTCACCCTCATACACAACCACGTAGCATGAAAAAATGTTCCTATTTCTGTCCCACACCTAAAACACATCTCTGATATTTCAGATTTTGATTTATAAAACTTCTGTGGTGTAGGCAATTACAAAATGGTGTTCTTAATGATATACCTGCTTTCCCCACCCCCCCAATACACTAATTTATTTCTTGCCATATTCAAATAATATGTATTAATATAGGGTTATCTGACCTTTTTGTTATTAACTTAACATCCCACTTGTAAATAAAGCCTTCACTGTCTCCTTTTTTTATTGAATTCAATCCCATTCGGATCCAAGAAGGGGCAACTGGCTTCTTCAAAGGAGAATGATAAAAATCTTGCTTGTGCTGATAAATATTACTTCTTAAAATCTGGAAGCCTAAATCCTCCCAGTTTATAATCCCATGTTAGCTTTTCAAATAAAATTCTTGGCACTATTATTCCATAGGAATTGACTTCTGTAATTATTTACTAATTTAAATACATTTTTAGGTAGTGCAATAGGCAACGATTGAAAAAAGATACTGTAATCTTGGCATCATCTTAATTTTAATACAATTTACTCATCCCACTAAAGTAATCAGCAAGTCTTTCCATTTCTGTAAATCTTTCTCTATTTTTTTCTAAAAGGAAGTGTAATTAAATTTATACATTCGGTAAATTATGTCATTATTATGTCATTATTCCTAAATATTTGATTCATCTACCTTCCATTTAAATCTACTACCTTTTTGATATTTTCATAATCAAAATTCCTCAATGGCATTATATCACTCTTCTCCATATTGACTTTATAACCTGATACTCTTCCATATTTTTCTAATGTTGTTTGTAATTTTATCAAGGATTCATCCAGGTCAAACTTGTATAATAGCACATCATCACAAATAAGCTATGTTCTTCCTGTCCAACTTTGAAGCCATTAATATCTGGATCTCCCTTTATAATCTCTGCCAGTGGCTTGATAGCTAGGATAAAAAGTGCTGGGGACAGAGGACATCCCTGTCTACTCGATCTACTCAAAACCACTGACATCTGATTATTAGTTGTAATTTTGGCTTGTGGTTAATGATAAAGAGTTCTTATCCAATTTATAAATTTTCTGCCTATATCAAATTTTTCCACTGTTTTAAAGAGGAAAGACCATTCTAATCGGTCAAATGCTTTTTCTTCATCTATGGAGATAGTTATACTTGGATTCTACTTTAATTTTGGCATATGTATTATATTAAATAGTCTATTTAGACTATTTGAAGAATGTCTTCTTTTAACAAATCCCACCTGATCTGTATGTATTAATTTTGGTAGATATTGTCTCAATCTATTAGCTAGTGTGTGACAGAGTATTTAGAGGTGGCTTGGGATGAATTTCTAGAGTAGTTTGCACACAAACACATTTTTAAAAACACAGAATTTTTGCAGGACTTTTGCAGAATGCTTTTTGCAAAGAGAGCAACAAAGTTGCAGAATGCAGCTTGACTGGGAGAGCATGTGATTTTTGCAGGCAGGCAGAACAGTTTTGCTCTCAGAGTGGGAGAGAGTGAAACAGAGAGGAGAGACACAGAAATCAGTTCCAGAGGGATAATCTGGCAAACTTTGGAAGGCTGCCTAGTCAAAGGAGAAGACTAGCAGTGTGAAAGGTGACCTGAAAGACAAAGGATCATCTGGAGAACCCTGGAGGGGGCAAGTTTCATTAGCAAGACTGATAGAGAAGGAATCAGTTGTGGATGTCCTGGAAAAGGAATCTCTCTCTGAAAACCAGCAAGAACCCTCGTGAGTGGTAACCATTTGCCTGTTAAACACCAAAGCCTGGTGAACTTTGTTAATGCTAACTTCTGTGCACAGTACAAGAATTGCCTGCAACCAGTGAGATTGGACTGTGATCCAAAGAACTTTTTTAATCTTAAATATACATTACACACCCCAAAAATAAGTGCCTTTGCCAATATTTTATAATCCGCATTCAGAAGTGATATAGGTCTATATGATGAAGTTTTTAAAATGGGTCTCTACTTTTCTTCAGTAGCACTGTAATTATAGCAGTTGAGAAAGTTCCAGGAGGGTCTGGGTCTCCACCGCCCATTCTAATACATCCATCATAAGAGGTATCAATAAGTTTTTTAATTGTCCATGGAACCCGGGAGGAAACCTATTGTCCCCCGGAGATTTGTTAGCTTATAAAGTACCAAAAGCTTTCTTGATTCCTTGTCTTGTGAAAGGGGCATCTAAATCAACTTGTTCTCTATCTTCTAACTTTGAAAGTTCAACATTTGTTAAAAATTCATCCATCTCATTTTCATCTCCTAATAATTCTAATATAGTTTGATAAATTATTGTCTAAAAATATCATTTACTTCTTTTTGATTATATGTTATAATCAGCTGTTTTTATTGTATTTATCATTCTACATGACTACTCTGCCTTTACCTGTCAAGATAAAATTTTGTGGCCATTCTCTAAATTAATAATATTTTTGTTTTGTTTTTAATTTTTTACATTCTATGTTTGTAATGTGCTATATATCCCTCAGTTTTTCATTCTCTAATAATCTATATTTTACTTGTAACCGTGTTTGCTGATGTTCTTTTTTCAATTTTGTTACGTCTTTCTCTAAACCAACCATATTCTATCAAGATTTTTTGTATAAGAAATAATTCGTCCTCTTAGATAAGCTTGAAGCATATCCCTTTATGCTACAATCAGTGGAGGAAAGATTAGTTTCACAAAATAGTTCTGTCTCTTAATAAACTCACAAAAGTCCTACCTTTTCAACAGTGTGGCAATGAGATCCCATCTAAACACATTTTCTTGTTTTTCTATTATTGCGATAGTTAAAGTTAATGGCAAATGATCTGATAAAAGTCTCACCAAATATTCCGGTTTGACAACTATTTTTTTAACTGGGCAGACATTAAAAACAAATCAATCCTTGAATGTGAGTCATGTACCCCTGAGTAGAACGAATAGTATTTTTCTACAGGATTAAGCTACCTCTATATCAAATTTAAATCCTTCATAAATGATAGTGTTGTTTTTGCAGCTTTGCCCCTGCAGCTTTATCCAATATTGGATCTAGATAGAAATTGAAATCTCCTCCGACCAGTATACTTTCTCTTCCCTCTGCTGTTTTTAAAAAGACATCTTTCATAAAAGGTTCATCGTCATAATTTTATGTATAGATATTCATAAAAGTCCATAATTCTGCATAAATGTTTGCAATATGCCATGACAAATCTTCTGGCTTGGTCAATGTCTCTTCTATTATTATTGGAATACTTTTATTAATTAAAATCACTACTCCTCTTACTTTTGAGCCGAATGACAATGATATTACTTGTCCCACTCATCCTCCTTTTAATTTAGCACACTCCAATTTGGTAAGATGCATTTCTTGTAGAAAGACTATATCTGCCTTTAATTTTTTTTTTGTGCCGGCCACCTCTTCTTCACTGTTCCATTTACCTCATTAACATTGAGACTAATAAATTTTAACATTCTATCCACATCAATTTTTCAAATATTGTTTAAATATTATTGATCTTGCCCTTTTTAAAAAAAGCACAATGTCCCTGCCCTGACAACCCCGCAATAAAAGCCTGCAGAATCTTTCAAGGAAGAACCCCTCCCTTTAGAGCCATCTTTTATAGATATTTCTCTCTGATGCCATTCTCCCCTTTACAGAGTCTTCGCCTTCTACTACTTTTCCAAAGTTTGGACTTGTTACTTAACCCTTTGTGAACATTTCAATAAAATTTACTTTTCAACAATAAATACAAGACGGTTTAAAAATATACAAATTTTACTTAGTCCCATTGTAAACATTCTTCACAGTCTTCTTATTTGACAACCTTGGTCTTTTCATAAATCTTACAGGAAGTCTTCCACCTAGTTTTGGAAAGATATTCAATCTATTTTTAACAGTTTATACAATATCTATCTTGTATTAGATCCCGATATATTTTTATTAGGGAACTTGCAATCATTAATTGATTTAGGTTTAGAGGATTATCAGATTTCATTTATCTATTTAGCTTTAGTCATGGCTAAGAAATGTATAGTACTTACTTGGAAAGATAGAAATATACTAACTTTAGATAAGTGGTATTTGGAAATGAAATTTTGTTTGACTATGGAAAGGATATCTTTTTCAATTCAGGATGTCTTTTTATAAGTTAAAGTGGACTCCGTTTGCTAATTATATGCATTTAAGTTTGATTTAAATATATGTTTAAGTGTGATATTTTAGTATTGACAATTTTTTTTGTTGTTAGAATTTTTTTTAGGTTAAGTTTTATCTCTTTTTTGTAAGTGGGTATTTTTTTCCATATATAACATTGTTAATTTTATTAACTCTTCACTCTTTATTTTGGGGGGGAGGGTTGGACTAATTTTAAGTTAGACTATTAACGGGGGGGGTTATTTTGTGTAGTTTTCTGATGTAATATTGTAATCATACTATTTTAATTTTTTTAAATTTTTCTTTAAATGTAATTCTTTATTGTATTCATGTTATAAAATTTTAAATAAAGTTTTCAAAAAAAAAAAGGAAGACTTCCACCTCATTCTTAGTCTTGAAAAATTGTCGATTACCTTCTGCTACTTTAACCTTAGAGTCGTGGGGTATATCATTGAATACATCAAGTTTTTGGAACACAGTTGTCTTTTTACATCAAACTCCTTCCTTTGCTTAATCAAAGTAGGACAAAAATCTTGAAAAAATAGCACTTTTTCATGGTCAATCTTGGGCAGGCCATTATTTTGCTTAGAGTATTCATATGTTGCCATTAAAATTGTCTCCCGTTCCCAGTAACTCAAAAGTCTTACCAGGACTGGTCATGGTCACTGATCACTGGCTCTCCTGGGTCAGAGGGTCCGTTGTGCCCTTTCAAAGCAATTTTTCTCTGAATTTGTCTTCTCCCAGCATTCACAGGATCCACATTTCCAAGAAGTTCACTGGATCTCTTCCCTCGATTCCTTCTTTCAGCCTGGTAATTCTGAAATTGTTTCATCTGCTAAAATTCTCCATGTGGTCAATCTTGTCCAGTAGACCTTCTCTGTTCAACTCTCATTTCTTTGCATCTTTTTCCAAAGCTTTTAGCTTATCTTGTGTTTTTACCAAGTCTACTTCTGCTTGGTTCATTCTTTCCATTAAGTCTTCAACAATTTCTTTAATTTCAGTCATCCTTTCAGTCATGTCTCTCATTACAGTTTCAATGCCTGCACATTGATTGTTCAAGTTCTTATTCTGACTCCCTAGTTCTGCCAGGGTCTGCTGGTCCCAAGGCCACTCTTATGCTACTCCCTTTCAGGTTTTCACTTGATGTTCCTGGCTGAGGAAAAACTTCCTCAATTTTTGTTCTTGGCTGCCTTGGTTTCATAGTATTTGTTTTGTCCATTTTTTGAAGAAAAAAATGTTTAACTTTAAGATTTTAACTGTCTTGTTGATATTCTTTAGAAACAGCTTGATCAAAACACATCTAAGCCCTTTGCATGGCCATGACCTGATGGTGGCTATCTTGAACGGAGGCAACGATAGACTGCTGCATTGAGGCATTGTCAAAGCCGAATCAAATCTACAATTGATTATTTTTTTATTTGCCTGAATGAATACATTTCCAAAAACATGCAAATACCTCAAGCAAACAAAACACCTCAACTAATTAACACCCCACCCAAATACACTGCCTTAAGCCTCTTTCAGGTGGCCAGAAAACCCTGATGTAAAGCCAGATATTCTACCTGAATGCGGCTGTTGGGAGGACACCTGAAAGAGCCTGATGTGGCTCGGAGGAGTACTCACCAACCCTCCTCCGGGAGGTATAATCTCCGCATCTGAGCAGTTCCCCGTGCACCTGAATGCAGCCACCTGAAAGCAGCTGCTAGAAGGCAGGCTGATGATAATCAGCCGGCGACCCAAATGCCTGAGCCTGATAGCCCCCCCCCACTGCCCCTGCCCCGACGTCCCGTGCCGGCCGCCCCTGCCCCGACATCCCACGCCGGGAACCCCTGCCCCAACGTCCCGCACTGACAGGAGCTGAAGTGCACTCCAAGGCACCTCTCCTGCAGCTGTCCCTTTCAGACGGACAGCACAGCGCTTTCAGGGCTGTCACCTGAAAGACCATTCCACAGGGCTGTATCCACTTCTGCAGGCGTATTCTTGGTGGAGAATGCATCTGAAAACAGCTCTAGACTTCTTTCAGAACACCTCTCAAACCCATGATCTCTGCAATAAAGTACAAGGGCAACTAAATTTTAAGTTAAAAAAAATTTTGACATTCAGCATTGTAACTGGACCTTTTGGCCCATGAGCCTGTGCCGCCCAATTACAATCAATTGACCTACAACCCCCAGTTCAATTTCAATGGTTGGAGGAAACCGGAGCCTTCAGAGAAAACCCACAAAGACACGGGGAGACAGTGCAGGATTCGAATCAAAGTCCCCATTGCTGGCGCTGTAACAGAAATGCACTAACCACTATGCTAAACTTGATGCCCACATTTGAATTATAACCATGTTGGAGTATCATCAGAGGGTAGTAGCCTTTGAAGATAAAACCTCAGCATTACTTTCTTATAGGCAATTAGGTACAGGCAACAAATGTTGATGTTGCCAGTGACACTTGTGAATAGAGAAGGATGAAGTGCACTATAATTATAATGGAGTTGAGAGGAAAAATGCATCAGCCATGATTCAAATGGAGTAGATGTGATGGGCTGAATGGCCAAACTTTGCTTCTCTGTCATATGGTTAGTTTGCAGACTCTTCAAATCCAATATACACTGTCAGCTGTGCCATCTTTTGAATGTGATATTGTACTGAGGCCTTGACATCTCAGGATACAAATGATACAATGGATTTATATTAAAGATCAGTGAGGTTACTCGACTGTAATGGGAGGGTGACATGACCTCTCCAGCCGGCAAGAAATCAAAAGTAACTGCATCTGTCAATCAAGGATTAGATCTAGCCATCTGTAAGGCTGATGTGCGATTGGCCCTTGAAATTGACATGTGATTGGCCTTCCAGGTACCAATCAATGGTTAAATCTGCCCACAGGTGAGGATGGCGCACAAATGGTCCTCTTGGATCATGTGGATGAGCCCTGGATTGAAAAATCCCAACATGTGGAGTCTCTCTTTTGCTGTTTCCCGCGACCGTTGCCAAGCTCCAAGCTGCAAGCCACTGGCAGCTCTGGAGGGCCGACTGCAATGGGCCGTCTCGGATCCTGAGCAGCGGAGACTCTGGAGATCAGGTTCTTGTGCAAGTACTCATATAGTTATGCAGTGTACCGTGTCTGTGGGTGGTAGACACTGCAGGTTTAACCCCCATTTGTGTGTGTACTCAGTATACAGTGCCTATGCATAGTGGGCTCTGTAGGCTTAACTGTCGTTTCACATTTTGAAATTGAGATTGTTTAGCAGTTATTTACTTGCACTTGATGTATAGTTATTTGTGTATTATCACTTTGAATGCCTGGGTATGAGTGCGTGCCTTTGGTGTATTCCCCTGTGCAGAAATAAAGACCACTACTTGTTAATAATGTGTCCAGCCTTGATTCTCTTTGAACCCATCGAACCTATTCTGAACACAATACTCAACACATTTTGATCAATAGCCATCCACTTCTGAAAATTTTAATCATTATCACATTGTTCTTTGTGGGAGAATTTTGCATGCAGACTGTCCTGCAAAAGGTAGTGGACTTAGACTAGTACATCACAGGCAAAACTCTACCAACCATTGAACCTATCTACATTGAAACATTGCCGTCAAGGATCCTCACCACTCAGGCCATGTTCTGTTCTCGTTGCCGTCATCAAGGAGGAAGTATAGGTGCTTCAGAACTCGTACTACCAGGTTCAAGAATAGCCACAATCCCTCAACTATCAGACTCTTGAACAATAGGGCATAGCTATACTCATTTAGAGACTCATTTAAGGACTCTTAATCTGATTATTTATTGCTGTTTATTTTATAAAAAACTGCTGGGCTGCTACTGTGTGAACCCGGGGAGAACAGGCAGCAAAGACACAGCGCTCCTCCACAGGGTTCCACTGCCCAGTCCAACTACCGACAGCTCCGTACAGGTTTTAAACAGCCTGTTAAAGGAACCAACAATGTTTGATTTTAAAATCCCGTGACCATGGGGTCTGAGCCCAAGATGGCAGCACCTGTGCTGGCAGAGGCCTCAAGGGGTTGCAGACTCCAAGGAAGCAAAGGACAGACTCGGGGTACTAGAAAACGGAGAAGACACCCCCCACCCTATTAGAGAAGCCAAGGAGACGACCCTGTGGGACCAGTGTCAGGCTCTGCATCTGAAGAGCACACTGCAAGCTGTTGCCAACTGAAGGTGAGGAACCCACACAGGCTGTGGGTAACTTGTAATCAAAGGATTCACACACCAGGCTGCAGAGTGGCTGAATAAGTAACAGCCATTGGAACCAGGTTTTGAGAGGATGTGAGGGGTTCCCGATGGGCCTCGTCTGCTGAAGGCTTCCTGATCACATCGGTGGTTTAGATTTGGAACTTGGGTTGCTGATTGTTTGGACTGAGTCTATGTAGCTTCATAGGCTATGGGAGTGCTGGAGAAGGATCCACAGACACTCTGAAGGGCTTCTCTTTCTCTGTAAGGGGCACTGGGCAATTTCTGCCGATGGCAGTCTAAATGCATTTTTGTGTAATCTTACATCTGCATTAAGGATCAGGTCACTTGGAGTGCTAGTGGTACCATGTAACCCAGTACTACCTGTTGCATGGTCGGGTGGTCGGCAACTAAACCGGCTCCCCCACCAGGCTGGCCTGGTGCGGTGGCTAGATACCCGGCAGGATGAAAAACAAGACCTGTCAAAGGGCAGACGAACCCTCTCGTAGGGTCAACGGCCATCTAGCAAACTCATGCTGTGAAGTGTGGAAAGGGCATCCCTTGCATTGAAGCTTGATCTGGCCATTCACAGCCACAGAACTTCCCCCATACTGCTGGATTTGGGAGTGGATGTCAAGAGGGTGGGTCTGAACCTGTGCAACCCCTACTCACCTAAATCCATTCACACACATGCTGTTCCTTTCTGAGGAGTGGGGTATCCTCATAAAAACCCCACAAACTGACTGATTCTTCTGACCGCTTGTAACTGGGAGACAGTGGCACACACTTTGAGAGGGAGAGTTGGAGAGAAAAGTCAATAGGGGAAAGTAAAGAAGAAATGGAAAGAGAAAGGGGAGGGAGTTACCTGAAGCGAGGACAATTGTTCTAATTTCATGTCAGGTAAATTTTTATTTTAAAACCTGTGAGGTCAGTTCGGCGCCAAAAAAAATTTGGATAACTGATGATTTCTGATGATATCCTCATTTATCTGAAATTTTTTGGAGGCAAACAGCTGTCATCTCTGTGTCCAAAAAAATTTGGATAAATGAGGATTTTGGATAATTGGAGTTGTACTGTATGTAAAAATCTATCCAACCTTGTCTTAAATAAATTTACTGAGGTGGCCTCCACTGCAGAGATTCACCACTCTCTGGGCAAAGCAGTTCCTCCTCATCTCCATCCTAAATCTATTACCCTGAATCTCTGAGGCTATACCCCCTAGCTCTAGTCTCTGTACTGGATTTTTGCACAACAGTTTGCTGAATGCAATTAAAAATAAAAATTTTGAAATGATCAGAAAGATGCTTTGACTTTTTTTATATCAAAATGAACTGCACAAACATAAAATTTAAAACAAGGTATTGATAAAGGTTTCAAAGCAGTAGATCTTGCTGAAAAAAAAGCAGAAATATGAACCTTTATGAGAAACAATCTGAAGGAACTCAGTGAGTAAAGCAGCATCAGTGGGAGAAATACAATGGTAGATGCTTCAGGATGGAACACTTTATCAAGATGAAGCAGAGAGGACATAGCCAATATAAAGAGATCAGAGTGGGAGTGGTGAGGCAGTTGACTGGCAAATGCCAGACAAAGGAAGTGAAAGGCAAGAAAATGGTTAGAAGTAAGCTGAATCATACAGTCAAGTTTATTGTCAAGTACAACCCAACAGAACAGTGTTCTCTAGTTCTCGGTGGAAAATAGGTAGACACACAACTAGTCACAGCACACATACAAACACTACATATGCAGGACACATTCATATATACAATAAATAAAAATTGTTTCATCAATATGAGTCTCAGGTGGTTAGTGTGAGCAGTTCCTCTGAATGAAGAATGGCGATAAATTATATATTAAGATGTAAAAACAATGT
Source organism: Narcine bancroftii (assembly GCF_036971445.1). Classification (NCBI taxonomy): domain Eukaryota; kingdom Metazoa; phylum Chordata; class Chondrichthyes; order Torpediniformes; family Narcinidae; genus Narcine; species Narcine bancroftii. The sequence goes on from NC_091475.1 coordinate 179,860,369, forward strand.
ATATGTAAAGAACTAAAGAGGGAAAAGAGAAGGGAAGGAAGGGAGTAAGGGGGGGTGTGGGGAGAAAGGAGAGAGAACTTTGTTATGTGTCAAAAAAGGAGTTTTCTGGAGAGGGCTGGGTGGAGGGGGAATAACCGTCATTGCAAAATCAGTTGATGCTGCGAACAAGATCGCAATCCAAATGAAAAGGGAAGTTGTGGTTGCCCGGCAAGGGATATGGGGCAACTCAGAGAGGGGGGGGGAACTTTTGGGGTTAAGGTATTAGTGGATATGGGAAATGCAGGGGTACTTTATGTCTTAAATGTGTTGTCGTACATTAAGTGTAATAAGAGAAAACTAAGAGATGAAAATGGGGAAAAAGTGGTGTATGCAAGATATAAGATGGCCATGTTGAACTATATGACTATAAACATTAATGGAATACATAACCAAATTAAAAGGAAGAGGCTACTAAATTTATGGAAGAAGGAAAAAATAGATAAAGCATTTTTGCAGGAAACGCATCTAACTGAAGCGGAACATAACAAACGAAAGAGAGACTGGGTAGGACACGTAACGGCAGCATCCTATATTCAAAAGCTAGAGGTGTAGCCAGACTAATTAACAAAAATATACCAATCAAAATTGAGGAGGAAATAATAGGTCCAGCAGGGAGGTATGCAATGATAAAGTGTCAGATATACTCAGAATTTTGGAATTTCCTAACGAGGAGGATCAAAAGTTTATGCAGGATATTTTTTTGAAGATTGCAGACACACAAGGAAATATATTGATAGGAGGGGATTTTAACCTTAATTTGGACCCAATGTTAGATAAAAATGGACAAAAGACAAGTAAAAAGAATAAAAAAGTAGCCAAATTTATGGTTAAACCAATGCAGAAAATGAAAATTATGGAGGCAGCAACACCCAAGAGAAAAGGAATTTTCATATTACTTGAGTAGACACAAAACTTACTCAAGGATTGATATGTTTTTGTTGTTAGCCCATATTCAAGGGAGAGTTAGGAAAACTGAGTATAAAGCTAGACTACTATCAAATCATTCATCCCTATTATTAGCAATAGAGCTGGAGGAGATCCCACCAAGAACATGCTACTTAAAAGACAGGAATTTAGGGAGTTTATTGAACACCAAGTTAAAACATATTTTGAAATAAACACAGGATCAGTGAAAGACAAACTTATATTATGATACGCAATGAAAGCCTTCATTAGAGGGCAGATAATAAGTTATGTGACTAAATCGAAAAAGGATTACAATCGGAAAATAGAGCAGCTGGAAAGGGAGATATTAAGTACAGAAAAGGAATTAGTAAAAAGGGATGATATAATGAAAAGGAGAGAATTGGCAGACAATAAAATTAAATACGAAACATTACAAACGTACAAGGTGGAGAAGAACAATGAAAATAAAGCAAAAGTATTACGAACTGGGAGAAAAAACACAAAATATTAGCTTGGCAAATTAAAACAGAACAAGCTAAAAGAACGACACTGGCATCAAGGAAAAAGGACGAAAAAACACAAACAATTCGATACCTAGGTATACAACTAGATAATAATCTCGGCCATCTATACAAACTAAATTATCAGCCATTAATGAAAAAAATTACAAGACGACTTAGAGCCCTGGAAAGACTTACCACTAACACTATAGGAAGGATAAACTGTATTAAAATGAACATCTTCCCAAGGATATAATACCTATTTCAATCATTACCAATTCATCTAACAGAGAAATTCTTCAAGGAGCTAAAGAAAATAATAAGGAAATTCTTATGGAAAGGGGGGAATCCGAGGATAGCACTAGATAAATTAACAGAATGGTACAAACAAGGAAGCTTACACTACCAAACTTTAAGAATTATTATAGAGCAGCACAATTAAGATACCTATCAGATTTTTATCAAACAAAAGAAAAACCAGATTGGACCAGATTAGAACTAGATAAAATAGGGGAAAAGATACCTGAACATATACTATATAAGTGGGATGAAAAGTTGGTGCAACATAGGAATTCACCAGTATTGCATCATCTGCTCAACATTTGGAAGAAGATTCACGTAGAAGAGAATAAAATAAATGATCAACTACCAAAATTAATCTTTGGCTTGGCTTCGCAGACGAAGATTTATGGAGGGGGGGTAAATGTCCACGTCAGCTGCAGGCTCGTTTGTGGCTGACAAGTCCGATGCGGGACAGGCAGACACGGTTGCAGCGGTTGCAGGGGAAAATTGGTTGGTTGGGGTTGGGTGTTGGGTTTTTAACTCCTTTGCCTTTTGTCAGTGAGGTGGGCTCTGCTGTCTTCTTCAAAGGAGGTTGCTGCCCGCCAAACTGTGAGGCGCCAAGATGCACGGTTTGAGGCGATATCAGCCCACTGGCGGTGGTCAATGTGGCAGGCACCAAGAGATTTCTTTAGGCAGTCCTTGTACCTTTTCTTTGGTGCACCTCTGTCACGGTGGCCAGTGGAGAGCTCGCCATATAACACGATCTTGGGAAGGCGATGGTCCTCCATTCTGGAGACGTGACCCACCCAGCGCAGCTGGATCTTCAGCAGCGTGGACTCTATGCTGTCGACCTCTGCCATCTCGAGTACTTCGACGTTAGGGATGAAAGCGCTCCAATGAATGTTGAGGATGGAGCGGAGACAACGCTGGTGGAAGCGTTCTAGGAGCCGTAGGTGATGCCGGTAGAGGACCCATGATTCGGAGCCGAACAGGAGTGTGGGTATGACAACGGCTCTGTATACGCTTATCTTTGTGAGGTTTTTCAGTTGGTTGTTTTTCCAGACTCTTTTGTGTAGTCTTCCAAAGGCGCTATTTGCCTTGGCGAGTCTGTTGTCTATCTCGTTGTCGATCCTTGCATCTGATGAAATGGTGCAGCCGAGATAGGTAAACTGGTTGACCATTTTGAGTAATATTGACACAAATCAACTAATCCCTTTCACAATAGATAAACTTTCCTTTAGAGAATGGGAGAGAAAAGGGATCAAAAGAATAGAAAATTGATTTTCGGGAAATAAATTATTATCTTTTGAACAAATGAAGGACAAATATAATATAACTCGCAATACAATGTTTGCATACCACCAACTGAAAACCTACTTAAAGGACAAATTGGGAAACAGTCTGAGGTTACCAGTCTGGAAGCAATTTTGAATATGTGATTACAGACACAATGATAATTAAAAAATTTATAACAAACATGTACATCAAACTGCAAGAAAAGGAGAACGAGGAATCAAGCTGTAAACCTAAACAAAAATGGGAACAAGATCTAAACATAAAGATAAAGAATGAAACATGGGAAAAGCTATGCTCCGGAACTATGAGAAATACAATAAACACGAGGTTACGCATGATACAATATATTTGGTTACACAGGCTATACATCACACCCCAAAAGTTAAATAAATGGGACCCAACAGTATCAGACAGATGTTTTCATTGTAAGAAGGAAACGGGAACAACAATACATCCAATTTGGGCATGTGAGAAAGTGAAAAAATTTTGGGAAGATCTAAACCAGGTATTAAATAAAATCACAAAAAGCAACATACCAAAAAACCAGAGATCTTCCTTCTAAGTAATATAAGAAATAAAGAACTTGGACTCGATTTGGATGGAGCACAAAAAAGATTTACTATGATAGTCCTAGCTATAGCAAAAAAATGTATTATGTCAACCTGGAAATTAGAAGACAACCTGAGAATACAGCAATGGTACATAGAAATAAATAAATGTATTCCATTGGAAAAAATAACATACAATTTAAGAAATAACATCACAATATTCAAACAAATATGGGAACCATACATGAAACACAATAAAGAAATCCTACCACGGACCTCCACCACCTAAAATGTCAGAAGGAGAAGACAACGAAATGAACTGACCCAGTATGTAAAAGTAGAAGACACAAATTTCTTGTTTATTTTTATTAACTGACGACATTGTTTAACGGGTTTAATGTATCATATAGATTGAACTTTGAATAAATGGGGAGGGGGGGAAAAAGGAGAGAAAATGACACTGTATATATTCAAGAGAAAAATGTCTGTATGTATTTTGGTCAGTATGGTTCATAGTGTGAAAATTTTTTTAAAAATTTAAAAAAAAGGAAAAAGGACAAACAAATTACATATAACCCAACAGAGATTAATGAAAATTTTAAGGAATTTTATGAACAATTGTATCAAACTGAGAATGAGGGGAAAGAGGATAAAATAAAAGAGTTTTTAGCTAAAATTGAACTGCCAAAATTGCAAGAAGAGGAAAACAAGCTAATAAAACCATATGAGATACAGAATATATTAAAAAAGCTGCCGAACAATAAAACGCCAGGAAAGAGTGGATTTCCAGTAGAATTTTATAAAACAGTTAAAGAATTATTAATTCCTCCTCTCCTGGAAGTAATGAACCAGATAGAAGAAACATATAACTTGCCAGATTAATGTAAGACAGCAGTAATTACAGTAACACCAAAGACGGGGAAGGATCCACTAACACCAGCATCATATAGACCAATATCTCTACTTAACTCAGATTATAAGATAATAGCGAAATTGTTAGCAAACAGATTGGCCGATTGTGTACCTAAAATAGTAAAACAAGATCAAACTGGATTTATTAAGAGAAGACGAACAGCGGACAATGTCTGTAAACTTATTAATCTAATCCGCGTAGTTCAAGGAAATAAGAAACTAAAAGTGGCTGTTGCTCTAGACGCAGAAAAAGCCTTTGACAGAGTAGAGTGGAACTCCTTGTATTACAGAAGTTCAATCTACCAGAAAAATATATAAATTGGATTAAAGCATTGTATAATGGACCATTGGCGAAGGTAGCAGTAAATGGATATGTATCAAGTCAATTTAAATTAAGTAGGTCAACTAGACAGGGATGTCCACTATCCCCCTCATTGTTCGCCTTAGCAATAGAACCTTTGGCAGAACTGATAAGAATAGAAAATAAAATAAAAGGGATAAAAACAAAGAAGGAGTATAAAATCAGCTTATTTGCAGATGACATCATAGTATACCTAACAGAATTAGTAAAAGAATTACATAAGAAATTGAAGGAATATGGAGAAATATCGAGGTACAAGATCAACACAAATAAAAGTGAAGTGATGCCAATGAGTAACGCAGACTATACAGACTTTAAAAAAGAATCACCATTTAAATGGCAAGCACAAGCAATCTGATACCTAGGGATCAGGTTAGACAATAACTTAAGCCACTTGTACAAACTAAATTATCAGCCACTAATAAATAAATTGCAGGAAGACTTAGAACATTGGAAAGAATTACCGCTAACATTGATAGGGAGGGTAAACTGCATTAAAATGAATGTGTTCCCAAGGATACAATACTTATTTCAAGCATTACCAATTCCTTTAACAGAAAAATTCTTTAATGAACCAAAGAGAATAATAAGGAAATTCTTGTGGAAAGGGAGGAATCCAAGGGTAGTGTTAGATAAATTAGCAGAGAGGTATAATCAAGGTGGTTTGCAGTTACCAAATTTTAGAAATTATTATAGAGCAGCACATTTAGGTATTTATCAGATTTTTACCAGACAAGGGAAAAACCACACTGGACTAAGATAGCACTAGATAAAATAGGGGAGAAGGTATACTTTATAAGTGGGATGAAAAGCTGGTGCAATATAAAAACTCATCAGTACTACATCATTTACTTAATACATGGAAGAAGATCCACTTAGAAAGGAAAAAAATGAATGATCAAATACCAAAATTGTTATTTATGCAAAATCCACTAACCCCTTTTACAATAGACAACCTTTCCTTTAGAAAATGGGAGAGAAAAGGAATCAAAAGAATAGAAATTTTTTTTGGGAAACAATTTACTAACATTTGAACAGTTGAAGTACAAATATGGAATAACTATGGTACAATGTTTGCATATCACCAATTGTAAGCTTATTTAAAGGATAAATTGGGAAACAGATTGACATTACCTGAAGGAAGCAGCTTTGAATATGTGATTACAGACACAATGATAATTAAAAGATTTATAACCAAAATGTACATTAAGCTGCAAGATAAGGAAAATAAAATAAACTATAAACCTAACTAGAAGTGGGAAAAGGATCTAAACATAAAGATAAAAAATGAAGTATGGGAAAAGTTATGTTCTGGAACTATGAAGAATACAATAAACTCAAGGTTATGCATGATACAGTAGAATTGGTTACACAGGGTATATATTACTCCTCAAAAATTTTAAAAAAATGGGATTCAACATTATTGGATATATGTTTTCGCTGTAAGAAGGAAATGGGAACAACATTACATGCAACTTGGGCATGTATGAAAGTGAATATGTTTTGGGAAGAATTAAATCAGATACTAAATAAAATTACAAAAAATAACATACCAAAAAAAAGAGATATTTCTTTTAAGTAACATAAGAAGTAGAGAATTAGGCTTCACATTGGATAAAGTGCAAAAAAAATTAATTATGATAGCCTTAGCGATAGCAAAAAAATGTATAATGTCAACTTGGAAAATGAAAGAGATCATGAGTATACAGCAATAGTACATGGAAATGAATAAATGTATTCCAATGGAAAAAATAACATAATTATAAAAATAAAGTCACAATGTTTGAACAAATTTGGGAAAACATCAGAGAGTGCTTGCCTATGACCTCCATCCCCTAAAATGAGAATTAAAATAAGAAGAAAAAAATGACTAGATTCAGTGTATAATAAATAGATGATGCATTTTTCTTGCTTATTTTCCTTTGTGTGAAGATATGGTTTTATTGTATTGTATATGTTGAATATTTATGGATTTTGGAGGGGGTGGGTAGAAGGGAGGGAGGGAGGGAAAGGGGAAAAAAGGGAGAAAAGACCACTGTGTAAATTTAATGAGAAACATTTGTACATATTTTGGTTGATATGGTTCAGTGTGAAAAATAAAAAATTATAAAAAAACCTAAGAATGCACAAAATGCAAATCTGATATTTTTTTTTAGATTAGATCCTGACATTCTAAAACTGTCTTTCATCACCTCTATCTTTCATTCTTGCTCCTGAAGTAAAAATAATTCACAGCCAATTCATTACAGTCTACATACTTTCTCCTTGTTTGTCACCTATACAAAAAAAATTGCTTATAGTAACCTTTAAAACTATGTACATGTGAAGTACAAGTTTGCAATTTGAAAATATTCACTATTCTAACCCAATGGTGAAGTCTCAAAACTCAGTATTATAAATCCAGAAGCTTGCTATATTTGCAAGGTTTTTTTCTATACCTGTAAAGCAGAATTGTTTTTAAGGCATGTCTCTTGGGAAATGGATATAAACAGTAAATTAGAAATATCTGCAGTGATTTTTTTCTGTGCATCTAGCTGCTGCAAGGATTACCCTGCAACACAAGTGGACAGTTTCTACATCAATGGGATCATCATGCAATACTGGAAAAACAGCTATAAAACTATTTCATTCTCATTCAGTTGAGAATAGTATGAACTCTAATTCCCACTCTAGAGACTCAAAAATACATAATCCAGGATCTGTTACAATGTCCAGAAGTTGGCTTGTGGTTGAAATGTTAAACCAGGTCATTGCACTCAGGTAGAGTAAGTTCAAAGATGGTTATCTTGACAATATCCCTTTTTGGTAAGATTAGTGGAAAAAAGATGATCTCAGTTCATTTATGAGGCCCCGTTCTGTGTAGATTAGAGGCTGGTATTTACTAAATGCAACACTGTTTTAAAAATTGAATTGAATGTAAGGCACTGGAGATAGTCAATGAGCTAAAAGTGAAATTGTAAAGATGTTATTTACTCTGCGAAAAATATGATATACATGTTTTTCTTCATTTTCAACATACCCATAAACTGTACATTTTCTCTGTGCAGTTAAGAGACCAAACCATTTGTAATGAGACTGGTTAGATTATGAAATGCCCTTAACACTATAATGCACACGTTCACTTTTTTTGACTGTGAAATTATCTCTTCAGACTTACAAAGCTCAATGCAGAATATTGCTTGGTAAATGAAATTTTAAAAAAGCACAAATTGTATTCAGCAATTGTTCAATAGTCAACTTTCTCATTTTTCTTACTGACTTAAAAGCAATGCAAAAGCGGTAACAATCCTCTCAATCTGCTACTTTCTTTGAAATGTAAAACAGAAATAGTTAACTTTTTCACTAAATGTTGTTTGACCTGCTGATCTCCAACATTTTCTATTATAGATTCCAAGTCTCTTTTTTTAATTACCTTTTGTTTGCTTTAGAAGCCAGCTTTTCTCAACTTAAGTGCTACGCATTTACCTGCTTATAAAAACCAAGTAATGTGTAATATTTAAAAGTGGCTACTGTAGATGCAATCATGTATTCAGTAAATATGCCAAACACATCTTAGGCTTGATATTGTCAAGGTACTGCTATTCATGAGCACATCAGTAACTTATTAATAAGATCTGAAAAACGCTTGGAATCAGAGTTTCTTGAGTAATGAAACATACTGGTTATTTGTCTTTACTGATAATATCTAGTTATTATTTTAGAGAAATGGAGTGACAGCATAATGACGTGTCCTTCGTTCAACCCCAAAAACAAATATTAAAAAATAAATCAATTGACATTGACTCTGTGGCTGCAGTGATGGGATATTTGATAGAAATCATTTTGATACGATGTTTTTGTTTGGTCCCTCGCTGTGCAAAACGAGAAAGGCTTCAACCCGTAACCAAAGTACAGCTTCAACACGAAACAACCTCAACACAATTTATCCGTGGATAATTAATGCAAGGCCAACGATATTTACGACTATGGAAATACGAATACTTTCCATTCATTTTTTTATTTGGTAATAATTAAACAATTTATCGATGAAAAGGACAGAAACACACGCAACCCGGTTCCTTTAAATATCAATTCAATAATGTCTTAACCAAATCGACTCAGCAGGAGACGCCCCCGATTTGTGTGGACACGAATTTTATTCAAAGGACAAAGATACAAAGAATTTCGCTGGCCAATTTGAGACGCCTTCAGAACCAATTCTACACATCAATCACAAACAAACGAATCTGTGCGCCACTCGGATCACTTCATTCCGTCTCGGGGTTCCAGCATAATCGATGGGACAGTCTTCGAAATTAGGACACTTTTAATAAAGACAACCAAGGAACATGACGTTCGTGATCAAATTGAACGAATGGCCAAGAGAAAAATATAATCTAAATGGAAACTGCGAATAGTTTATCCCCCCCCCCACCCGCCCCCCAAACCCTCCTCATAATCCCACTTTGAAACGGAGATGTTGCGACCACCATTTAACAATTGCCTCCTCTACTCCGGATTTGGGATGTATAGACTGGGTTAATCAATTAGCAGTCAAACCGGCATGGGAAGAATACGTAATCCATGTAATATCTCTTACCATGTCCGCCGGTATATAACTTGACATTTTTAATTGTATCCGTCTATCAAGTAGACAATTCCTCCCAGTATTATCCGCAGAACTCTCCGCTCAATCTGCCAACTCCTTCAAAACCACGATCCGGATTTATTTTTTTAAAAAAAAGCAAAACAAATGGATTCAGAACGAATTCTGTCCTCAAATATTTCTAAATTGAGCGGCTCAGTTGGGATCAGCGAGGCAGCAAAAGACAAGTATGGTTTTAAATAAAACTGTTGGTCGATGGTCTCCGCAAAGCCAAGTGCAGAAAAGGCCCCCCCCCCCAAAAAAAAACCCAGAAGGGGAAGTGAGGACTCGTCGTTACGTTCAAATTTTGCAGCAAACCCCAACTTGCTTCCACCTCAAGTTGGAGATGAATGTTGAAACTATCCTTGAAATCAGACAGCTGGACGGTCGCAGTCAACAATTTAAATGCTGGCCCGAAGAGAAACCCTGCTTTGTCCCTTTCATATTCCAGAAGGACTGCTTGCTAAATGCTCATTCCACTTTCCTTTTTTTTGAGGTTAATCCCTATCCAGCCGCTCGTCCTGTCATTTTCCCCTCTCTCTCAGCAAACATGGCGCAGAGGGAGAAAGCTGATCACCGAGCGACTGGGAACTGCGTCGTTTCCGGTCTAGCCGACGGAGGCGTCTGCTGGGAATTGTAGTCGCCATCGCGGAATTTCCTCCCTCAAACATGGAGTGAAAGGCCACACGACTACATCTCCCACAAGGCGATGCGCCTGGCCTGCCGCATTCTGATCGCATTGTGGATGCGCTTCGAACGTCACCCACACGTTGAGCGTAGTAGAAGGACGTGTGGGCATTTAAAGGGGGAAGTCTGAAAGAAAATGTTTTCTGTGTCTGATGTAAAAACAGAAAATGTTGGAAGCACGCAGCCAGTCAGGTAGTATCTGTGGAGAGAGAAACAGAACTGATGATCAGTTTTCATGCAACATAATTTCAGGCCCGGGAAGTCAGTAATATGTCATCGCATAATATGGACCCTGCAAGACTTGCTGAGTTCTTCCAGCAATTTTGTTTTTCCTGCAATCACAGCGTCTGCAGTCTTTCATGTTTCACTTCTATTTCTTTCAGTTTAGATGCTAGCTGACCAATGTTTACAACTAATTCTGATTTTATTGACAGAGGGAGAGCGAAATGAGAGAGCACTTGAACATAATAATGCTAAGGAATCTTCAGATTCCCTGAACCAGATTGCCACAGCTTCACAATGGATGTCCAATCACTTTATACCGCTATCCCCCATGCAGAAGGTCTGAAAGCACTTTGCTTCTTCCTGGACCAAAGACCCGACCAGTCACCCTCTCCCACCATCCTCCTCCACCTGGCAGAACTTGTCCTCACTTTAAATAACCTCACTTCCTCCAAATCAAAGGAGTAGCCATGGGTACCTGCATGGGTCCCAGCTACGTCTGCCAGTTTATAGGCTTTGTGGAACAATCCATGCTGCAAGCCTACATAGGCAAGACCCCTCAACGTTTCCTCCAGTATAACGACGACTACATCGGGGCTGCCTCATGCCCTGCTGTCATATACAGTGGCAACTTTGGACTATTGTATGCTGGAGCATGAACACTGCAAGATTGTGAGCATGCTCACCACTCAGTGTGATGTGGCTCTACAATGTGTCTCATTTCATCCACTTCGCGGCAAACTTCCACCCTGATCTCATACTCACCTGGCCCATCTCCAATAATACTCTCCTCTTCTTGGATCTCTTTGTCTCCATCTCAGGAGACAAGCTTTCCACCGACATACAGTGTACTACAAAGCTCCCAACTCCCACAACTACATGGTCTACACTTCCTTGCACCCTGCAAGGATTCCATTCCCTTCTCTCAATTTCTCCATCTCCTAAGATGACGTTTTCCAGTCCAGGTCTTCTGAAATGTCTGCCTTCTTTCACAAACGTGGCCTCCCCTCCACCACTATCAACTCAGCCCTCATCTGCACCTCCTCCATTTCTGGCTCATCTGCCCTGGCCCTCTCAGTCCCCAAATGCAAGAAACATAGAATCCCCCTCATCCTCACCTACCACACCACCTCCAATACATTATCAGTCAGAATTTCAGGCAACAAACATAGAATCCCCCTTATCCTCACCTATCACCCCAACAGCCTCTGCATCCAACACATTATCCGCTGGAATTTTCGGCACTTACTATAGGATCCCACCACCAGATACGTTTTTCCTTCTTGACTCCTATCGGCCTTCTGCAGGGATCGTTCCCTCCGTCATTCCCTCATGCAAACCCATCCCCACCCATCCCACCACTGGCATCTTTCCCTGTGCCCGCAGGAACTGCAACACTTGCACCCATATCTCCTCCTTCACCATTGTCTAGGACCCCAAACAGACCTTTCAAGTGAAGCAACACTTATTTACTGCATCTGGTGTTCCCTTTGTGCCATTCTCTACATCAGGGAACAGTCACAGATTGGGAGATCACTTCGCTCAGCACCTTCTCTCTGTGACAATAGCGACTTCCCAGTGGCCAACTATTTTAATTCTGAATCACACTTCCATGCTCACATGTCTGTCCATGGCCTTTTGTACTCTCCCACCCTGACCATCTGCAGATTGGAGGAACAACACCTTATTTTCCGTCTGGGCACTCTCCAGCCAGATGGCATGAACATTGCTTTTCACTCAACCTGCTTGGCTTTTCTTTCCCTTCCCCCTTTCCTGTCTCTGTAGTTCTTCTACCCACCCAGCCATCCCTCCTCCCTCTCATTGCTGCTGTCCCTCCCTCCTTTCTCCAACTATCATCTCCTGCCTTTGCCACCCCCTTTCCCCCCCCTCATACTTTGATACCATTCTCATACTTTGATGGGGGGCTCAAGCCTGAAACATCAGTTATATATATTTTCCTTTTCTACATAAAGGACTCTGTTTGACCTGTTGAGTTTCTCCAGCATTGTGTTTTTACTTCAACCACAGTATCTACAGATTTTTGTGATTTACAACATAATATTAGGAGTCATTCTGAAATTCATGGTTTTAATATTATTTATTACAAACATGTTAAGCATGTGTTGATTAATATGCTCCTTTAAATTTATTTGTCACTAAATATCTGGTAAAGTGAGAAGTGTTCTTCTGTGAACAGACGAGCAGATTATCTTTACGTTCGTGCTTCTACGTAAAGAGCACAATTTATGAAGTGATGCACCATCAATCACTCAGGAGACTATTGTGGAGAAACCGATAGGCTTTAATTCACTTGAGAACATAGCATATCCTCATTCTCTGGCTGTCCTGCACTGAGTTGCAGGGAGCTGTGGAACAGTCACCTTTATACAGAAGCCTGGGGGAGGGGCCACAGGTACAACCGACCAGGATAATTATGAATTATAGTGGTTTACCACATTCACCCCTCGTTTTTAAAGAGTCCTGAGGGATGAAGTACAATTTACAAAGTTACAGTTTACAATTTAAAAGTCATGTTCAGTCTATCAGGTGGTCCGGTCGTTCAATGGGACTGTTGTAGAACCAATTGTGGCTGCGGTGCAGCAGTGGAGTCCTGGACGGTCTCAGGCACCTGTTCATATTTATCAGTATTGTGCTGATGGGTAGGCGCCGTGCCTGGTGTACCCTCCCTCGGGCCGGAGGCAGGATACTAGAGGTTGAGTGCATTGTGTGCATTCAACGGTGAGGAGGGTGTGGGGTGATTAGCAGCAGGCTCCAGGGCCCCTGAGGGAGCCAAGTCTCTGATGGAAACTGTGTCCTTGTGTCCATCTGAATATGCCACGTAGGCATATTGGGGGTCGACTTGGAGGAGGTGGACCCTTTCAACCAATGAGTCAGACTTATGGTTCCTCATATGCCTCCGGAACAGGATAGGCCCTGGGAACATCAGCCATGCTGGTGGTGTAGTCCCTGTGGCAGATTTCCTGGGGAAGGAAAACATAGGTTCATGTGGTGTAGCATCAGTGGCAGTGCACAGCAGGGACCTGGGTAGAGTGGAGGACTTCTGGGAGAACCTCCTGCCAATGGGAGACTGGGAGGCCTTTGGACCGCAAGGGCAGGAGGACTGTCATCCAGACCCTAGCATTCTCCCTCTCCACTTGCCTGTTACTCCGTGGGTTGTAACTAGTGGTCCTGCTCATGGCAATGCCACTGGCCACGGCACAGGACAGCTCGTCACACATAAAGGAAGGCCCCTGGTCACTGTGGATATAACTGAGAATGCCAAGTAGAGTGAAGAGGTTGAGCAGAGCCTTGATGATTGTGGCAGCCAGCAATCATGTCCGAGCAGGCGATGGCAAATGGAAAATGGGAGTATTCTTTGATGATGTTAAGGAAGTATATGTTATGGTTGGTGGAGGGCAGGGGTCCTTTAAAGTTGACACTGTGTTGCTTGAAAGGGCGAGTGGCGAGTAGAAGTGTGGCTTGCACTCAGCACTGACCTGGCAGTTCTTTGTCATGGTCCTGATCTCGTCAATGGAATACAGTAGGTTGCATGCTTTAACAAAGTGAAAAAACCTGGTGACTCTCGGGTGACAGAGATCATTATAGAGGTTTTGCAGTTGGTTGATCTGGGTGCTGGCACAGGTCCCGTGGGTCAGGACATCTGGTGGGTCATTAAGTTTCCCTGGCCGGTACAGGATATCATAGTTATAGGTCAATAATTCTATTCTCCACTGCAGTATTTTATCATTTTTGATTTTGCCCCACTACTGATTGTTGAACATGAATGGTACAGTGCATAGATCAGTCAGCAAGGCGAATTTCTTACCAGCCAGGTAATGGCGCCAGTGCCGCACTGTTTCAACAATGGCTTGGGCATCTTTTTTGACTGAGGAATGTCGAATCTTGGGGCCCTGCAGAGTGCGTGAAAAAAATGCTTCTGGTCTGCCAGCCTGAATAGGGGTGGCTGCCAGGGCGAAGTCGAATGTATCGGTTTCCACCTGAAACGGGGTGGATTCGTCCACAGCGTGCGTTGTGGCCTTGGCAATGTCAAACTTAATGCGGTTGAAGGCTCCATAAGCCTCCTCCACCAGAGGGAAGGATGTAGATTTGATAATTATGCCATGTCCACATAATTGGGGACCCACAGAGCATAATAGGGTAAAAACCCAAGGCATCTTTTCAGAGCCTTGAGGCTGTGTGGAAGGGGAAGCTCCAAGAGTGGTCGCATGCGGTCTGGGTATAAACTCTCTGAACTCCCACTATCGAACAAGAAACTCATCATGTGGCCATTTACCTTGATGTCCATCAGCGACCTGGTGAGTTGGTGTGGACTGTCATGGTTGAGAGTGATGGAGGCTAGAGTCGGGTCATTGCACATTGTTGCAGTAGAAGATGGCGGCATCCAAGATTTTGGACCCCAGGACCCGCATATGGTGTTGCTGGATCTGGAAGATGGTGGCTTTGTGGCCCACATGTGACGCAGCTGGGTCCTGAAGATGGTGTCCAAGATGGCAGCCCCCACAGATTGCACATGGTGCTGCTGGCCACGGATGATGGCGGAGTTGCAGAAGACGGCCCCCACAATCCATACACTGTGCTGCTGGGAAGGGATTTGGACTTAAACACTTTGGCGCAGTGGTTCTTCTTTCCGCAGCTGGAGCAGATTGAATCTTTCACTGGGCAATGTTTCCTCTGATGCTTGCCCAGGCTGCAGAAGTAGCACTTTGGGGGTCCCCGGTGTGGCAGGCTGTGCCAAAGGAAAACACAGGCACAATACTGTTTGAGGAACACAGCTTTATTCCACTCACATAAATATCTAATTGGCTGCTAGCTGTGTTTATAGTGATCACGGGAGAGAAAAAGAGAGCACACGGTTGGGACCTTGGCTTTATACCATAAGCCCTTTGGGCCCACCTGCTGATCAGATATCATTAGGCCAGGTGCCATGTCTCTAGGTCACCTGTTGGCTGAGTGATGTACCGCAACATATCATCACACCCGGAACACCGCAGCTGTGGTCAGATCATTATCAGAGATGGTCGAGAGCATCAGGAGCATTGCTGCTGTAGTCTTGTCGTTAGTGGCACATCCCAGGGTGGCTGCAATCGAGGTGACCACGAGGTGGCTGTGTTGTCGGTTGAGTTGACCTCCTTGTTCTGGAGAGTTACCTCCATTGTACCTGCCAGCTTGACTGCTCTCCACAGACTGAGTACCCCTTGCTCCAAAAGTCTCTGTCATATATAATTCAACCTGATTCCCGCGACGTAGACATCCAGCACCAAGTCCTCTGTATAGTCTCGGTGGACACTGCTTTGCATTTGCAAACCCTGCCAAGTGCTCTCAGGGCCTGAAGATATTTGGCGTATGACTCAGCTGGTTGTTTTTTCCAAGTCACTAGAAAGTGGAACATTGATTTTACGCATGATACGTTGTAGTGGCCTCCTGGTACGTTGTAGTGTCTCTGTTCATGGAATACACTAGGGTGCCAACTCAGGAGTGCAGTACTTGCAGTTTGTCAGTCTATGATCGCACAATGATAGAGGAGGCCTGCAGGAAGGCCTCAAAACAGCGCAGCCAGAGTTCGAAGCTGGTTGATGCCTGAGGTGATTGAGAGTCGATTTCCAGCTTTTCTGGTTTGAGGATCTTGTCCATTGTAGACAATGAATTAAAGTGAATTAAATTGATGCCCCATCAATCACTCAGGAGACCATTGAGGAGAAACAAATAAGATTTAATTCATAAGAACATAGCATACCTTTACTGTTCAGCTGCACTGAGTTGTGGGAGGCTGTGGAACAGTCATCTTTGTACAGGAGCCTGTGGCAAGGGGCCACAGGTACAACCGGCCAATCGGTATGCTTGACCAGATAATTATACATGCCAAATGAAGTATAGGATTACAAAATATAGGAAAGCCAATTAGCATCACACCTTCCCCCCCCCCCCCCCAACCACCATTTCATTCAGGTATTTCCCCTGATTTTTGACATTCTTGAAGGACTCAGACCCAAAACATTGATGGCATTTTTGCTTCCATGAACCTTGTGTAATCTGTTGAATTTCTCCAGCATTTTGGTATACTGCACTGGATCCCAATATCTGCAGATTTCATGTTTACATCAATTAGCACAGAGATAGGCTTCCTTCAGGAGCCTAATGAATATGAGACAAAAAGAAGAGGAAGAAGAGAGTGTGTCTAGGGTGTGATGTATCTCCCAGTGTGCTGGCTCCCTTTCCTCTGCAGTGGAAGATGTAGATGGAGTCCATGGAGGGGAGAGAAGTTTGTGTTATATTCTGAGCTGCATTCACTACCTTCTGTAGTTTGTACCAGTCTTGATCAGAGCAGCTCCTAAACCACAGTTATACAGCCTTCAAGCATGCTAACCCCAACATACAGACCATTGGTAAAACAAATGAAACCAGTTCACAGGAAGGTCAGGACATGGTCAGTGGGGCCAGAGGAGTGGCATAACTGTGCTAATGGACTGCTTTGAGATCACGGACTGGAGAGACAGCTACCTACAACAGCTATGTAAATGTTGATGAGCACACAAGCCACATTAGCAAGTGCATCAAGGATGTCACAGAGATCAATTGCCATATAACTGAGGCTAATTAGAAACCATGGTTGAATGCAGAGGTCTGCGCACATTACAGAGCTCATGATGTAGCCTTCAGGCCAGGGGACAACTGGTATCTAGAAGGCAAAGTTGGCAGTACCACACTGGTGATACGAAGTGCATGTGACAAGGTATCAAGACAATCTTGCAAATCACCGATAATTATACTGAGCATCTTCTACTCACAGTCTGATGAGAATAATAGGTTGACACCAAAGAAAGGTCTGTCTCCCCCTGAAGAACAGGCCCCTTGCACAGCTGCAACTGTGTAAAGAATCTTAGCCAGGGTGAACCCTTTCAAGGCAGTGGAACCAGGCAATATACTTGATCAGGTGGTGAAGGACTGTCCTGACAAACTGACGGAGGTCCTTACAGAGATCTACATGTTATTGCAGCAGTCCATCGACCTCTTGGGTGTCAAGGCAGCCATGATCATCCCAGTACTAAAAGGGCAACAGTTAAAGTCCACAACGACTATCTCTGGGTAGCACAGACCTCCACCATTATGAAATGCTTTGAGCATCTGGTGATGAAATGTATCAGAGTACACTTCCCAGAGACACTGGATCCATTTCAATTCACCCACAGATGGAAACATTCCACTGACAATGCTATAGTCTTGTTCCTCTACTCTGTCCTATCCCACCTGGAGAATGATGCCTCATATGACTTCATCTCAGTGTTTAGTACAATTATACCCAAGAGACTGGTGGAAAAGCTGTCCTTGCTAGGACACAACACCTCTCTCTGTAACTGTATTCTGGACTTCCTAATGGAAAGACCACATTCCATCCAGGTTGGCAGCTGAATGTCAAGTACCATCATGTTGAGCACTGGTGCACCTCAGGGCTGTGTGCTCAACCTGATCTTGTTCATGCTACTGATCTATGTCTGCAACACCAGATCCAGCTCTAGCTCCAACAGAGTCATCAAGTTTGCAGATCACATGACAGAAGTTGGCCTCATCAGCAACAATGATGAGTCACACTACAGAGAAAACCTGAAAAACTCATGAAATGGTGCAAGAATAACAACCAGACTCAACATGGGCAAGACAAAGGAGATGATTGTGGACTTCAGGAGGACCCATTAATAGCTCGGTAGTGGAGAGAGAGTAAAGAACTCCAGCTTTCTCGGAGTCCACTTAAGAAATGATCTATCCTGGACACACAACATCTCCTCACTTGTCAGAAACGTGCAACAGCAACTGCACTTCCTTGGAAGGCTGAGGTGGCCAGGCCACCATTCTCTTTACAGAATTATCTATTGAGAATGTTCTGGCTGGCTCATTCACTGCAGAGAATTGGAGTGGAGATTGATCCACAGGACCATAAAAGTGGCAGAGAGGATGCCTGGGGTCTCTCTCTCTCTTCCCATCAATCCGATTTACTGGGATTGTTATTTAAAGGGCACAAAAATCAGTGAGGGCCCTTACCACCTCGTGCGCAGCATTTTCCAGCTATTTCCATCGGGAAAGAGATACAGGAGTATCAGAGTCAGAACCACCAGGCTGAGGAACAACTTCTTCCCATGGCCAGTGAGATTGCCGAATGACTGATGAGCTGCTTAAACAACTCTTCAAGGATCCAAAATTTATTAATAATATTTATTTAATATATATGTATACATGTACTGTACTTATCTATATGTGTGCTCTGTCTGTTTGCACTTGAATTTAAAGTTTAGAAGTTGTTAAGGGTCAAGGGAAATATTCTGAAGTTCCTTAGACTTCCAGGAAAATAGAGTCTCAGAAACAATATATTTCCCTCAACAACCAGCCCTGCCAGCCTTGCCCTTCAATCTAACAGAAACATCTGGGCCTGAACTCTCCCCATCTCATTTCTAAAATTTCCATCTGTATTTTTACGTACAAACAGGTTCTCCATTTCAATTTTTGCAATTTCCTTTCTAAAGTCATCAACTTGCGCTAATTTAGGAAGTTAACTTGCGGACCAGTTTATCAATATTTACATAACTATTTAAAAACGACTGTAATGGTATTATGGTGCAATTCCACAAAAGTGCTGGAGGAACTCAGCAGGCCATATATATACTCAGCATTGGTAGGAAGTAAAGGGTAACCAATGTTTTTGGCATGGGCATGCACCCTTCATCAAGATATGAGTTAAAAAAACAGGCTGGTGCCTGAATAAAATGGTGGGATGAGGGAGGAGAAGAAGGGGGGGGTGGGGTGGACGGGGGGTGGGGCATTGGTGGTGTAATGCAGAGATCAGACCTTGTTCTTTGTGAAATATATAAACAGCTTGTACATTATTGTCAGTGAAAACAGAATGCTGGAGAAACTCAAAGGTCAAACAATGTACTTTACGTAGCAAAGATAAAGATACATAACTGACTTTTCGGGCTTGAGTCCTTCATCAAAGTATGGAAAAATGCCGTCAGGCATCCAAACAAAATGGTACTGGGGGAAGGAGTAGGGGGAGGAGCATGGTTGCAAAGGCAGGAGGTTATAGGTGGATAAAGGAAGGAGGGCACAGCAGCAAGCAGGGGGAGGAGGGATTGCTCTGTGAATAGAGAGGGAAGGGGTGGAGAGCTAAGGGAAAGAAAACAAGGGGAAAGGGAAGGGAGGGAGAATGTTAGGTTAGCAGAAAACGGAGAAGTCAATGTTAATGCCATCCGGTTGGAAAATCAAGTGTTATTCCTCCAATTTACGGGTGGTCTTGGTGGGAATAGTACAGGAGGACATGTGAGGATCCGAGTGGGATGCAGAATTGAAATGGTTGACCACTGGAAGATCCCTGTCACTGATGTGGACAGAGTGAAGGAGCTTAGAGAAGCAAACTCCCAGTTGGCACCCGGTCTCTCTGATGTAGAGAAGGCCACAAAGAGAGCACCGGATGCAGTAAATCACTTTTGCGGATACGCAGGTGAACATGTTTGAGGTGATGTGTTTTGGGAAGTCAATTGTAGGACATATGCAGTAAATTGTAGGGGGTTAAGGAATGTTTCATCAACTGACCTTGGGTTCCCTGAAAGAGGCAACACATGTAGATCCAGTGGAGAAAGGGGCATATTGCATGCTTAACTACATAAATTAGAGTATAGAATATAAAAGTTGGGACATTATGTTGCAACTTTACAAAACACTGGTTATACCTCCCTTGGAGCATTGTGTGCAGTTCTAGTTTGCCACACCACTAGAAGCATGGGATTGCGCTGGAGAGAGTGCAGAGCAGATTCACCATGCTGTCACCTGGATTGGAGGACTTGAATTTATACAGAGATTGGATAGGCTGTGTTTGTTTTCCATGGAATGAAGGAAGTTGAGGAGAAATTTGAAGGAGGTATGGAACGTTATAAGAGATATAGAAAGGGTAGACGGCTAGAAACTTTATTCCCATGATTGGGGTATCAAGAACAAGAGGAAATACTGTAGTTTTAAGGAAAAAGAGGTTTAAAGAGAAAATATTTACACTGAAGGCAGCAGTATCCGGATCTTGCTGCCAGAGGAACCATTCAAAGGGCTAGGCATGGAAGGATACAAACCTAACATGGGAAAATGGATTTTTGAAGCTGGGCAAAAGGATCAGCATGGGTGTGATGGGCCAAAAGGTTGGTTGATGTGTTGTATGACTACATTACAGAGAGTTGGTATGACACTGTCCTTATTAAAAATGAAAAGTGGCATGCTGAGGAATAGAATATTTTGTAAATTTTGCATCTGGGAAACTTTCCCACATAAAGAATTATGCAGGGAGAAGCTCCTTTAACACTATCTAAATACATACTTCAGATTTCTAACTTTCACTATCACTGACACACTGAACTACATCACTCTTATTTTTTTTTTGTTGTCCTGATCATTATAGCTAATAAGGGAATTTTTAAAAAGTATAGCTAGTTTATCATTGAAGATTCGTTGGTTTATTAATCACCATTAGTCACTTCATTGTTTTGCTGATGAAACTTGCCCCATCAGGGTTCTCCAGATGATAACCTCTTTCTTTCAGGCTAGCACAGAGTTCTTTTCTGTTCCACTTATTCCAAGAGAAACATCAGACAGATAGCACTTCCAGCCATCCACCGCTGTGGAGCTTTTCTTCAGGTCCAACAAACTTCCTGGCTTGCACTGTTCAGCTGCTTTCAGTGCCATACACACGAGCTGAGAGAGCTTGTTTCACCCCCCCCCCCCCTCTCTCTCTCTCTCTCTCTCTCCAAATGAGAGTGCTAGAAAGCCCATGTGACTCTCCCACCCAAAAAACCCCACCTTCTTCAGCAAAACACAGGAGTTATCCTTCTGCTCCCATCTTTGGGTAAACAAAACTCATGAGTGACCTTTCTGTGAACACTAAAGATACTTGCAAACAACAGTGTCTCCATTCATTTTATGACGTCATTTCAATTAGCACCTACTTGTGAAATCTGCATAGCATTCTCCATAGTCTCTGTAAAGACTACTGAATATGAATTCTTCAGTATTTCAAATAAGATCTGTTTTAAAATGTGTGTATGTATGTAACCTACTCTAATTTTACCAAATTCTCCCAAATATATATTCCATTACAAATCAAATATCTGAAAAAGTAACTCTGGATGTTAGAGTTTTTTGCAACTTTTTATTGTGTAATTTGCCAGGACAAGATGATGAAATGAAGTATAAATTAAATATAATTGTATTTTTAATCCATTTTAATTCTTGAACGACCTTACATTTTTAAAAGAAAACTGATTTATTTTCTTTTTTCTATTAAGTGGTCCGCACTAACATTTAAAAAAATTTTAATTGTTGAACTTTATGCACAAGTCAGAATATTGTTAATTTCATTCAGTATTGTGTTGAATTCACTGACAGAGTAAATGGTATTCACCTACAACCTTTTTTGTTCTCAGGTGGTTCTTCAGGAATGAGGATAATCTCTTTCAGCTCCATTCTGTGGGTTCTGAGGTGACTGAAAATGCTGGATATTTACTAGGTTCAAGCAACATTGATGGGGTGATATGGGTGACACAATGGTTCAACAATTAGTGCTGTTGCCTGAAAGCTTCAAAACCATGGGTTCAATCCTGACCTTGGGTGTTGTCTGGGTAGAGTCTGCACATTGTTGCTTTGGCCACGAATGTTTCTTCTATGTCTTCTGGTTTCCTCCTACACAACAAGGTCATGCGGATTGAAAATAATTTGTTACTATAAATTGCTTCTAATGTAGATGGAGAGATAAACTAGGAGCAGGAGAATTAATATTTGATCAGCATGTGAGAGAGAAGATGTGATAGGATAATAAGAGAGGAAGTAAGAATGATACAATTGCTCTGTCAGCCAGCATAGATCAGATGGGCCAAATGTTTGCCTCCAGTATTTTGAAATAGGAAATATAAATTCCTAGGATTTGAAAACTGGGAATATTTACATGAACAAAATGATTTTTGGCTGGATGCACACTTGATGCCTTTCTGGTACGCTGAAACTTTACAAAAATCTAATTTATTCAGGTTATTTGATGATTTGGACAAACTTTCCATGAAATTGAAGTAGTTTCACTGCAAACAAAATCTCAAAGGAACTTGATAGCATTTATTTTATTTTTAGGACATTTAAAAAAAATAGTTGAGCATTAAAACAAAATTGCTATGTCTTCTAAGATTTAAAATAAGATCAGGAAATAATACGTTAACAATAGTTCAGAGTGCTGAAAAAAACCATGACATTAATAGCTGTGCGCTACTTGAAAGAAGTGTAGTGTAGTCAGGTTAAGCTCTGAGTTTTATTAGGGCTCAGGCCTGACTTTTATACTCACACTGTTCCCACCATGGCCCCCCCTCAGCTGATGTCACAACATGCATAACAAAAACGAGTTTCCCATGTGCGGGTACTTTCCTGCATAATAATGCTCTTTTTCCCTGCGCACTGTCCCTGTCTGTTGGCTGCGCAGCAAGGCCAGTGCCATTTTGGGGTTGCTGGCCTTTAAGCTGTCCTTGCCGTTCACCCACTGGTTCATTTGTTGGGGCCAATGCGCTGTGCGGGCTGCTGGCTTTTGTTTGTGCTCACTGCCCGGAGCGCTGGCTTGATCGCAGCCGCGGTGGGTAGCCACATGACGCCCCTCCCCCCCCAGAACTGGCGGTATTGTCCTTGTTATTGTCCTTGGTGCCCAGAGGCAAAGACTCTGCAGTTTCGGTGGCCTGCCTCTTTGGCATAATGCTGGTGTCTAGACTGGGTGTGTCGGGTCCAGGTGTGATGGCTTCAGCCTGTCTGTAGTGAAGATCTCCGTCTTGCCTCTGACCTCCAGCTTGGACGTGGCCCCGTTGTTGCAGATAACCCAGAACGGACCCTTGAATGGACGATGTTGACCCCTGCGAATGAAAACATACTCACAATCCTGCAGATCTTTGGTATGTTGGTCCTCACATGTCCAGGTGGAATCGGGGCCTGGTTGCCCACTCTTCCCCTTAGCCTTCTGTTGCCAAGTCGTCCTGCTGTCCACCTGGGGATGGTATGAATTCTCCCAGGACCACCAGTGGAGCTCCGTAGACGAGTTTCGCCGAAGAGGTGTTGAGATCCTCCTTGGGTTCCATGCGGATATCCAACAGTGTCCATGGTAGATCGTCTACCCAGTTGGGTTCTTGGAGTCTGGTCATAAGAGCAGTTTTGAGGTGCCTGTGGAAGCGCTCCACCAACCCATTGGACTGTGGGTGGTAAGCTGTTGTGTGATGCAGCTGGGCACCCCACAGGCTGGCGAGGTTGGACCACAGACTGGAGATGAACTGAGCCCCTCTGTCAGATGTGATGTGGGATGGTAACCTGAATCATGCCACCAGGACGAGATGAGGGGCCTGGCGCATGAGGTTGTGGATGTGTCTGCTAGTGGGTCTGCTCCTGGTCACCTGGTGAAGGAGTCAACCATCGTGAACAGATAGCGGAAACTCTGGGATACCTGTAAGGGTCCTACTATGTCCACATGGATGTGGTTGAACTTTTGTTCTGTGGGCTTGAAATGCTGAGATGGGGTCTTGGTATGCTGCTGTACCTTGGTTGTTTGGCACTGCATGCACGCCTTTGCCCACCCGCTGACCTGTTTCCACAATCTATGCCACACATATTTGCTGGCCATCAGCTGGATCGAGGTCCTGATGGATGGGTAGGCCACTCCTTGGATGGAGTGGAAAACCTGTCATCTCCAAGCCACCGGGATGATGGGTATGACCTGACCGGTGGCCACGTTGCACAGGATGATGGTGTTACCTTTGCCAACTGGGATGTCCTGGAGCTGCAGTCCCGATATGGCAGTTCTGTATTGGGGCATCTCCTTGTCTTTCTGCTGCGTCTCCGCTAGTGCCACGAAGTCCACTCCCCTGATAGCGCGTGGATACTTTGCCTGGACAGTGCAGCAGCCACCACGTTGTCCTTGCCGGAAATGTACCTTACATCTGTGGTGTGCTCCGAGATGTAAGACAGGTGTCATTGCTGGTGGGTCTACATGGTGTCCGAGATCTTAGCCAAGGCAAAAGTCAGGGGCTTGTGATCTGTGAAAGCCAAGAAGGACCTGCCCTCTATGAAGTACCTGAAGTGGCAGATGGCTAAGTACAACACCAGTAGCTCTCTGTCGAAAGCACTGTACTTCAGTTCTGGAGGCTGCAGATGTTTGCTGAAGAAAGCCAATAGTCATCAACGTCCTTCAATCTGCTGCTCCAGAACTCCATTGATTACCGTTCCTGAGGCATCCACATTAGGGCCTTTGGGGTGTGCTTGGCCTTCACGAAGGCTTCCACTGACTCCTCGCCCCAGGTGATGTCCTTTGCCTTTCCTGTCATCCAGGCAAAAAAGGGCCGCATGATCTGGGCAGCTGAGGGTATGAACCTGTGATAGAAATTGATTATCCCCACGAACTCCTATTGTCCCTTGGTCGTGTTGGGTTTGGGGAACTTCTGGATGGCCTCCACTTTACTTGGTAGTGGTCTGGTTCCTTCCCTGGATATCATGTGGCCCAGGAAGTTGATGGCCTCCAATCCAAACTGGCATTGGGCTGAGTTGATCGTCAGGCCGAACTCGCTCAGTCAGGTGTAGAGGTTACAGAGGTGCGCCATATGCTCCTCTTGGTTCCTGCTCGCCACCAGGATGTAGTCCAGGTTCATGAAGGTGCTGTCCAGATCTCGGCCCCTGCATCCATGAGTTGCTGGAAGGACTGTGCAGCGTTCTTTAGCTGAACGGAATTTGGAGGAATTTGAAGAGGCTGAACAGGATGATGATGGTGATCTTGGGGATATCATCGGGGTGTACCAGGATCTGATGATATCCCCTCACGAGGTCCACCTTGGAGAAGATCCTTGCCCTGTGCAGGTTAGCCGTGAAGTCCTGGATGTGCGATACGGGGTACTAATCTGGTGTTGTGGCCTCATTAAGTCGGTGGTAGACACTGCATAACCTCCAGTTCCCTGTTGCTTTAGGTACCATGTACAGGGGAGTAGCCCATGGGCTGTTCGACAGCCATACGATGCCGAGCTCCTCCAGCTTCCTGAATTCTTCTTTCACCAGCTGGATCTTCTCTGGAGGAAGGTATCTTGCCCTTGCGTGGAGTGGTGGGCTCTGGGTCAGGATGTGGTACTGTACTCCATGTCGGGAATCACCATGGTGAATTGGGGAGTGAGCACTGCAGGTCGGCCAGGACCTTGGTTTACTCGTTGTCCAATTCCTGTAAGGAGTCCAGGTGGAGGGCTGGGAGCCTGGCATCTTTTGAGGGGGAAGATTTGAAAAGTCTTGATGTGGACCAATCTCCTTACCTTGAGGTCCACTAGCAGGCTGTGGACACCCAAGGTCTGCCCCAAGAAGCGGTTGTTCCACTGCGGCCAGCATGAACATCCATGAGAAGAGGCTGCCTCCCAGCTGCAGTTGGACTTTGCAGGTTCCATAGGCCAAAATTGTGTTGTTGTTGGCAGCCCTCAGTGTGGGGCCTGACTGCCTGTTCCTAGTGTCCTGTCCCGATGGGGGCAGGATGCTGACCTCTACTTCTCTGTCCATAAGGAAGTGTTGTCTGGTCTGACGATCCCAAACGTACAGGAGGTTGTCTTGGTGGTCAGCCGTCGTAGCCATTAGTGATGGCTGGCCCTGTCGTTTCCCTGAATTGTGCATGACGCCTGCATCGGCAGGTTCCAGCACCCCATCTCTGGTGGTACAAATACTTCTGGTCATCTGGATCACCTCCTCTGGGGTGCTGTTGTTTCTTGGTGGCTCTGCATGGGTCTGGCTGTATGGTTTAGTGACAAGCCCCACAGACGCTGAGCACTCTCTCTTCTGTTTCCTCAGAATGTCCGCTCAAACTGGAACCTTCTGGGGGTCGCTGAAATCTGTGTCAGCCAGGAGCAGTTGGATGTCCTCGGGCAGTTGCTCCAGGAAAGCCTGCTCAAACATTATGCAGGGCTCATGTTTGCCCAGGAGAGCCAGCATCACATTCATGAGGGCTGTCGTGGACCTTTCCCCTAGCCCATCCAGGTAGAGCAACTGCTGCCTGTTCACTCATCGCTGAGTTTAGATGCCATCTAAACTGTCAGGGTCACCAATTGTAGCCGCGCACTACTCGATAAAAGACACACACACACGGAGTGTAGTCAGGTTAAGCTCTGAGTTTTATTAGGGCTCAGGCCCTTTTATACTTGCACTGTTCCCGCCATGGTCCCCCCCTTGGCTGATGTTACAACATGCATAACAAAAACGAGTTTCCCGTGTGCGGGTACTTTCCTGCATAATAATGCCCTTCTTCCCTGCGCACTGTCCCTGTCTGTTGGCTGCGCAGCAAGGCCAGTGCCATTTTGGGGTTGCTGGCCTTTAAGCTGCTCTTGCCATTCACCCACTGGTTCGCTTGTTGGGGCCAGTGCCGCTGTGCGGGCTGCTGGCCTTTGGTTGCGCTCGCCACCCGAAGTGCCGACTCAATCGCCACTGCTGCAGACTGCCACAACATTGATAATGGTGATGTACTGGCTAAAATTCTGGTCTGTGCTGCATGACAAACAGTTCTGATGATGGGAATCTCAGTCTGGGTGTAGTGTGTGTACAGTAAATGACCAACAATTGCAAGCAATACCCTCCTTTCCTGTTTATTTCAAAATAAATTAACTGAAATAAATTCTATGGATAAAATTATATTTCTAATTTTTCAGTTTTAAATTTGACAAAATATTTCCATGCTTCATTATAATGTGCATATGTGCTTAAGTGTAATATTTTCAAAAGCAAGCAAAAAGACCTATTTGTCTTATTCAAAGCAAGCATTAACAATAATAATACATTCATTGTCATATACATTGCACAATGACATATGCATTGAAATTCTTACTTGCTGCAGCTGAACATGGACATTGTATAAAAAAAACTACAAAACAACTAGATGTTAAATACTTAATCTAATTAATTAATAAGTTAATTGAATTAAAAGGACAATGAATTCACAAAAATAGAGGGGTAATAAATATTCAGTTATCCTTGTGTAAAAAAAGTGAGTTAGCAATATTGCGGACAGTCTTTTTGTGCTGTTGGAGCAGTCCCTGATTACTGTAACAAGGGGAGATTCAGGACTTGATAGCTGTTGGAAAGAAACTATTCTTGAACCTAGAAGTGCTGGTCTTCAGGCTTCTGTACCTTCTTCCCACAAGTATCAGTGAGAAGAGGTTGTGACCAAGGTTATTTACTTGAGGGAGTGCCTCACCTAAATATATTCAGATGGGAGATTTGAGTCTGTGATGGACTTGGCAATGCTTGTTGCCTTCTGGAGCCTTCTTTGTTACTGGGCACTCGAATCTCCAAAACAGGATGTTATGCAACCTGTCAGTACACCTTCAACAGTGCAGCTGTAGAGGTTTGATTGAGTATTTGTTGACATGCAAAATCTCCTCAGTGTCCTCAGGAAGTAGAGACATTGGAATGCCTTCTTCATGGTTGGTTGTTAATGATTATGTAAGTCTCTATAAAGAGGAAGAATATAGTAAATTAAGATCTATTTTTAATTCACTCTTATTACACTTAATACTTTGGTATATTAACAAAAAGAATTTCAACCAATGGTTCTAGCCTATACTCAGCTCTTCAGAGATAAAGGGAGAAGTGGATGGACATTCTGTGTAGCAAACTAAATGGATTTTTTTCTGGGTTAGTTGTTGGACAAAAGTTATGTTAGCCTGTAAAAGCAGGGAGCCATGAATGTCAGAGAGTACAATATAGCTTTCATAAGAAACAAAGGGGCCTCAATATTATTGCCTTTGAAAATGGAAGGACTGATGGCTTTGCCAGTGCATTTAACCCTTGCTTGTTTAGTATAAAGCAATAATAGGTCAATTTCAAACTTGTTCTTAATTTGCAGCATTGCAATGTCCTGTCAACTAATTATTTTATGATTTAACTGGATTTTTTGGGATGGGTGGGGATTGGGAGTTGGCAATGGAGCATAGGGAACAGGGAATAAAATTTTGCCTCTGGATCTAGTTGCTTTGTACTTCTTAAGGGAGAGAGCCACTGCTGATGGAATTCATGTTAATGTTACCTTTAAGCCATTGGAGAATGGCTTGAAATGGGGGAAAAAATTTCCTCAATTTTCAGGAGTTGTACTAAAGGAGGTTGAAAGAGGAATAAATGTTCCATATTGACAGGGAACCTTCCACAAGTATGTCCAGAATGGCAATTGAGCAGATAACCCAGGAGGTCAAAGGCAGGTCCAAAACTTGGAGGGAATGGCACAAGAAGTGGACTCAAATAGTCAAAGTCATCTTCAAATGCTGCATTCTTTCAAATGGTCTGTCAATAGCTACTTCTCAAAACACCACACTTCTAACACCCACCTGCCAATTTTGTCTATTAATTGATACATATGTAACAATATTGCACACCAACACACATGTTGCTGCTGCAAGCCTCCCACCAACATCTCATAGTTTTCATAGTTGACATTCATATAGTTTCTGGTTATGGGAAAAAGTCATAAAGGTCAAATCTTTATGCCCGAGAGCTCACATGGTACCTTGATTCCAGTGGAGTCGAGTGAACCAAACATTTTCATGCTACTATACTGGACTGATGGATGGCTTTTATGGAACACAAACTATCCTCTGCCCAGCAGATGTTGGAGGAGAAAATAATTTGGAGGAGTATCAAGGCATGAAGGCCATCCTGGATGTGCTGAACAGATCCAGTTAATTGGTCAATTACTCAACCAATGAGCACAATTATCATGACTGAAAGTTTGTATGTTTCAAGATTTGGCCTGATATGTCACATATGATATTTGTGCCACACAATTTGCAGGCATTGACATCACCAACAAGAAGACAACCAACCATTTCCTTTTGACATTCAATAGCATTCCCATCATTGAATTGACCCAGAATCAATATCCTGTGGTCAGAAACTTACTTGGATCAGGCAAATAATCACTGTGGCTGAAGAAACAGAATATTTATTCCATAACACTTGTTGACTCCACAGAACCTTTCAGCCATTGACAAGGTAAATGTCATGGAGTGTGATGGGATATTCTCCACTTGCTTGATGTGAGAAGCACGAACAGCTTTGAAGAAGCTTGAAGTCATTTAGAACCACCATTAATCATGGTGAACATTCAGTCTCTGCCCATGTTGAACAATGTCTACAAAATATATGCAGTAAATGAGTATAAATATGTCTGTTTATTGTCAAACACCTAGGTGGTCTTAGTTTCTTTGACCTGATAATGATAATGCATTTCTTGTCATATGTAGTACATTGTACAAGGTACATATGCACGGAATGCTGCAGCCAAACAGGCACTTCATTAAAAAGGACAAGCCAATATACATTAAAGTGAATAAAAAAGAGACAATAAATACATAAATAGATAGATTATAAATATTTACAGTTACCATAGTGCATGAAAAATCAGTATCTTTACAATAGTAAAGATAGTCCTTTTGTGGTGTTGGAGCAGTGTTACAAGACGAGGTTCAAGAGCCTGATAGCTGTTGGAAAGAAACTGGTCTTGAACCTTGAAATGCTGTGAAGAGAGATTGTGACCAGGGTGATGGGGATCCTTTATGATGTTGGTTGCTTTCTTAAGGTAGCACCTCCCCAGAATAATATTCTATGCTATACAGTATTTTCATTAATGAACTGCTAAAGAACCTAATGTGAATTGACCTTGCCCTTAGGTTGGGGTCAGTTGGACAAGTTTTATTTATGCTGGTCCCATGAAGATGCCTGCGGCTTCCTATGTGTGACTGTCTAGAAATCTAGATTGATTCTATAGTGTCTAATAGTGCCAAAGGCATGAATATTTAATATTAATATCTTTTCAATAAGCAGACAGCAATTGGTATTAGTTGTTGACGTATTTCTGCAGAATACACTATGGTTCAATTTTCCATATTTTCAAACAAAGATGTACTGCAGCTCTCCCCATATGTCATTCAGACACTCAGTTGTGACATCATCACCAACATCAAAGTACTCGAGCTGGCAGAGTCCACAAGCATCGAATCCATGCTGCTGAAGACCCAACTCCACTGGGTGGGTGATGTCTCCAGAATGGAGGACCATCGCCTTCCCAAGATCGTGTTATATGGCGAGCTCTCCACTGGCCACCGTGACAGAGGTGCATCAAAGAAGAGGTACAAGGACTGCCTAAAGAAATCTCTTGGTGCCTGCCACATTGACCACCACCAGTGGGCTGATAGCGCCTCAAACCGTGTATCTTGGCGCCTCACAGTTCAGCGGGCAGCAACCTCCTTTGAAGAAGACCGCAGAGCCCACCTCACTGACAAAAGACAAAGGAGGAAAAACCCAACACCCAAACCCAACCAACCAATTTTCCCTTGCAACCGCTGCAACCGTGTCTGCCTGTCCCACATTGGACTTGTCAGCCACAAACGAGCCTGCAGCTGACATGGACATTACCCCTCCATTAATCTTCGTCCGCGAAGCCAAGCCAAAGAAAATGTGACAAAGGATGCAAGAATATCTGAAGGATTACCTGTTGTATGTTGCTTCAATGCAGCTGAGTCATCTTATTTTTTTTGTGAGAGCCAAGTAGGTTCTGGTTTACTAGTTATAACTGGAATATATAGGATCACTTGTACAAACTATAAGTTTAATTTGTCTTTTGAAGCTTTCTATCAATTGTAGAAATCATAAAAACGACAGATGCTGGCAAAGTGAAATTAAAGTAGAAACTCCTAGACCTGAAATATTGTTTCTCTTCCATACTTGCTACCTAACCTGCTCCACATTTCTGGCATCTTCTGTTGTAATTATTTCCTTTCTTGTTTGTAACATAGGAAATTTGAAGCTGGACGGTATATCAACAGCAGAATGGACTGTAGAATTCCTATGTCTTTAAAAAGGTTGTTCAGATCAGATCCAATTCATTGTCATGTAATAAAACAGAAATTTGTAAAATTGCCTTTCAACTGCCAAAAGGCAGACAAAGATTCACCATTAGCATTGCCTGGCGTCCCTTGATGTCACAAGACAATTTGCAGCAAGTGAATTACTTTGAAAAGCAGTTATTGTTGTCATATAGAAAATTAATGTAGCAGACTAACTGAATTGCAAGGAGAGAGAGTTACTCACAGGTCAGAGAGAAGAGTTTAAAAAAAGTGTTCATGGCAGGATTGCCAGATTTGGGGCCTTTGGCCAAAACAGCAGAAATTTGGTGCTTTCTTTAATCGATTGGTGGCAAGAGTTGCCGATTGGTGATTATTGACGACTTTAGAAGATTTTTAGGTTCTTCTTGGTTCTGTTGTGGTCCATGTTGGTATCAATGACATAGATAGGAAAAGGAATGGGGTCCTGAAGAGGGAATATAGGGAGTTAGAAAGGAAGTTAAACAGTAGGTCCTCAAGGGTGGCCATGTGCCATTGAGAGCAGGAATAAGACGTTATGGCAGATGAATGCGTGGCTGAAGAGTTTGTGCAGGGGCAGGAGTTTAGATTCATGTATCATTGGTATCTCTTTTAGAGAAGGTATAATCTGTACAAAAGGATGGGTTGCACCTGAATAGGTTTGCTTGCGCTGTTGGGGAGGGTTTAAACTAGTTTCATTGGGGAATTAGAAGCAAAATGAGAGGCCAGTGAATAGGGCAGATGATACACAAGTAGATACATTGTGTATAGGATAGGCAGTGTATAGGGCAATCATGCATGTGTAAGATTAAGGATTTAACTTGGGGTACTTTGGAAACAATACTGAAAGGGTGATGTATACAGCACGGAAGGTCTTGTATTTAAATGCCTGCAGTGTAAGAAATAAGATTCATGATCTAGTCATGCAGCTGGAAGTTGGCAGGCATGATGATGTAGGCATCATTGAACCGTGGCTAAAAGGTGACCACAGCTGGGAACTAAATATCTGTGAATACATAGTGTATCAGAAGATAGGTAGATGGGATGGGGTAGTTCTGTTGGTTATAAATGAAATTAAATCTTTGGAGAGAGGAGATACTGGATAAGAAGATAGAGATACCCTGTGGGTAGAATTAAGAAACTGTAAGAGTAAAAAGACTGTGTTGACAGTTGTATACACGCCTCCAAACAGTAGCCAGGATACTACAGAGGGAGATAGAGAAGGCATGCAAGAAGGGCAATGTGACAATAGTCACGGGGGATTTCATAAGGAAAACCAGATTGGAGCTGGATCCCAAGAGATGGAATTTATCGAATGCCTTCAGGATGGCTTGTTAATGCAGCTTGGGTATTGTGTAATGAACCAGAGTTGATAAGGGATCAGAAAGTAAGGAGAACCTTTTGAAGGCAGTAATCACAATATGATAGAATTTGTCCTGCAATTTAAGGGGGAGAAATTAAAATCAGATATGTCAGTATACCAGTGGAATAAAGGAGATTAAAGAGGTACGATTGGAAAGGCAAGCTAGTGGGGAGGACAGCACAGCAGCAATGGCTTGAGTTTCTGTGGAAAATAAGGAAGATGCAGGACACATTTATTCCAAAAAAAAAATGAAATCGTTCAATGAAAAAAATGACAACTATGGCTGACAAGAGTAAAAGAAAGGGCACACAAGGAAGAAAATAATAGTGGGCAGATAGAGGACTGGGGAGGTTTTAGAAGCATATAGAAGGCAACTAAGGAGGTCATTAGGATGAAAAAATGAACTTTGAAAGGAAGCTAACAAATAATATCAAAAAGCTTTTATTAGGTGCATTAAGAATAAAAAAGAGGCAAGAGTAGACATAGGAGTGATAGAAATTGATGCTGAAGTAATTATAATGGGAGGCAAGGAAATGGCAGAAGAATTGAATGAGCAGTTTGCATCATTCTTCACTGTGGAAAACATTAGCAGGTATGTCAGTCTTTCAAGGGTGTCAGGGAAGAGAGGTTAGTGGAGTCACGAATATCAGAGAGAAGGTGCTTGGGAAGCTGAATGATAAGACTCACAGACCAGATGGAATGCATCTCGGGTTCTGAATTAAGAAGCTACAGAGATTGCGGAGGCATTAGTAATGATCTTCTAAGAACCAATAGATCCTGTCAAGGACCAGCAGACTGGAAAGTGGTAAAGGTCACTTCACTATTTAAAAAGGAAGCGAGGCAGCAGAAAGGAAATTATAAACCTGTTCGCCTAACGTTGGTGGTTGGGAAGTTGTTGGAGGATGAGGTTATGGAGTACCTGGAGGTGCATGACAAGATAGGCCAAAGTCAGCATGATTTCCTTAACAGGAAATCCCTGACTGACAAACCTACAGCAATTTTCTGAGGAAACCACAAGCAGGAGATGCAATGGGTGTTGTATATTTGGATTTTCTAAAAGCTTTTGACAAGGCTGCTTAACAAGATGAGAGGCCATGGAATCACAGGAAAGATATCAGCATGGGTAATAAATCCTCCATAAATCTTCATCTGCGAAGCCAAGCCAAAGAAAAAAAGATAAAGGACACTGACCAGCTGAGTTTCTCCAGCATTGTGTGTTTTTACTTCAACCACGGTGTCCACAGATTTTCATGTTTTTGTTCTTTTTTGCTTGCTTTGCTGCACCCATATTTTATTCTGCAACAAAAAATATGTTCTTTGTAAAAATCCTGCCAATCACAGCAAAATGCAGCAGAAAAAAACATAATGAAATATAATAGCAATGCAATTATTAGGAAAAGTACATGACAACAATTAGTACAAATGTGAAACTAAATAAACAATCAAATACTTAAGAACTACTTTACATTATAAGTTGCAGTTTAGACGTAGCTGAAAGGTAAAGTTAGACATGGCTTTAGGGTGAAAGGTGAAAGGTTTAGGGGGAACTTCTTCACAGAGAGTGGTGGGAGTTTGGAACAAGCTGCCCAACTGATGTGGTAAATACAAGTTTTAAGAATAAATTGGATGGGAGTGGTCTGAAGGGTTATGGAATGGGTGCAGGTCAGTGGGACTAGAAGAATGATGTTTTAGCACAGAGTAGAAGAGCAGAATGGCCTGTTTATTGCGCTGTAGTTTTCTATAGTTTCTATGGTAAGTACATAACAAAAACTATGATGTGCAGCCAGTAACACAATATAGTCTATATATGTATAACATACATAAGTGCATTCATGAAATATAAGTTAACACTGCCTAATTTTATATAAATATAAATAAATGAATATATCATGTGTCGCTACAGAGGAAAATGACAAAACAAAGCATTTCTAGCAAAAATCAAATGTAAAAACAATGTACAAACCTAGAGCCTTGGCCTTTTGAGATGTGAAAATGTGATGATCGCCAGTCCCCACAATATCTGCTGTCTGATCTGGTTGGCGTATGGCGCGTGTCCTGTCCAAACCACGTCACCAGGATACAAATGTTTAGAACTTTCCACCGCCCCCAGAACAAGAGGGCACAAGAGGGCACAACTTCAGGATTGAGGGGCGCCTATTTAAAAGAGAGATGTAGAGGAATTTCTTTATTCTGGGTGGTGAATGTCTGGAATTTGTTACCATGGTTGGTGGTGGAGCCCAAATCATTGGGTGCATTTAAGGCAGAAATTGATAAGTATGTGAATAGTCAGGGTATCCAATGTTATGGGGAGAAGACAGGGGAGTGGGACTGAGTGGGAGAATAGATAATCTAATGATTGAATGGAATACTGGATAGGCCCAATGATCTACTTCTATTTCTTCTGGTCTTTTGGTCTTCCTGGTGTTTACTCTAACACGAACAGAGTAAAGTTAAAATTGATAGGAAAGTGAATAATTATTGCTGACAAGGAGTTGGAGAAGGCCATCAGTTTCCTCAAGCCTGTGTTACTCAATATGATATTGGCTGATATAATGCTGAAAATATTTCTTCTACTGTGATAATCTCCAGAACTCAATTCCTTGGGAAGTTTCAAAAGGAAATTAAGGGGAAGATAAAGAAATAGAAAGAAAATTGAAGAGAAAATTAAGATAATTTTGTTTGGTCTGCTTTGACTTCAACTCCACCAGCTGCAAGTTTATTAAAGGCATTTTGTGATAGAGGCAAATTACTGTAAGTACTACTTAGTTATCCTGGTGGGAATGGGTAATGTTCAGGATCAAACATCTCACTGCTTTTGTACATTGAATGTAGGTATTTGGCTGAGAATTGGGAAATTCTGAAGTTATATCCTACAGTTAATTATTGCCTTTGGGGATGACAAATGAGGAGAGAAAGTTGAACCCTTTGAATCTGGAAACTTTTTGACCAAAATCCTGTCGTAATGGGAAGGTTAGATTTTAAATTATAGTTTATAATGCTGGACTGCACAGTTGAGCTATAACTGACATTGATAAATTTACTCTGCCACTAACATTATGTTATTCATTAGCTAGAAATGTTGTTTTATAGCAGGAATGAACTTCAATCGCTTAAATGTTAAACCATATCTAATTTTCAACAGACATTACTGAACTTTTGAAAAACATGAGGGAGAAAATGACCTCATGCAGATCACCATCAGTCTGGAGTAATGAATTCTATATCATTAAAAAGGGAATTTTGTATTAAAAGAGCAAGTTATATTTAACAATGACTGCCTGACCACATTCAAATTATTAGAATACTGTACAATTTTCAAAGGGGACCCCAATGAGCTGCATCATACTAAATGGATTCAATCCTACAATAAAGCATTCATTTTATGAGTAAGTATATTTGCTACATGAGTTTTGAAGTGTATCGGCTAATGAATCAATTCAATTGAATAGAAGCAGCATCATCACTTTGCTGGCCATTAATCTAGATTTTTCAAGTGCGCATCAAATCTCATTTACACCATGTTCTTGAAGAACATGCTGGTTCTTCTTTGGCATGGCTTTGTGGATGAAGATTTATGGAGGGGTATGTCCACGTCTGCTGCAGGCTCGTTGGTGACTGACAAGTCCGATGCGGGACACGGTTGCAGCGGTTGCAAGGGAAAATTGGTGGGTTGGGGTTGGGTGTTGGGTTTTTCCTTCTTTGTCTTTTGTCAGTGAGGTGGGCTCTGCGGTCTTCTTCAAAGGAGGTTGCTGCCCGCCGAACTGTGAGGTGCCAAGATGCATGGTTGGAGGTGATATCAGCCCACTGGCGGTGGTCAATGGGGCAGGCACCAAGAGATTTCTTTAAGCAGTCCTTGTACCTCTTCTTTGGTGCACCTCTGTCTCGGGGGCCAGTGGAGAGCTCGCCATAGAACACGATCTTGGGAAGGCGATAGTCCTCCATTCTGGAGACATTAATGAAATCAAAATATTAAAAGTTACAGATATATTCAATAATTGCAAGATGTCAAAGTTAAAAATTGGTATGAAAGAAGGACCTTTCCTTAAACATTTGATTATCATCTTGATAAAGGTAAAAAATGAAATTGGAATGAAAGGAAATATATAGCCCAAGACAACTTTGATTCTAAATATAATCAATTTTTAAATATTTGGTCTCATAATGGTATTAAAAATGTAGAAGTTTGTTATGAACAAGGTCAATTGATGTCATTTCAAAAATTAAGAGATAAATATGGAATAACTCAGAATACACTTTTTTGTTATCTTCAATTAAGAGGATACTCGCAGGAAAAATTAGGTCCAGCAATGTACTTACTGGCTTGTAGTGAGCTGTACGTTGTTATTAGGAGAGGTTATACTAAGAAATTTATTTCTGCAATGTATCTTTTATTATTAACAGGTTCTTTTAAAAAGGAAAACATAAATCTGAATAGAAATGAGAGGCAGATTTAAGTATTATAATTAATGAGAAAAGATGGACAGATCTTTGTTAAGATTGTATGATGAATATTATAAACATTAGGTATAGTTTAATTCAATACAATTACTTACATCAATTATATTTAATGCTGCAAAAAATTGCTTAAAATGAAATCAGATTTATCAGATAAATGTTCTGGACGTGTGAAGAAATAGGAACTTTTTTGCACTCTGCTTGGTCATGTTCTAAAGTTAGAACCTTCTGGGTGGACTTAGGAATGTTTCTAGAATAAATTACTGGTATTGTTTTTCCACAAAAACCAGATTTATTTTTATTAGGGAACATAGAAGGAACAAGGGCTAAATTAAAGTTATCATTTTATCAAGTGAAATTTATTAAAATAGTGTTAGTGGTCGAAAGGAAGTATATTGCAGTGACTTGGAAATCAGATGCACATTTAGGTATAGAAAGATAGAGTAAGGAAATACAAAATTGTATACTTTTGGAGAAAATTACATATAATTTAAGAAATAAATATTCTATTTTCTTACAAATTTGGACCCTGTTTATCCAAAGTTTAGGGATAA
This sequence comes from Narcine bancroftii, assembly GCF_036971445.1. Lineage (NCBI taxonomy): Eukaryota > Metazoa > Chordata > Chondrichthyes > Torpediniformes > Narcinidae > Narcine > Narcine bancroftii. The sequence continues at coordinate 179,898,048 of NC_091475.1, forward strand.
ATATCTAAAAATGTATCTCTGTCCTCTTATGACCTGTAATAATCTACTTCCCAAAAGTTGCTATATAAATACTGTAAGATTCCAATGTGCGATCTGACCATTTGTGCAATCCAGAATATTATTTTTTCTTTTTCCTATATTTTTTCTACTTAACTATATACGATACTTCTATTATTATATATATTTTAGTGGGGGGGTATATGTGGGAAGGGAGGAAGGGCAAGTGGGGTAGGGGGAGGAATAAAATTACCAGGTAATCATTGTAATTTTTAATCTAATCAAATTTTGCTTATGTAAAAATATATTAATTACACAGATGGAAATTTTAAAATAAAATATTTTTAAAAATTTTTTCCAGTTACTAGTGTAATGGGTGGTATCCCCGTTGTCCCAAAATGGTCATCTGTCTGCTGCTGAGCCATGCTGTTTATTCTTTATATTTAGGTAGCTCCCAGGAAGCAGTTTTTCTTTGGGGGACAATCTTCCAGTACTATGGAAAAGCTCACAGCGCAACACTGGGGAGAGCTAGCAAGGTCAGCTGTGCTCACAGACTGGGGAGAGCTACCACTGTCATCTATGCTCACAGAGTTAGTACTCTCAGCTGTGCTCCCAGACTGGGGTGAGTTAGTTCTATCATCTGTGCTTCCAGACTGGGGTGAGTTACAACTGTCAGCTGTGTTCACAGACTGGGGTGAGTTAGTACTGTCAGCCATGCTTTCAGACTGGGGTGAGTTAGTACGGTCAGCTGTGCTCCCAGACTGGGGTGAGTTAGTACTGTCAGCTGTGTTCACAGACTGGGGTGAGTTAGTACTGTCAGCCATGCTTTCAGACTGGGGTGAGTTAGTACGGTCAGCTGTGCTCCCAGACTGGGGTGAGTTAGTACTGTCAGCTGTGTTCACAGACTGGGGTGAGTTAGTACTGTCAGCCATGCTTTCAGACTGGGGTGAGTTAGTACGGTCAGCTGTGCTCCCAGACTGGGGTGAGTTAGTACTGTCAGCTGCCTTCACAGACTGGATTAAGTTAGCATTGTCTGCTGCACTCACAGCATGGTTTTAACAGCTGATGAGCTCTTTTCACTCAGGCTGATCAACTGGGACAACACGTGCATGTTGTGATAATTTCTTAAACTCTTTAAAAATACACAGTCAATAACAAATAGAATTCATTAAATATTCATTAAATATATTTCTTTAAAAATAAATTTTAAAATTTAATTTTTTTTTCAAGGTAAACAAGAAAGACTGCAGATGCTATGGTCTAGTGCAGTACTTCTCTAGTGCTGGAGAAGTACAGAAGGTCTCACAGCATCTACAGGAAGCAAAAGGCAGTCAATGTTTCATGTCTGAAATCTTTCTCAGGAGTGCTCAGAATCAGGCAAATTCCTAAATATAAAGGTGGGTGGAGAGGGGAGGGGGGAGTAAGGGGAAGGAACAGAGGCTCACTGATAAGAGATAATAGGTGGATAGAGGAGGGAGAATGGAAGCTGAGAAGTGATTTGGTGAGAGGGCTAAGCAAGATTGCTCTCTGATAGGAGAAGGAAGGGAAGGGGTGTGGACCTGGAAGAAGGAAGATAGAGGGACAACAGAAAAGGAAGAGAGTTTGGGAGGAGGGTAACAGAAATTGATCAATATTGATGCTGTCTGGTTGGAGAAGGAATATAAGATGTGGTTTCACCAATTCCACCTGCCTCAACTTGGCAGTACATAAAACATGGACGTACACGCTAGTGTGGCAGTGGGGTGTAGAATTGAAATGGTTGGCCACTGGGAGATCCTAAGACTAATTTTTTGATCAAATGAATGGCCTCAGTTTTTTTTCCTAGGGTGGGGGAGCAAAACTAGAAGTGCAGATTTAAAGTGAGAGTGGAAAGATCTAAAAAGGACCAGAGGGGAAACATAGTGAGGGTGGAAGCTGTATGGAATTAGCTGCTAACGGAAGCTGTAGGAGGAGGTAAAATTGTGACACTTAAAAGGCATTTTGACAGGTATTTGGATGGGAAAGAATTGGAGTGAATGGGACTAGATCATATCAACAACCTGATTGACATGGATGAGTTGGCGCAAAAGTCTATTGACGTGCCTTGTAGCTTTTTGATTCTTTTTCCCTGCAGAAGTTTTCTCCCATTCACCATAAGAGGGGCTACTGTAACAATGCCAGATGTAACCCAGCACAGGTGTAACAGTCAGGTTTCCAGAAGATGGTGTTGCCCCGTTGGAGTCTGAGAGACCACTATGACTGACAACAGATGGGCAAAAGATGTTGCCATAAGCTAAGTTTGACCTGGTGCTAGAAATCTGGTCTTTGGGGTTATTCTGGTAAGATCTGGATATGAGTGCAGGCACTAGAATAGAAGATCTGTCCCAATAGAATGCGGCAGGATATGATGGATTTGAAACTATGAGTGTAATTCATTTGCTACAAAGGGGGAGGCACTTCTATCCAGACAAAAAGGGGAAACAATTGATTACTGGCTCAACAGAAGCTAGTTTTAAATACTTATTGCTAACTGTGGGCAGTTTTGCCTTTATGGTTCCTGCTACATTGGAAACACCAAAGTTGGCCTGTGCAGGCTATTATTTTCATTCTACTCAAATGAATTGATGCCACTTAATCGCAGCATGTAATGTTTTCTTTAAAATGAATGTGTAAAGTGAGCTAAAGAAGAAATCTTACATGAAAAACATGTTGACAATGGCTTCGGAGATAGCCTGCAATAGGATGTTTAAGTTACATTTTGCACAATCTCAGATGACGGATGATCACTGGCAGACTGCCTACAATTTTGAATCCTTTGTAAATCTCATAAACTCAATAAAGACCTGAAGGAGGCACAAGGCTTTAGGGACTGAGAGAAAGAAAATGGATAATGACAGCAAAAACTGGGAACTGATAATGAAGACAAGGTGATAAGAGGAGAAGGAATTTGCAGGGGAAAGTCAGAAGATGGGAAAAGGGGAAGGAATGGTGAAGAGAGATGTTGTAAGGTGATGGGGATAAATGGACTGTGATTTCAGCGAATAAAAGCATGACAGAAACCCAGGGAGTCAGTTGGTTGGTCAAGAATACAATTTTGGATTAAATGTAGAAGAGGAAGTAAGATTGGGGGCCGGGTGTTTGGAAGAAGCTGATGATTTCCCCACAAAGTTAGATGGCCTGAGGCATTGTCATTGCCCTGGCTGTGTGGTCAGCCTCCATTGTGCACTGCAGTAGACACCCTCCAGCTCATTTGAAAAAAAATCACAAAACCTCCACGCTTTTCCCACCACTGCTGCACAATACCACAACTCCAAATCCATTGACTGAAACGTAGCCTAGGGCACAGGACAAGGCCAGATTACTCATCTCAATGGTAAGTCACCAAAAGAATGATATCTACACTTCCCAAAGAAAAGAAAGTAAGAGATAGAGAGAGACAGACAGAGATAGAGAATAAATATGAACATTCAGGGAACCAGGTAAATAAAAAAAGAAATGAGGGTATATAGACACACTCTGAAGGGTAGTTAGTGACACAAAAAAGAAGGGAAATACAAGCAACAGAAAGATCTAAGGAATAAAAAAAGTTATTTGCAAATTAAGAGATACCAGTAATTGTTTTTAAATACATAACATAATTACAGTGCATTTATATTGCAAGAAGTGTTATTCCTTCTTCCCCAAAAACTGTTATGCAAATATTTGAAGGTGTCTTGTAACGGGCCCAAAGGACCCTAAGACCCAGCAGCAATAGATATTCATCAAGACAAATGCTACTTAAACATAGGTTACTTTTAATTTTCTTTAAACATAAAACAGGATCAAACTTTAACTTATTACTATTAACCTAACTTAACCTTCTTCTAATTCTAAGTGCCCGTATATGTAATGTGTGTATAAGTTCAGAAAAGTTCTCTGATTCACAATCCGTTCTCACTTCTCATTCCTCCAAGTTCACTGGTATCAAGCAATTCTTAAAATGTGCACAGAATTTAACATTTATGAATCTTCACCAGGCTTTGGTGCTTGAAAGCTAGATAGTTACCGCCCAGGAAGTTTCTTGTTGGTTTTCAGAGAGAGATTTGTTGCTCATTGGACACAAACTGATTCCTTCCAATCAGCCACTTCAGTGCCTTGCCGAAGAAACTTGCCCCATTATGGTTTTCCAGATGATAACCTCTTTCTTTCAGGTCATCACAGGGTTCTTTTTCTGTTTCCCTTATCTCAGGCGAAACACCACACAACCAGCCATCTCCTCTTATATGGACCACAAAGGCTTTAAATAGATTGAAGTCAGAACTCACAACCCATCTTCCAAAATGGGGTTTCAAACAAACTTCCCAATTTGTCATGTTCCAGTCCCAACTGCTACTGCTGAACTGTAGAACTGAATTCTCTCTCTCTCTCTTTCTCAGAGAAAACCACGTGACCCTCTTAGAACAGCAAACTGCATTCAGACAGACTGCAGCACTGGACCCAATCTTCCGAGTCCCTTCATCTGTTGCTTTCCAAAACAATCATCCATTACTCCACAGTATTAACACCTACTTGTGAAGTCTCTATAGCATTCTTCAAAGTTTTTGCAAAGGCACTCGGAGCCTGGACTGTCTAGTTTGAGCAGAGCTCTAGCATTTAAAATGAGATGTTTTGTGAAGTGTTTGTGTTTGTTTGTGACCTACACTAAAAAAAACTCATAATTTATCTCCTTTAAAACATATATACAATATAAAATATAAAATATAACATAATCCGTCATAATCTAAAAAAGATGCAGTCATGCAAAGAAATCAATGTATTTTTTTCTGTACAATGAATGTTTAAGTCTTCTGTAGTGTTAATTTCAGTTTAATTCATGATTTATGCTTTCACTTTATTCATTTAAAAAGCTCAGTACAAAATGCTGCTGAAGATTAATAATGATTCTGTTTGGTGAGCTGTGAAAATGAAGGTTAAGGTCAAAATTCACAGAAATGAAGAATGCTAAGAGAAATATCTATAGTTATTTATTTCACTTTATTTATGAATAATATAATGCGAGTTGAAGTTTGAAAACAAAACTTTATGGATTTAATATGTGATTTTGGCAAAAGTAACCAAATTCTTCTTAGCTGCATATTTCAGCGATTGGAACTTCAATAACAGCACTGTTCATTTGGAATTTTTGTGGAAGTAAACATCACCTTGCACTGTCACCACATAAATGTTTCTTGCTGCAATAATATGCTGCTTAACAACTTGTGAGGGAAGATCCCTGTTTGTAGCATGACCAGAGATAGTTGGAGACGAGACCGTGAGATTTCTTTCCTCATAATGTGAACAGGTTATGGCTATGTAAAAACAATCCAGTAACCATTTCCTGGAAACAGTGCAGGTTCAGTCTGCTCTGCAGAGTTCTGCTTCATTTCTAGGCACTTAGTTGTTTCCTGTTTTCAATCCATTAATTCTCAAAGGATGCCCTTGTTAGGTTCTTTTCATGGACTGAGCTCCCAATGCAATCATTTTGCTACTAAGATCAGCACTTCTAAGGAAGCAGCATATTTAAACTGTTTAATCGATTTCCTTGGGGATATTTCTCTGCACTCTATTTCTTCAGAATGGCAAGGAATTTCTTTATTGCTATGATGTAATCTTTAAATCATTGAAAGGATAACATTTCATGTTGCTCTAAAACATATTTTATAGATACAGATACTATCCTGTAGAAATTCTAATGGATTGGAAACTAGTTAGTTTGAGAAACATCAAACATTTTGTGGACCTTTGTATAACTTTTAAGGAATGGAGCAATTAATGCATATCAGCATAATTGGTTTATTACAGATTTATATAATCTGGCAACAGACATAACACCTTAAGCAACTGATATAACTTTCTGGAAGCATGCTGAGGTTGAGCTTGTCTCTGAGAGAGCAATGTTAAGAAACTAAGTCTGAAATCTTCCTGATGGACTGTATGATTATCGCCCAGTAGCACTCACATCTACTGCAATGAAATGCTTTGAGAGGTTGGTCATGGCCAGAATGAACTCATACCCAAGTAAATACCTGGACTCGCTGCAATTTGTCTACCAGCACAATCGTTCCATAGCAGATACAATCTTACTGGCTCTCCACTCCACCCTGGATCACTGAGACAACACATGCAAGTACATCAGGCTGCTTTTCAACAATTACAGTTCAGCTTTCAACACTATCATCCCCACAGTATTGGTCAGCAAGCTTCAAAGCCTGGGCCTCTGCAGCTCCCTCTGAAACTGACCAAAGCTTTTGTCACAATTTAATAGAGCACGAACTCTGCCTTGTAAAAGAATCAATGCATAAAAATATCACCTCCTGCAAATTATGCTCCGGGTCATACACAATTCTGCCTTGAAATATTAGTTCTTCAACAGCCAATCCTGGAATTACTACCCCAGAATCATATTAGTGTGTCATCAGCATGCAGACTTCAGACATTTCAGAAGTCAGCTCAACATTACTTTTAGAACATCATTTAAGGTGCAGCAATAAGTTTTGGCTTGCAAAAACCACATCCTGTCAAAACTAATATTCATGCTGTTATATACTGAGGAAACCTAGGAGTATTTTATGCTAGAGCATGAACATTAACACTGTAAGAGCCACATTACATTTGAGAGTGGTGCACTCACAGTGAGAGACATTGTATCTATGTGCAACCCAGTGGCTTGAATTTGGACATGTGAGAAAGTGAAAAAATGTTGGGAAAATCTAAACCAGATATTAAATAAAATTACAAAAAGCAATATACCAAAAAACCCAGAGATCTTCCTCCTAAGTAATATAAGAAATAAAGAATTTGGACTCGATTTGGATGGAGCACAAAAAATATTTATTATGATAGCCCTAGCTGTAGCAAAAAAATGTATTATGTCAACCTGGAAATTAGAAGACAACTTGAGAATACAACACTGGTATATAGAAATGAATAAATGTATTCCATTAGAAAAAATAACATATAATTTAAGAAATAACATCACAATATTTGAACAAATATGGGAACCGTACATGAAACACAATAGAGAAATCCTACCATGGACCTCCACCACCTAAAATGACAGAAGGAGAAGACAACGAAATGAACTGACTCAATATATAAAAGTAAAAGACAAAAATTTCTTGTTTATTTTTATTAAGTGACGACATTGTTTAACGGGTTTAATGTATCTTATAGATCAGGGATGTCAAACTCAAATTCACCGAGGGCCAAAATTAAAAACTTGGACTAAGTCGAGGGCCGAACTAAATATTTATTGAAAATTTTCAACAACATCTGCATGTTTTCTCTCAACATATGTAATGTTAAACTTTTTCTTATTAAAATATTTAATAATAGTTTTGGTTAAACTCTTTCCATAAGAAGCATTAACAAATAAGAAATAAAATATTCAATAAATAATATTTCTCTCTAGCCTTTAAGCCAAGGATCGCACGTTGCCGAGAAGCATGCCAGGGAGCGGAGGTCTGCAGAGCGGCATCCACCGTCCCGCCCCCTCTCCCTCCTCCGCCCCCGCCTCCGCCTGCCGCAACCGCCGCCAACAACCCAAGGAGTTCCCGCTGGTCTCGCCATCTCACCGGGAATACCGTGAGCGGTGGAACTCGTCCGCGACCTCCACCCCAGCAGAAAGTCCGATGCCCAGCAGCACCCACCCACAGATGAAGCTCAAGGAGACGTTGGAGCTAGGCGGCGGGTCCGTTGGAGCTAGGTGGCGGGTCCATTGGAGCTAGGCGGCAGGTCCGTTGTAGCTAGGCGGCGGGTCCGTTGTATCGGCGCCGCTGTGAATATCTAATTAACTTTCCCGTTAACTATATCGGTGGACTGCTGTGCCTGCTGTGGAAGTGCTAAAAACTACTATGGTCGTGCTTGCTGCTGTGCATGTGCTATACTTGCGCGGCGGCCAGCGGGCCAACTCTAATATATATTTAATATGATCTTGTGGGCCAAATATAATTATATGGGCCAGAGTTTGACATGTGTGTTATAGATTGAACTTTGAATAAATGGGAAGTGGGGGGAGAGGGAGGGAGGGAAGGGAGGGGGAGAAAAGGGGAGAAAATGACACTGTATATATTCAAGAGAAAAATAAGTATTTTGGTCAGTATGGTTTATAGCGTGAAAAATAAAAAAAAAGAAATGTGCTGTAAACTTACAAGCCTTTCTAGTGTTTTCAGATGGTACCACCTGGACACAACATGGTGGCAGTGGTGGGATCGATTGAATCCCATACCATATAGAAAAAAAAATTGAAATAAGCAGAGAGAAGGAATCAAAGAAAAAGCACCATTATTTGACGACCTGTGCTGGAGAAGAAAATGACTGCAGCAGCGGCAGCAATACCCCAGTCATGGACGGGGAAGCCGACAACATCATAGACCCTTTCAAAAAGTTCAAGCAGAAGTGCAACCTGGCATTCGAAAGTTTTCTCAAGGGAATCACACCGGAGGAAAAGGTTAGTTACACCCTTCTTTACACAGGGGAGCGAGGACTAGACCTGTTTAATAGCTGGAAGCTGGCTGAAGAGGAAGAAAATAACCCAGAAAGGATATTTGAAAAGTTTTCCTCTCTTCTGGAACCATGATCTAACCATAGAATAAAGCAATACGAGTTCCAGGGATTAAGACAAGAGCCTGACGAGTTGGTAGATAATTTCCTCACAAGGCTAAAGAATATTGCTGTGAAATGCAAGTTCGAAGAAATAACAGACCAACTAATTTGGGGAAATGCTCATCCCAAAGTGCAGAAAGCTCTCATAGGAAAAGATAGCTTGAAACTAGCGGATGCCGTAGATGCAGCTAGGGCCTTTGAGGCCACCAGGAGGCAAATTCAATCCCTTTCCATGCAGACCAACACACAGCACAGTGATAGAAGGGTTGATGCTATAAAATGCACATAGAGAAAGCCACAGAGATCTGAGAACTGTAAGAGGTGTGGCAGACTACACCCCTTCGATGACTGCAAGAAATGCCCCGTGTGTGATTCGAAGTGCAGGACGAGTGGGAAGGTGTGTAGGTCTGGCACGAAAAGAGAGAGAAAACAAGAATACAGAAGGAAAGTACACCACGTCGAGGGAAGAAACAGCAGTGACTCCAACACACTGACGCTCGACATTGAAACAATGAGGCCTCCAAGAAAGGGAAGGGAGAAAAAAATAAATTGCACATCACGATCCAAGTGAAGAGAAATATCAGAAACAAACCAACAACATTCAACTTGAAAATAAAGTTGGACACTGGATCACAAAGCAACGTCCTCCCACTCAGACTGTACTGTCAAATGTTCCCGAGAACAAGGTGAACACGGTACCCGGAAGAAGCTGTAAATGTCATGCTCACAGCCTATGGTGGCCCTGTGATTAAACAACTAGGAAAAGTCCAAATAAAGGAAAAAGCGTCATATGCACATTCTTCATGATTGACGCCGATGGACCAGAAATCCTTGGCCTGAATAGTTGTCAGGAATTACAGCTAATTTCTGTAAACAACGAGATCAGGGAGAAGAAAATTTCCAAGAGGATCAATAGTGACATTTCGCTTGAGCAACGCCCTCCGATCACAAACAAGGCTGAGCTCATGGACATGTTCCGACTGCTTCGATGACACAGTCGGGTGCTTTGGAAATTTTGAATTCCACATAACCATAGACCCAGAATGCAAACCAACAATCCATGATCTACGGAAGGTGCCAATAAAGCTGAAACAAAGGCTAGAGCAGGAGTTTAAAGAAATAGAAGAAAAACGAGTGATAGCAAAAGTGGTAGAGCCAACCGACTAGGTGAATTCCATTGTAATAAAGGAAAAACCGAATGGCTGCCTGAGGATATGTCTGGATCCCAAAGACTTAAACCAAGCAATCAAAAGAGGTCACTATCCAACACCAATAATGGAAGACATCACTCCTGAACTAGTGGGTGTGATGATGTAATGTGGGGGGGGGGGGGGGGGGTTGCTTGCTATTAGCTATAGCTGTAGAGATACTCCTCCCTACTGGTATAACAGATGGACATGCTTTCTTTCCCACTGGCCAGTTTAGGGGTGGTTATAATCTGTTAATAAAAGCCCTGTATTAGTATAACACTTGTCTGGTCTATGTCTATGGCATATCAATTTTATTAACTGACTCTCAATCATGGATACTTCCCTGAAACCTGGAAGTCTCGAGATAGATCAAGATGCCACCCGAGCTGGAGAAATTTTTCACCACTGGGTCCAATGTTTTGAAGCATACATGCGAGTGAACAATGTTGTGCAAGAAAATGGACCATCTTGTGGCCCTCCTTGGAGAAGTACCCTACTCCATAGTTAGGAAGACAGCTGACTACCAGAATGCACTGAATCTCCTCAGTGCAAGTCATCAGCTTCACACTCGAAAACAACAAACTAGAAAGAGCAAAGATGCTTTCCCGCTTGCACTAAAAGGGATATCCAGAGCTTGTGCTTGCACTGCTGTCATGGCCGAAGCCCACAGAGAATCTTTGATGCTGGACGCATTCATAAGCAGATTGGAGTCGGGGTACATCAGGCAACATTTACTGGACAACCCGGGCCTGACCTTTAATGCTGCTCTACAACAAGTGAAGATCCTTAAGTCTGCACTACAAAATGCTAAAGCCCTCAAGAAAGAAAGAGGTGCTGAAGCGATACCCCCAAGACCCACCCACAGTGATGATCCACCGCTGAGCGCCACTAAACCGCAGCATAAAAGCTGCTACAGAAGATGCTACTTCTGCGGTTTGGCACTGCACGTTCACTCTCAGTGCCCCACGCGGCAAGCCAATTGTGCCACCTGCAGAAAGCGAGGGTACTGGGCCAGAGCCTTCCGTGGCGAGAGTCCTCGCCAACTCACACCATGAGTTGAAGAAGAAGAAATGCTCAAGCACTACTAATAAGCAGGGGCGCTGCCGCAAGACTGCTGTGTTGACCTGGAGAGCCAACGATTCATCTAATTCTTTTTCTTTAAACTTTATTTAAGATTTTATAACATGAATAACATATAGGATTACATTTAAAAAAAATTAAGAATAAAATAATAAAATTACAATACAATATCAGTAATCTAAATAAACTATACCCTCCCCAATAATTATTACACATTAATAACCCAACTCAAATTAGTCCAACCCCCCCTTTCCCCCAAAATAAAGAGTGAAGAATTAATAAAGTTAATAATATATGTGAGAAAAAAACCCACTTACAAAAAAAAACAAAAACATAACCAATTAAAATACTAACAAAAAGAAAAGTAATTAATACTAAGATATCAGACTTAAAAAAAACATATTTAAATCAAACTTAAAAGCATATATTTAACAAACGGAGTTAAGATGAAACATATATTTAACTCAAACTTAATATAAAAAATTAGTAAAGTTAGTAACATTATCTATCAAAAATTCTTAAACAATAATCAATTCTTAAAAAAAATTGTAGCATGAAAAAAAAGATGAAAAAAACTTTCTCTATAGAGATAAACCTTCACCAAATATCAACTAACTTCACATCTATCATCATATTAGTCACATAAACCACCATCTTAAAACAAAATTCAAACCTCATTAAGCATTGAACAATTCAGAGTTCTGAGGAATATAAGATTAATTTATTTGCTGATGATGTTTTATTATATTTGGTGGATCCGGATATTTCTTTACCTGCAATTCAAGAATGTTTAGAAATTTATGGCCAATTATCTGGTTACAAAGTAAATTGGGCTAAAAGTGAAATTTTACCAATTTGTAAAGGTATATAAAAATATTACAAATTTGAAGTGGACTACACAAATTAAATATTTAGGAATTAATGTTAATATGGAATTTCAAGAATTATATTCAATTAATTATTTTCCTTTAATAAAAAGGATTAAATTAGATTTGATTAGGTGGAGGGATCTACCTTTGGGTTTACTAGGGAGGATTAATAATATAAAAATGAATATTTTTCCTAGAATACAATATTTGTTTCAATCAATTCCTTATTTTTAAAAAAAAAATTTTTTTTAAGGATTTATATAAAGCGATTAGAGAATTCTTATGGAAGGGAAAATTTCCGAGAGTAGCAATGAGAAAATTGATGTGGGATTTTCAATTTGGAGGTTTAAGATTACCGAATTTTCAGCATTATTATGAAGCAGCTCAATTCAAATTTCTTAGTGCATTAATGAATATGGACAACCCACCTAGTTGGGTAAAGATAGAAATGGTGGTTATTTTAGAAAAATTTCCTCATGAGTTTTTGTTTCGATGGAATAAAAATTTATTACGAACTTATGATGTGCCAATATTGAAACATTTATTGAATTTATGGACAAGTAAACTTAAAAAATTGGGACTTAAAAATATATATTCTGGAAGATTGCCATTATATAATAATCAACTTGTTCCTTTTACGGTCTCCAATGCCATTTTGAAACAATGGGAAAAGAAGGGAATAAAAAATTTATCTGATTGTTTTTCTGAGGGTTGTTTTTGTTCCTTTGACGAATTACAAAGGAAATATGGTATTAGTGCAAATTCTATATTTGTATATTATCAATTAAGATCTTTTGTAAAACAGTTATGTGGTCGACATATGATTTCATTGCCTGAATCTAGTTTTGAAGAATATGTACTTTCAATACCAAAAAAGGGATATATATCTGATTTGTATAGTATTTTACAAGAAATTGGTAGTAAAAAAGACTGGGATAAAGATAAGTTGAAATGGGAAAAAGATTTAGGACATAAAATAGCTGAAGAAGCTTGGATGGAAATTTGTCAGAATAGTATTTGGAATTTAATTAATGCTAGACTAGCGATGATTAATTATAATTTTATTCATCAGCTATATTTAACGCCGGAGAAATTAAAAAAATTTGGTTTTAGTAAGTTGGATTCTTGTTTTCGATGTGATCAGACGGCCAATACTTTTTTGCATACTGTTTGGCTTTGTGATCGATTGCAACAGTTTTGGAAAGGTATTCAATCTGTTTTTAACAGTTTATATAATATCCATCTTGTATTAGATCCTGATATATTTTTATTAGGGAACATGCAATCATTAATCGATTTAGGTTTAGAGGATTATCAGATTTCATTTATTTATTTAGCTTTAGTTGTGGCTAAGAAATGTATAGCACTTACTTGGAAAGATAGAAATATACTAACTTTAGATAAGTGGTATTTGGAAATGAAATTTTGTTTGACTATGGAAAGGATATCTTTTTCAATTCAGAATAAGATGTCTTTTTATAAGTTAAAGTGGACTCCGTTTGCTAATTATATGCATTTAAGTTTGATTTTAATATATGTTTAAGTGTGATATTTTAGTATTGACAATTTTTGTTGTTGTTGTTGTTGTTAGAATTTTTTAGGTTAAGTTTTATCTCTTTTTTGAAGGTGGGTATTTTTTTTCATATATAATATTGTCAATTTTATTAACTCTTCACTCTTTATTTTGGTGGGGAGGGTTGGACTAATTTTAAGTTAGACTATTAATATTGTGTTACAATTAACGGGGGGGGGGGGTTATTTTGTGTAGTTTTCTGATGTAATATTGTAATAATACCTTTTTAAATTTTTTTTCTATTTTTCTTTAAATGTAATTCTTTATTGTATTCATGTTATAAAATTTTAAATAGTCTTCAAAAAAAAGCATTGTACAATTCAATTTTAGTACTCTTCCACCATTTTTCCCTTTTACTCTTGAATAGTTATCCAATAAAATCTCCAATACCACATTTAAATATCCCCAATCATTATGTTAAAATCCAGATATCCAAATAATAAAAACATATCTACAACGAAATCTATATCTTCAACAAATGGAGCATAAACCACAAACAAAATTCAAGCCTCATTAAGAATTGTACAATTCAATTTATAACTTTCACCATTATTCCCTTCATTCTATAACTAAAACAGCAAAATAATATACACCAGAATTACCACTCCTTTCACCTTAAAGTTAAAGAAAAAATTTTAAAAAAACTTATCCATCCCATTCACATTTAAATTTCAGATATTCCTTATCTACTGAATAAACTTTACAAAAAAAACATATCAATTTTTATTTTTTTAAACAATCAAATACTTTCTTATGCTTTTTTTTATATTAAACAAAAAAAACCCCTTCACTCTATAATCTAATAATACAAAAAAAAGGAAAAAAAACGGGTAGGAGGTTAAAAATACCCCCTCCCGTCTAAACCACGCAATGCGGTAACTCCCAAAAAAAATGGGTGTGAGATAACTCACACGTAGCAGATGACTTTCAGGAAATAGTGCCTATCCAGTTCTCTCCCCCAACTCTCACTTCATCTTAAACTAACATCATCATTATTTAATATCACTTTTTTAAAAAAAGGACAACTCTTCTTTTAATCAGCTCCAACTGCCGAGTCACCATTACAACCATTCCTTCTTGGAGCACGGCTCTTTTCTTCCATCTCTTGTCTCCTTAGAGATCGTGGCGGACTATGTCTCTGTTGAAACTGAGTAATTGGCAGCTCTTGAGCAAATGCTATAGCTTCCTTTGGAGAATCAAAGAACTTTGGCTGGCAACCATCTTGAAAAACCTTCAAAACAGCTGGATATCTAAAGGTTGCCTTGTAACCTTTCTTCCACAACAACTCTTTAGCAGGATTGAATTCCCATCGTTGGAACATAACTTCTTGACTCAAATCCGCATAGAAGAAAACTCGATTATTTTGAATCATCAAGGGTGATTTTCTCTGTTGTGCATTTCTAATAGCCACTCGTAAAATTATTTCTCTGTCATAATAATTCAAGCAATGAACCAAAACAGGTCTTGGACTTTGACCTGAAATAGGTCTTCTACGCAAGGCTCTGTGATCACGTTCCAGTATTATACCTTCCGGGAAATGTTCTTGACCCAGCACCTGCGGAATCCATTCAGTAAAAAATTTTCTTGGGTCTGGTCCCTCCATACCTTCTGGCAAACCAATAATCTTTATATTGTTCCATCTGGATTGGTTTTCCAAATAATCAATCTTTTTCACCAAATTTTTATTTTGAGTTTGTAAGTCTTCGACCATTTTGGTCACATCAAAAACTTGATCCCGTATTTCGTCTATATCTTCTTCACACGAATTAAATTTATCTCTCACTTCAAACTTAAAAGCTCCAAACTCAGCCATCTGTTGAGAATGTATTTTCACCAGAGTATTAAACCTAGTACCAAGTTCAGTCATAATCTTGGATAATCCCTGCATTGTATAAGATAATTTAGATTCAAGATTCACAAAAATCTTTTCAATTGGAAGTGTTTTTGGCTCAACAGATTCCTGCTTCTGCATAACCAAAGGATCTTCTGTTCCTTCCCTCATTCTGGTTGCTTTCCTTGTAGTATGACTGCGTGTGGAAACCCCAGCTACAGCCTCTCCAGCAGTGACTGGAGGATGCTGGCCGGGGTTTTCCCCAGTCCATAATGTATTCTGTGTTCTCGCACCAACCCTCTTTTCAATCTTCTTCAGCATGATGCTGAACCAAGCCATGAAAGACCCCAACAATGAAGACGCTGTTTACATCCGGTACCGCACGGATGGCAGTCTCTTCAATCTGAGGCGCCTGCAAGCTCACACCAAGACACAAGAGAAACTTGTCCGTGAACTACTCTTTGCAGATGATGCCGCTTTAGTTGCCCATTCAGAGCCAGCTCTTCAGCGCTTGACGTCCTGCTTTGCGGAAACTGCCAAAATGTTTGGCCTGGAAGTCAGCCTGAAGAAAACTGAGGTCCTCCATCAGCCAGCTCCCCACCATGACTACCAGCCCCCCCACATCTCCATCGGGCACACAAAACTCAAAACGGTCAACCAGTTTACCTATCTCGGCTGCACCATTTCATCAGATGCAAGGATCGACAATGAGATAGACAACAGACTCGCCAAGGCAAATAGCGCCTTTGGAAGACTACACAAAAGAGTCTGGAAAAACAACCAACTGAAAAACCTCACAAAGATAAGCGTATACAGAGCCGTTGTCATACCCACACTCCTGTTCGGCTCCGAATCATGGGTCCTCTACCGGCACCACCTACGGCTCCTAGAACGCTTCCACCAGCGTTGTCTCCGCTCCATCCTCAACATCCATTGGAGCGCTCACACCCCTAACGTCGAGGTACTCGAGATGGCAGAGGTCGACAGCATCGAGTCCACGCTGCTGAAGATCCAGCTGCGCTGGATGGGTCACGTCTCCAGAATGGAGGACCATCGCCTTCCCAAGATCGTATTATATGGCGAGCTCTCCACTGGCCACCGTGACAGAGGTGCACCAAAGAAAAGGTACAAGGACTGCCTAAAGAAATCTCTTGGTGCCTGCCACATTGACCACCGCCAGTGGGCTGATAACGCCTCAAACCGTGCATCTTGGCGCCTCACAGTTTGGCGGGCAGCAGCCTCCTTTGAAGAAGACCGCAGAGCCCACCTCACTGACAAAAGGCAAAGGAGGAAAAACCCAACACCCAACCCCAACCAACCAATTTTCCCTTGCAACCGCTGCAATCGTGTCTGCCTGTCCCGCATCGGACTGGTCAGCCACAAACGAGCCTGCAGCTGACGTGGACTTTTTACCCCCTCCATAAATCTTCGTCCGCGAAGCCAAGCCAAAGAATGTATCAAGTTCTCCCAGTACATCAAGTTGTATAGGTTCTTCCAGAACTATCAATAAAAGAATTATATAAGAAATTGAAGGAATATGGAGAAGTGTCGGGTTACAAGATTAATGTAAATAAAAGTGAAACAATGCCAATGAATAATGTGGATTTCTCAAAATTTAAGAAGGAATCACCATTCAGATGGCAAATGCAAGCAATAAGATACCTAGGTATACAAATAAAAAAAAATCTCAGCCATTTATATAAACTCAATTATTATCCACTAATGAAAAAATTACAGGGCGATTTAGAGCATTGGAAAGATTTACCATTAACACTAATAGGAAGGATAAACTGTATTAAAATGAACATTTTCCCAAGAATATGATACCTATTTCAGGCATTGCCAATACACTTGACAGAGAAATTCTTCAAGGAGTTAAAGAAAATAATAAGGAAATTTTTATGGGAAGGGGGGAAACCGAGGATAGCACTAGATAAATTAACAGAATGGTATAAATAAGGAGGCTTACAATTGCCAAACTTTAAAAATTATTATAGAGCCGCACAATTAAGATACCTATCAGATTTTTACCAAACAAGGGAAAAGCCAGATTGGACTAGATTACTAGACAAAACAATAGGATAAGAGTCAGGAGAGGACTGGAAGGCACGCCATCTTGCCACGCCCCCATCTAAATCTTCTTTCTCTTCTCCTTCTACTTCTTCTGAAATTGTAAGTGGAACTGCCAGTGACATTGCAAACTCTGACAGATCACCGCCACGGGGAGATCCTATTCTAGCATCCATGACGATTAATCAAGATGGACCCCACGACCTGAAGCATTCCACGATGAAGGTGGAGGTAAATGGGGAGCCTATTGACTGTTTGCTCAATTCGGGCAGTACTGACAGCTATATTCACCCTACGACTGCTAGTGCCCTGAATTTTACGTTGTATTTGTCTAAGCGCAAAATTTCTATGGCTTGTTCTAGACTAAAATGAGACATTACAAATTGCTGTAAAATAACTCTGAATGTCCAGAGAAATTGCACGTGCTCCCCGGTCTGTGAGTTCTGATGATTTTAGGACTAGATTTCCAATGCCAAATAAATAGTATCATATTGGCATTTAACAGCCCATTACCATCAATCATAGTACCCCAAGAGGCTGTTTGCGGGTTATCAACTCTAAAGATTAAACCTCCATGTCTTTTTACCAATCTAACCCCGGATTGTAAACCTACGGCTACAAAGGGTAGGTGCTATAGCAAAGAGGACAGACTCTTTATTAAGAACAAGGTTAGACGTTTATATGAAGGAAAAAAAATCATCAAACCCAGTACAAGTCCTTGGCGCGCACAAGTTGTAGTTGTCAAAATTGGCGCATAACCTAGAATGGTCGTGGACTACAGCCAAACTATAAACACATTTACGCAACTATATGCTTATCTCTTGCCTCTTATCTCAGACATGGTAAACCAGATTGCACAATACAAAATATATTCCACAATTGATCTGAAATCAGCTTATCATCAGGTGCCTTTTCACAAAGATGAAAGACAGTTTACCGCTTTTGAGGCAGGTGTCAAACTTTTTCAGTTTAAGAGTTTCTTTTGGAGTTACCAACGGTGTATCCATTTTCCAAAGAGAGATGGATAAGCTAGTAGATGCTCATAACTTGCAAGCCACCTTCCCTTATCTGGACAATGTTTCTGTATGTGAAAAGGACTTAAATGATCATGATTGGAACTTAGAAAAATTTCTTCAAGTGGCCAGAATCTGCACTTAACCCTTAACAACGACAAGTGTGTATACCACACTAAATGCCTGGCTATACTAGGCTACCTAGTGAGTAAAGGGGAGATCAACCCAGACCCAGAGAGAATAATGTAACCACTCATCTACCCCCACCTGCGACACAATGTCCCTCAAGCGTTGCCTGTAGTTTTTCTCCTATTATGCTCATTGATTGTCCATTTATGGAGATAAAGCTCTGCCACTGTTTAAAACTACTAGTTTTCCCCTGTCTGAAGAAGCCCTCTGTGCTTTTGAAAACATCAAACAGGATATAGCCAAGGTGACAATGTCAGCTATTGATGAGGATTTACCATTCCAAGTGGAATCTGATTTGTCAGATTGGGTCTTAGCAGCTACGCTAAATCAAGCTGGTAGACCACTGGCCTTTTTCCCTCAGACATTTCATGGGTTGGAGATCAGGAAATCCTCTATCGAAAAGGAAGGGTAAGCTATTGTAGAATCCATTTGCTATTGGAGATTCCTTTTAGCCAGAAGGAAATTTACTTCACTGACTGATCAAAAATTGAGCTTTCTACTTATGATTACGATGTACTCTATCGCCCAGGAAAATTCAATGACTCTCCGGACGTGCTTTCTTGCATGACCTGTGCAAGAATGCAGCTTGACCGTTTGAAATACCTTCACAATGAATTATGTCTCCCAGGGGTCACTAAATTTTATTATTATGTGAAATCCCTCAATTTGCATAACTCAATAGATGACATCAAGAAACTAACTAATGAGTGTCCTGTTTGTGTGGAGTGTAAACCACACTATTATAAACCTTCTGCTTCCACATTGATTAAGGCATCTAGACCACTTGAATGCCTCTGTATGGATTTTAAAGGACCACTACCTTCAAATAATAAGAATTCCTATTTCCTTAACATCATTGATGAATTCTCTCGTTTCCCCTTCGCTATAGCATGTGCTGACATTTCTGCTAGTTCTGTTATTAAATGTCTTGATATGATTTTTAGTATTTTCAGTTATCCTAACCATTCATAGTGACAGAGGATCAGCTTTCATGAGTTCTGAACTTAGGTAATACCTTTTTGATAGGAGAATAGCTATTAGTCATACTACCAGCTATAACCCATGGGGTAATGGTCATGTGGAGCGCTGTAATGGTACAATCTGGAAAGCTATTACTCTAGCACTAAAATCAAAAAGTTTCCCCACCAGCCGCTGGCGAGATGTGCTGCCAGAAACATTAAACTCTATCTGTACACTGCTGTGTCCAGTTCCCAATGAGACTCCTCACCAACATCTTTTTGTTTTCCCTAGAAAATCTAAAACTGGATTGACCTTGCCGACTTGGCTATCTAAACCCAGAGAAGTTTTATTAAGAAAACATATTAGACCTAGCAAAGCTGATCCGCTTGTAGAGCATGTTCAACTGCTTCATGCTAATCTACAGTATGCTTATGTTATTTTCCTGATGGAAGAAACGACACTGTTTCCCTTAGGGATCCAGCCTCACCTGGTCTAGAGCCTGCTAGGCCTTCCACTGACCTGACTCCTTCTCTGCCCCCCCCATCCCAAGAAAAACCTGAGGAACAATACCCGCTTCATGGGAATGTTTCCTCGCACTCTCCACTCCCTTCCACACCTGGCGACAGAAGTCCTTCACTTAGAGCTAAGTCTCCTCCATCTGTGCCCTTGCAAAAATCAACACGAATCTCAAAGCCTCCACAGATGCTCTGTAATGACCATTTCTAATCTTAGCCATGATTACAGTGTGTGGAGTCACCCAGAATTATCTCAGGTTCGCAGCTTGTTTTTTTTTGTTATGTATTCTCATTAATTCTGTTTGTAACCCTTGATCTTTTGTAATTTTTTTTTGCTTTTGCTTTTACCATTATTGTATTTTATTAAAATTGGTCAATTTTTTTTGGGGGGGTGGTGAATGTGATGATGTAATGGGGGTGTATTATACTGACTGCTTGCTATTGGCTATGGCTGTAGAGATACTCCACACTATTGGTATAACAGAGGGAGATGCTTTCCCACTAGCCAGTTTCATAGTGGTTATAGTCTGTTAATAAAAGCCTAGTATTAGTATAACACATATCTTGTCCATGTCTATGGCATATCAGTGGGATCAAAAATCTTTAGCAAACTAGATGCAAAGAATGGATATTGGAACATGAAGCTGGATGAAGAATCGAGACTGCTCACAATGTTCAATACTCAATTTGGCCGGTACAAGTTCCTGCAACTACCTTTTGGCCTAAAGGTGAGTCAAGATGTCTTACAGCAAAAGATAGAATGAGACCTACAGGGATACAAGGGTGCTGTCGACATCACAGATGTCATCCAGGTCTTTAGTGGAGACGGGAAAACCCATGATCTTCACCTATACGAAGCCCTGAGAGAACAAGAGGGGCCAGCATCAAACTCCATGCAGACAAATGCATCATTAAGAGAATGAGTACCATTTCTTCAGAATAGATAACACACCTGATGGGGTCAGGCCAAGCCCAGAGAAGGTAGCAGCCATTGTTGAAATGGAACACCCAAAGGACATAAAGGAACTAAGAAGCTTCCTCGGCCTGGTCCAGTACATGAGTTCCTTCATCCTAGACATGGCAGACAACACAGCCAACCTCAGGGTTGCTGAAAGAAAATGTGGAGTTTCAGTGGTCACCATCGCATCAATGAAATTTTGACAAGCTTCTGGAAGTGGTCTGCAGAGAATAAAACTGAGCTACAAAGACAGGGAAAAAAACCCATCACATTACAAGTAGACGCTTCCATCAGAGGCCTTGGGGAAGCTTAGTTGCAGGAAGAAAAGCCAATAGCCTTTGCCTCAAAAGCTTTGACAACAGCAGAGACCTGATATGTCATTGGCAGTTGTATATGAATGCAAAAATTACCACAAATTCTTCTATGGGAGATAGTTTGTGGTAGAGAGTGATCATCGTCCACTGGAACACATCCAGAAAAAGAACCTCAGCAAGGCACCAGCCAGATTATAGAGGCTACTCTTCCGGCTCCAATGTTATGATTTTTCCTTGAAGTACAGGCCAGGGAAGGAAATGGTGCTCGCCGATGCCTTGTCACGTCTTTCCCCAAATTAAAAATACAAAATAAAAGACATGGAGATCAAGGTACATCACCTCGTCAGTTTGACCAGTAACAAACTAAACCTGATTATAGAAGAAACTGGCAAAGGATGAGGTCCTGCAGCTGCTCTCACAACAGGTGATACAGGGATGGCCAGAAAGGATAAAACAGGAGCAGCCTACAATAAGCCAACATATCCCTGGAGAACAATGTACTGCTGGCAGGGTCTCAGCTGATAATACCAGAGAAAAGAAATTCTCCAGAAAATATACCAAGGCCACACGGGAATGGAGAAATGCAAACTTAGAGCAAAGTCAGCAGTTTAATGGACAGGTCTGTATAAGGACATTGAAAAAATGGTGGCTACATGTCCAGCATGCCAGAAAAACAGAAATACACAACAAAAGGAAGAGATGATACCTGCTGAAATACCCACCAGGCCATGGCACACTGTGGGAGCAGACCTATTCACAGAAAACCAAGAATGGTATCTCATTGTGTCCTGCTGCTACTCCAAATCCCCCTTCATCAGGGAATTGAAGGATCTGAGAGCACCAACCATCACAAGAGGTCTTCACGGAACATGGGATACCCGAACAAGTGACATATGGCAATGGGACCCAATTCACATTGCGTGAATTCAGAGAAATAGCTGCAGAATATGGGTTCACCATCACTACATCATCACCATATTACCCTAAAGGCCATGGATTAATTGAGTGGCATATACTGACAATTAAACACACTCTCACCAAGTGTCGAGAGACAAAGGAAGACCATTACCTTCCTCTTCTGTCACTGTGAGCAACACCCTTGAGGGCCGACATAAAATCCCTGGCAGAACTTCTGAATGGTAGAAAGAACGAAAGCAAAATCTATCCACCAGATGACCAAGAGAAAATAAGAAGAAAGTTGACTAACATACAGGAGGGAAGTCGTCAACATTACAACAAACATGCACAAACATTACCAGAACTCTTTACGGGGCAGCATGTGCATGTTCAAGAGCTAGTGATAAAAACCTGGAGTCCAGCAATGATTGTTAGAAAAGCTGAGACACCAAGGTCGTACATCATTGAGACAGAATCTGGCAGGCAACTGAGATGAAACATTTGGCACAAAAAGCACGAGAAGCATCAGCATCTTCTGTAATTCCAACAGCTTGTGAGGGAACACGGGGCAAAACCCCAACCAACAACACGGCAACGACTGCACAGCAAACACCAGGAGAACGGCAGAACCAAACAGTTGCTACCAGGTCTACAAGGTGGAGAAGCCACATCCTCCCACCAGTGCGATTCCACTGAAAAGAATATAGAGCTGCAAATGTGTAAATAGAATAGTTAATTCTTCACTGCAATTGCAGATAAAGAAGCAGTAATGATTTATTTTTAAGGAACCTAAAGTTGTAATAAATTTTCTAAATGTTATTTTTTTTTAAGAAGGAGGGATCTTATATACTGAGGAAACATGGGACTATTTTATGCTAGAGCATGAACACAAACACTGTAAGTGCCACATCACACTTGAGAGTAGTGCATGCACGTGAGAGACATTGTATCTACAAGCGATCCAGTCGCCTGATGTGAGTAAAGAAATGTGCTGTAAACTTACAAGCCTTTCTAGTATTTATTAAGACTTCAGATGGTACAACCCGGACACAACACCCACAATATAACTCAAGTATTTCTGATTCAGTTGCTCACAAATTTCAAAAAACCTTGTGGCTTTCTTGTGAAAGTGAAAGATTTTTTTTCTCTCTTTCTGTCAAATATTTTAAGTGTATAATTTTTTTCAAATGTTTTCCCTTGTTTTCTTCCAAGACTATCTCTTGAACCATCATCTTTAATCAGAATGCCAAGATCAGCATATAAGCAACAAAAATTTATATCACCCAACATCGGACTTAACCTTTTATCCAACAAATATTGTAACTTTCTAATAATTGTTTTGAGTTTGTCTCTGAGGGAGCAATGTTAATAGGCAAAGTGTGAAGAGATTGGGGACTCAACTATTTAATTTAAAAAAATTATTGTTGCAGACTATTGATAAGGTGAGGGGAGGAGAGTTGAGGGTAAGTGTCAGGGGTAAGTTTTTTTTGCATGGAGAGTAGCAGGCATTGCCAGGGGTGGTGGTAGAGACTAGTACAAAAGGGACATTTAACAGACTGACAAAAGGCAAAGGAGGAAAAACCCAACACCCAACCCCAACCGACCAGTTTTCCCCTGCAGCCGCTGCAACCGTGTCTGCCTGTCCCGCATCGGACTTGTCAGCCACGAACGAGCCTGCAGCTGACGTGGACTTTTTGCCCCCTCCATAAATCTTCGTCCGCGAAGCCAAGCCAAAGAAGAAAAAAAGAAACGCATATGGATGCAAGAAAAATAGAGGGTTATATGTGAAGGTATAGGGAGGGAAGGTTTAGATTGTTGAGTAGGTTTATATAGGTTGACACAACATAGTGGGCCAAAAGGCCTGAACTGTGCTATAATGTTCTATGTTCTAAGATGCAGAATAAAAGGAAGATATATAATACCCTGGGTTCATTAAAGTTATGAAAGTTTCCTTGATCAAAGAGTAAAGGAAAAGGGTAGTTTAATTCAGTGAATGAAGATTACTGCAAAGGCTTTTACAATTCACTCATTACCTTCCAGAGGTAATCTTACAATATGATGCTGTTTATAGGATAAGGGATATCTTGGATTCAGTGCCTAAATAAGTGCAAGTCTGAAATCTATTCCACTGCAAATTAAAAATGAAAATAAACACTGTGCTGGGAATATTCAGCAATTTGGGCTGCATCTGTGGAGAGGCAAATATTGCTAACATTTTTGGGTTTTTGTCACAAAATGAAAAGTTTTTATGTCCTTTGTGTTTCTAGTTTCAGCAGTGGTGGATGTGAAAGGCAATTACAATGCTTTTGAATGAGGCCAAATGAATAGAGAAAGAGAGAAAAAAGAAACTGCAAAAGAACATGCTGGAAGAGTGAGAGGCATGTTTCTAGTAGTTACTAGAAAAGAGAATTATGGAAATCCACAGAACAGGCAGCTTCTTTGGAGGAAAAAACTGGTTAATGTAGATAATCAGACATGTCCGGCCAATCAATATAAGCAATCATTTAGAACCATAGAACACTACAGCTCAGAAACAGGCCACTTCGACCCTTCTTGTCTGTGCCAAACCATTTGTTTTGCCTAGTCCCACTGACCTGCACCCATTCCATAGCTCCATACCTCTCCCATCCATGTACCTGTCCAAATTCTTCTTAAATGTAAAATTGAACCCGCATTCACTACCTCAGATGGCAGCTTGTTCCACACTCCCACCACGCTCTGTGTGAAGAAGTCCACCTTCATGTTCTCCCTAAACCTTTCCCTTTTCACTCTTAACCCATGTCTTCATGTATCCTATCTACCTCCAGTGGAAAAAGCCTATCTACATTTACCCTGTCTATCCCCCTCATAATTTTAATATTTCTGTCAAATCTTCCTTCATTCTTCTACACTTCAGGGAATAAAGTCCTAACCTGTTTAACCTTTCCTAGTTCTTGAAGTCCGGGCAATATCCTAGTAAATCTTTTCTGCACTCTTTCTATAATATTGATATATTTCATGGTTAGGTGACCAAAACTGCACACAAGACTCCAAATTTGGCTTCAGCAATGTCTTAAACAAGTTTACCATAAGATCCCAACTCCTGTACTCAGTACTTTGATTTATGAAGGCCAATAAGCCAAAAGCTCTCTTTACATCCCTATTCACCTGTGACACCACTTTCAGGGAATTATTGATGCACAATCAATTAGACAAAGACTGAAGTTGCTGAAATTGAAGGCTTTCATTTGCAAGAGATGGACAGCATCCCTGTGTTGGTCATTCATGCTGACCTGGGCTCAAATTGGGGGCAGGCTTGTGGCATGATAGCTGTTATGGGGAAGAAAGGGGAGAAGTCATGAGCTGGCCATTGAGAGCAGGGTCAACCAGGAAAGGTCATGTAATTTACATATGACAAATATGTTCAATAGTAGTTTCACCACAATTATGAATCTGTATTCCCAGATCCTTCTCTTCTACCACACTCCTCACTGCCTTACCATTCACCGTGTATGTCCTTTCTTGGTTTGTCCTTCCAAAATGCAACACCTCACACATGTCTGCATTGAATTCAATTTTAATGAACTAGAAAGATGACTCCACCTACCCATACACACACAGTGGTTACATGATGTAATGTCCTATTTAAGCTTAGAACAAATTAGATACAACATTAAAGATAGGAAGTTTCATTTTGTAAAGATGTGGGTCCCATTCTTAGAACACAATCATGATTGGAAGAATTAAGAATTTTCAATGTTCCGGAGATTCTCTGTCCGATGTCTCGAGGTCGCTATCCGATCCACAATTTCCCTTTTCTTTTACAAAGGTTATCTTGATTAGAGGGAGGGAGATTAAATTAGATTTTGTTTTTTTTTTCTTTTTATATGGATTAATTTGGCAAATATGGATTTCAACGTGGTTATCATAGATTAATTCAATAATTTGCTTCTCATGGATTAAGAAACTGTCTAATGTAGTTTCATCTTTTTTTGTACTTTTATATATATGAGTTGACTTGTTATGTGTTTTCCTTAAAATTTTGTAAGTAAGTTTGTTAAACACAATAAAAATATTTAAAATAAAAGAAATTCCATCTGCCATTTTTCAGCCCATTTTTCCAGCGGATCCCTCTGCAAGCTTTGAAAACTTTCTTCGCTGTCCACAATACTGCCAGTCTTAGTGTCATCTGCAAACTTGCTGATCCTAGTTACTACATTATCCAGATCATTGATATAGACAACAAACAACAATGGCCCCAGCACTGATCCCTGAGGCACACCACTAATCACAGGCCTCCAGTCTGAGAAGCAATCATCGACCACTACTCTCTGGCTTCTCCCCGTCAGCTATTGTCAAATTCAGTTCACTACATCACCATAAATACCTAGCATCTGAACCTTCTTGACTAACCTCCCATGTGGGACCTTGTCAAAGGCCTTACTAAATTCCATGTAGACAACATTCACAGTCTTTTCTTCAACAACTTCACTGGTAACCTCCTCAA
The DNA here is from genome assembly GCF_036971445.1 of Narcine bancroftii. Classification (NCBI taxonomy): domain Eukaryota; kingdom Metazoa; phylum Chordata; class Chondrichthyes; order Torpediniformes; family Narcinidae; genus Narcine; species Narcine bancroftii. The sequence continues at coordinate 179,924,591 of NC_091475.1, forward strand.
AAAACTCTATAACTCAATAAACATGTTGACTATCCTAATGAGTTTCTGGCTATCCAAATAATTGTACATCTGATCTTTAGAACACCTTCCAATAATTTATATACTACTGACGTCAGGCTCACCATCTTATAATTTGATTAATTTGTGAGGGTTGTCCATAGGCTCTGTTGAAAATCAGCCCGCATTTTATTTATTTTAGAACAATGATTTTGTAGTCAACTGGTTAGGAAATGGCCCAGTTGAGTAGTAGCCAAGTACAGATAGACTCTGACTTACGATGGGGTTTGGTTCCAGGATTCCCATTGTAAGTCAAAAATATTGTTAAGTCGAAAAAATACTGGACTATACCATTTTTTGAAATTAAACGTTGAAAACCTTTATTCAAAAAAACATTATTGTAATGTACACAGCGGCTGGGGAGAAGACCTGTGGTCAGGAGCTCAAATGTGCTGCAGCCTGGGCATCAGGAGTTCAGATACATAGACAGCCTGGGCATGGGAATCTCGGATGCACGGGTGGCCGGGAAGAGGACCCGCGGTTGGGTGCTCGGATGTGTGGGTGGCCAGGGAGAGGACACTGAAAACCTTTATTCAGAAGCTACAGAGACTGCTATTGTGGTTGCATTACAGCGTATGCTGAATGCTACCCTCGCGCGATGTTGCAATCACCCAGCATTGGGAGAGAGTCATGCCACTGCACTGCATATTGCAAGTGTGGAGAAACATCAAAACTCAGAATCAAAACTACGGATTCTGACCATTGTAACTTTGAAATATAAGTCAGAACATTATAGGTCAGAGTCGATCTGAAGACCTTTGGAAGTAACCAATCCTGCATTTCCAACTGCTGGTATGGTTGCCTGAAGAATTATGATTGATGGGAAACTGAGGTCACTGTTTCTTCTTTTTCAACCTTTTTTATTGATTTATAGGAAATACAAGAGAACACAACTGAAAATACAGAGTCACATATGTGTATAAATTTCAAAAAGTATAAACTCGATCCCTTCTCCACTGCAATGGGTGGAAATGAAGTATTGTATTGTTTTTGGTTAGTTGTTTTTTTTTAAATTAGGCCACTGCTTCCAAACTAAATTCATGTTACATTTCAACTTCTTGTGCATCATGCAGGAGAACAAAGAAAACTCAAAGTCTCACTAGTCAATAGGAAATGTAGATGCTACTTTGGGACAGATGCAAACATTCAGTCAAATTGGTGACCATTCTACATCGCAGCTAAATTATTTTCCAGGCAATAACCAAAGCCATGATTCAGGGATCATGGTTACAAATCAATAGATGGCAGAGGATGCACAATGGGGAGCAAAAATTAGATTCTTCACTTAAGTTATAGGATAAGAAGTACTCTAACCTTTCAGTCTGGATTCACAAAAATGACATTAAGCTCACTCAGTGAACCCTTTACTCCTGGTCTAATATATAATTATTGAAAATATATAATAATTTGAGTTCTGTAAATAATAAATTTAAGCCAAGTGTAAGCAAGTGTATGAAGGAAATCTTTTGCTTTTGTCGCTTTATTTTCTATGCTGAAAGGACCGAAGAGCTAAATATTGATCATTTGAATCTTGTGCTCCTGCCATTGAGAATGATGAACTTGTAGCGGGCCGAGCGACTGCGCAGGTGGATGGGCTGAATCGCCTCAACAATCAGCCATCCCAAGATGGCGCGGGCCTTCCTTTCACTACTGAGAAGAAGCCCGCGGTTGACGCCATGAGCAAGCTAAAGGAACCCCCTCCCACTTCCGTGCGGTGCACCGCCGGGTGAGGAGTGATGCAGCGATGCGCTGACACCACTTCCGGAAGCCAGCACATACATCACCAGAAGTGGGCGTTCCCCACGGGGCAACGTGGCGAATTCAAAAAATAAAGTCAGTTTTTGGTTCATCCTCATACCGTGTGGGCGTCTCTTCATTTCGTAGTGCTGCCGCAGCAGTCGCTACAATGGTGACCCCGACAGTTCCAATGTTTTGGAATCTGCATCGAATGCATCAGAACGGAAGAATCCACTACTACTACAGTTGCAACAGCTTTGACCAACCCGGTGAACGTGCATTTACTGCCCTTCTGGGCAACCCAGCCCAGGAACTGACTGAGTCCCAGTTCCACATCAGGGGAATTGTCTCAGAGGACACCAAGTTCTGGCACGTTGTCAGCGCTCTGGACAGTGCCACCACTGCCAAAGTAAGCTCCTTCGTGGAGAACCCACCAATGGAACATAAGTACGAACAGTTCCGGCAGTACCTCCTTGACTCCCTAGAACTCAGCCGGCACGAGCATGCCATTTGGATCTTAAACATGCAGGGCCTGGGCAACAGGAATCCCTCCGAGCTCATGCATGAGATGGTGGCCCTAGCGGATGGGTATACAGACTAGTTCCCTGTTCCTCTCCAAGCTGCCAGAACATGTTTCCTCAGCGGTTTCGGACATGGATTTCAGCACCCCACACCTGGTAGCCAAGGAGGCAGACAGGCTCTTCTGCAACCCACAGCAGAGCTCCCTACACATGCAGCCGATCTACATCATCGGTGCCGCCATTGCAACCAGTCCATTGGAAACCCCAACAGTGGCTGCGGCACAGCAGCAAAGCGATGGGTGCACAGAGAAGCATGATGAATACTGTTTCTACCACTGCTAATGAGGCTGGTATGCCTGGTGGTGGACCCCCCTCACCACCCCCCCCACCGCATCGTGCTCATTAAAAAATCTAGCACAGCGATGGGAAACGGGAAAACCAGCTGCTGATAGTGGCCTTGGTGGTTGATGCACTGAAAAGCCTACTCCACTTCAGACCAATGGATGAAGAGGAACTTCCTAGTCAACACGGGTGCAGAAATCAGCCTCATCCCACTGACGTATTTTGAGGCCAGACACAACCCCAAGGTTCTCTCCCTACAAGCAGCCAACGGTTTGTCCATCCCGAGCTACAGGACCACCCTGATCACTATGTGGCCATGGGACAGGCACTACTTGGAGCAGACTTCCTACGGGAAAATGAACTGCTGGTGGACATGACGAGATGCCAGTTAGTGAATGCTACCATGTTCCAGTCTTTCTCCCTCACCCTGCGGCAACATTCCTTCCTGCCGTTAGGGATCCACACCCTGGTCTGAGATGAGTAAGCTACCTACTGGCGAGGTACCTAGCCTTACTGGTCCCAAACTTCCATGACTCTAACCCTCCACATGGCATGGAGCACCACATAGGGACTGCTGGGCCCGCAGTTCACGCACGGGCCAGCGCCTCCCGCAAGACAAGCTCCAACAGGCAAAGGCCAAGTTCACCACCGTAGAGGAGCTGGGGATTGTCCGCCATCCAAAAACCACATGGGCCTCCCCACTTCACATAGTGCAGAAGAGCTCTGGCATTTGGTGCCCATGCAACGATTATAGATGACTGAACGAGGCAACAGTCCCAGACAGATATCCCATCCCATATGTCCAAGACTTTGGCATGAGGCTGCTGAGTCTTCTTCAAGGTGGACCTCATCAAAGGATTACACCAGATCCCGGTACACCCCAGCGACGTTCCAAAAACAGCATTCATCACACCCTTTAGCCTTTTCAAGTTCCTGCAGATGCCCTTCGGAATAAAAAATGTGGCCCAGAGGTTCCAGCGACTAATGGGTGTGGTTGGCAGGGACCTCAATTTCATCTTCGTCTACTTAGACGACATTCTCATCGCCAGTGCCAATGCCAGCACTCACAGGACGCTTCTGATCCTCCTGTTCCACAAATTGCAGCAGTTTGGGCTCACAGCGAACCCGGCCAAGTGCCAGTTCAACTTAGAGACAATAGACTTCTTGGCACACCCCATCACCCCAGAGGGAGCCATGCCACTGCCCGACAAGGTAGAGGCCATTCAAAGTTTCCCCAAGCTGAGCACGACCAAAAGCTTGCAGGAGTTCCTGGGGATGGTTAACACCTACCATCTCTTCCTACCAGGAGCGGCCACCCTCTTGCAGCTGCTGTTTGACCTCAGCAAGCTCAGCAACAAGATGCTCCAGAGGACGCCAGATGCCACAGAAGCCTTCCAGGCGACAAAAACATCACTGGGAAGGGCCAGGGTGCTGGCGCACCCAGAATCGACCTCCCCCTGTCCCTTACAACAGATGCATCAGACAGAGTAGTGGTTGGAGAGCTGGAGCAATGGGTCGATGAGCAATGGCGCACCCTTGCTTTCTTCAGGAAGCACCTTCGAACACCAGAGCTAAAATACAGTGCGTTCGACTGCGAACTGTTGGCCCTGTACTTGGTGATATGACAAATTGCTAATCTGTCCAGTCAGCTGCTGATGTCCAGTGTAAACATGACACCGTCTCTCTGTAGTACCCTGAACGGGCCTTTGTACGAGCACTGTAGGGCTGTTTCTTGCTGACCTCTCCTTACAAAAACATAGTGGGTGGACTGCAGGTCTGTGGGGACATGGCTGGTGGTGAGCTGTGTTGAGAAGGTGACGGTGGAGGGGGGGGCTGTTCACCCGCTTGCACCATCAACCTCTGGAGGACGTCTAAGGTGCTGGGCTGTGGGCTGGAGGGGGTTGAAATGGATGCTCCCAGTAATGGTGAGTGGGAAAACATACACCATTTCTGCGGACAAGGCTGGCAGGTTCTTGGTGAGCAGGGCAATGTTGAGCCCTCCTGAGGTTGCAGTGATCGTGGGTCTGGACAGTGCGTCGGCCACCACGTTAGACTTGACACCGATGTGGCGAATGTCCATGGTGCTGCTGTTGTGATGTTCCTCATAGGGCAACACGGTAAATTATAATAATAAAGTCAATTTTTAGCTCATCCTCATACTGTGTGGATGTCTCTTCATTTCATAGCGCTGCTTCAGCAGTCACTACAAGCTATCATCACTGGTGTTCTTGAATGATAACTCATTGATTGACGATTGTAAAAGTTGGCTCCATTGTCAAAACATGAAGGTAGTCTACTCCTTCAAAGGAAAACATACATTATACAGGAGGGAGAATGAAAACTTGGCTGAATGGTGTACTAACAACAAGCTCGTACTCAATGCCACCAAATCCAAGGAGCTGTCTGCAGTCAAAAGAAAGAAAATTCAATTCTACTTTTCTAATACTGCTTTGGAAGTGATCAAAAAGCAGAAGTCCTCACACAAGTTGAGTATCCCCAGCATTTTGTATTTTGTTAATTTTTGTCAAAGATTGTAGATCAGTTGAATGCAAGTGGCACTGCGTCCAGGGGCTGACTGCAAAATATTTAGTGATCTAGGCTGATCTGCCAAGGTAATCGGCCTACCCACTTTGAAATATATTTGTCCATTTTACCTTTCTTTCTCATGTCATTAAATCTCTCTTTGCCAGACTCTACCTGTGCCAAGTGCAACTGAGGACAAAAATGGAAGGTTAAGAAAAATGAATGTGTGGCTGAGGGGCTGGTGTAAAGGACAGGGTTTTGGCTTCTTGGATCATTGGGATCTCTTTTGGGGAAGGCATGACCTCTACAAGAAGGATGGGTTACACCTAAACCCAAACAGGGTCAATATATTGGCAACTAGGTTTGGTACAGCCGTCGGGTGCGGTTTAAACTAATTTGGCAGGGGGGGTGGGAACCTGTATGATAGGGCAAAGGACGGAAAAGATAAAACAGGAAAAGTTAGGTTAGGAAGCGAAAGTAAAAAATCAGAAAGAGCAAGGAGGGTGAAAAAAGCAAATCTGAAGGCTTTATATCTTAATGCAAGAAGCATTCGGAACAAGGTAGATGAATTAGCTGTGGAAATTGAGATAAACAAATATGATTTGATTGGGATTACAGAAACATGGCTGCAGGGTGGCAAGCCTGGGAACTTAACATCCCGGGGTAAACGATATTTAGGAGGGATCGGCAAGAAAGAAAAGGGGGTGGGGTAGTATTGATGGTGAGAGAAGGGACCGACACGATTGACAAAAAGGATATCAACTCAGAAGATGCGGAATCTATATGGGTAGAACTGAGGAATAGCAAGGGGCGGAAAACATTAGTGGGGGTGGTATATAGGCCTCCAAATAGTAGTGTAGAGGTGAGGGAAGGCATTAAAAGAGAAATTAGAAAAGCGTGCAATAAGGGAACAGCTGTCATCATGGGAGACTTTAATTTGCATATAGATTGGACTAGTCAAATTGGTAAAAATACTGAGGAGGAGGAATTCCTTGAATGTTTACGGGACAGTTATCTAGACCAATATGTCGAGGAACCAACTCAGGAGCAGGCCATTTTAGATTGGGTATTATGCAATGATAAGGGGCTAATCTTGTTGTACGAGGCCCTTTGGGTAGGAGCGATCACAATATGATTGAATTCTCACTCGACATGGAGAGTGATGAAATTAAAACCGAGTCTAAGATCCTGAATTTAAATAAAGGGAATTATGATGGTATGAGACGGGAGTTGAGTAAGATTGATTGGGTGGTGTTTATGGGGGAGTTGACTGTGGATAGACAATGGAAAGCATTCACAGATCTAATGGAGAAATTGCAAAAATCGTTTATACCGGTTTGGCATAAAAATAAACCAAAAAAGGTGACTCAACCGTGGATAACAAGGGAAATTAGAGACAGCATTAGGTCCAAAGACAGAGCATATCAATTGGCCAAAAAAAGTACCACAACCGAAGACTGGAAGCAGTTCAAGATGCACCAAAGGAGGACAAAGGGATTAATCAAGAGAGCAAACATAAATTACGAAAGTAAGCTTGCGGCAAATATAAAAACCGACTGCAAAAGCTTTTATAAATATATCAAGAGGAAAAGATTGGAGAAATCCAGAGTAGGTCCTTTGCAGTCGGAATCAGGGGAATATATAATGGGGAATAAGGAAATGGCAGAGCAATTAAATTCTTACTTTAGTTCTGTTTTTACAAGAGAGGATACAAATAACCTCCCAAGGTTGTTGGGAAACATAGAGACTAATGCAAGGGAGGAACTGAAAGAAATCAGTATCTCTAAGGACATGGTCTTGGGGAAATTGATGGGATTGAAGGCAGTTAAATCCCAAGGGCCTGATAATCTACATCCTAGGGTACTTAAGGAAGTGGCCATTCAGATAGCAGATGCTTTAAGAATTATTTTCCAGTACTCGATAGACTCAGGATCAGTACCCATGGATTGGAGGGTAGCTAATGTTACCCCACTATTTAAAAAGGGGGTAGAGAAAAAGCGGGGAATTATAGGCTGGTGAGCCTTACATCAGTAGTGGGCAAAATGATGGAATCCATTATTAAGGATGTAATAGCGGAGCATATGACTAGCAGAGAAGGGATTGGACAGAGTCAAGATGGATTTACAAAAGGTAAATCGTGCTTCACAAATCTATTGGAATTCTTTGAGATGGTGACAGGTAAAATAGATGGGGGAGAGCCAGTGGATGTGGTGTACCTGGACTTCCAAAAGGCCTTCAATAAGGTCCCGCATAAATGACTGGCTTCCAAAATCAAGGCTCATGGGATTGGGGGCAAAGTGTTGATGTGGATTGAGAACTGGCTGGCAGGTAGAAGACAGAGAGTTGGGATAAATGGCTCGTTTTCTGAGTGGCAGGCAGTGACCAGTGGGGTACCACAGGGATCTGTACTGGGACCCCAGCTGTTCACAATTTACATTAATGATCTGGATGAGGGGATTGGATGTAATATCTCCAAATTTGCAGATGACACTAAGCTAGGAGGGGTTGTGTGCAAGGAAGAGGGGGTCAGGAAGCTCCAGTGTGATTTGGATAAATTGAGGGACTGGGCAGATACATGGCAAATGCACTACAATGTGGATAAATGTGAGGTTATCCACTTTGGTAATACAAATCGGAGGGCAGATTACTATTTGAATGGCAATAGATTAAGAGATGGGGAAGTGTAGAGAGACTTAGGGGTACTTGTACACCAGTCTCTGAAGGCAAGCATGCAGGTACAGCAGGCGGTTAAAAAGGCAAATGGTATGTTGGCCTTCATATCAAGAGGGTTTGAGTATAGGAACAAGAATACCTTACTGCAGCTGTACAGGGCCTTGGTGAGACTATACCTGGAGTATTGTGTGCAGTTTTGGTCACCTTATCTAAGGAAGGATGTTCTTCCAATGGAGGGAGTGCAGAGGCGATTCACCAGGCTGATACCTGGAATGGCAGGAATGACTTATGAGGAAAGATTGCGCAAATTGGGATTGTACTCGCTGGAGTTTAGAAGATTGAGAGGGGATCTCATAGAGACATATAAAATTCTGGCAGGATTGGGCAGAATGGATGCAGATGGGATGTTTCCAATGATGGGAAAATCCAGAACCCGGGGCCATGGTTTGAGGATAATAGGCAAACCATTTAGGACCGAGATGAGGAGGAATTTCTTTACCCAGAGGGTGGTGAATCTGTGGAATTCATTGCCACAGAGGGCAGTAGAGGCAGGTTCATTAAATATATTTAAGAGGGAATTAGATATATTTCTTCAGTATAAGGGTATTGAAGGTTACGGAGAGAAGGCGGGGATGGGATACTGAACTTTAAGATCAGCCATGATCTCGTTGAATGGCGGAGCAGGTTCGAAGGGTCGAATGACCTACTCCTGCTCCTATCTTCTATGTTTCTATGTTTCTATGTGGCAGTGGTGCCTTTAATTACCCTTAATACACTTGCATTTTGAGATCAGTAAGAATTCAAAGTTTCTGACTGGTTATAAAATATTTAACATTCTAATCTGAGATACTCAGGTAAAAATCCTCCTACCTTCATTCATGCAATAATCCTGCCCTTTCTATATCCCAGCACTCACAAATTATCCCTCCCTCACTTCCCTTCTCTCTCTAATTGCAGCAAAACACTTCATTAATTATTACTTCCACACTCATGACTGGCACAAGCATACTCTGAGCCTAAAACTGAGCTCAGAATGACTCAGTCTTTCATTTCCTTATCCTTGTGCCTCCTTCATGTTCTTGATGCATTTACAGAACTTTTAACAATCCAACTTCTTGTACTAGTAAAATAGTAATTTGGGAAAAGATATATGCAATGGATGTACGTGTGTTAGTTGAACATCTTAATAAGGTTAGTGCTCTATACAGAGCCAAGATAATGGCTGTTGAAAGTTTGTGAATCATCAGGTAGTGAGATTGCATTCAATCCTCTGCAGCACTTTTTCCCCCCCCTGTTCAAGAGGTCCAATAATGACCAGATAATGAATAATGATTATATCTCCCAACAATCCTGGGTGGTCATTTATCTGGAAAGCAAAATTGGTTTTGTAATCTGATAGGGATGAAATTGAACATTTAAGTTGAAGACAAGAGAGATTACAGATACAGGGATCTGGACCAAAATGGTCGAAAAACTCAGTGGGTCAGTCATCATTCCTGGAGTCAAAAGATCGATGTTGAGAAAGGTGTTGCCTCCACAGATGGTGCCTGATTTACTGAGTTCTTCCATCATTCTACTTTTTGAGCAATTTTTATCTTTCAAGGATTAAGCCCCACAAGTCTAATTTCTGATGTGTTATTGGGTGTTTCTGGTGCATCCTTCTTCGATATTAGGATCACTGGTTGTGTGCACTGGTTCCAGGCCTTGAGACACCCCTCAACAATATAGAAACATTCAGCATCTTTAATGTACCAAAATTCTATGGTATGCTATTTCATATAATCCTGTGGGCCACACTTGGGGGAACTGAGAGAAAGAGAGAGAGTTATGAGTTTTATGGGGACTAGGGCAGTAATAGTGATGGTACAAATGTGGCGTGCTAATTGTCAACTGCAAAATAATGTAATGAAGGGAGGTCAAAGGTGCAATTGAAAGCATTTTAGGAGGGATTTATTTTTCCTGGGGCTGCCACAGAAGTAAGTGGAGTTTCGAAGATTGCAGCTATCTGCAAAAAGTGTTCTGAGATGCTGTGAATAGCAAGAGAGGAAACATAGGAAGCTGATATGAGAGTGGTCGGATAGAATAGAGTTAAACAAGAAAGTCTGCAGATGCAAGGGCTGAGTGCAATACACAAGTGTGCTGGAGAAACTCAGCAGGTCAAGCAGTATCCATAGGAGGTAAAGGGTAACCAACGTTTCAGGACTGGGCCCTTCATCAGATGCAAGAAAAAACAGACAGGCACCTAAACAAAAGGATGGGGTATGGGTGAGGAGGAGAGGGGAGGAGGAAGGAAAGGGCAGGGAAGAACACAGGCTAACAGGTAAAAGGTAATAGGTAGATACAGGTGGGAGTGTAGAAGAGAAAGAATCTGAGAAATGACAGGTAGAATGCTACTGAAATGCAGGAAAGTATATATGGAATGAATGGAATTTTTAAACTTTTTATATACTGTTGAGATAAACATATTTAAACATGGTCTTAAGAAGTTACTGTGACAAAGTTGATGGAAAATGTTTAGCAGAAAGAAGTCAAGTTAAGCTGAAAAGAATTGTTTGATATATTATATCAAACTGTAATATGACACTTGGAAAAAGTGTATGTATATTGGATACTCTTTCCTTAGAAATCTTCAAACCAGTACTTAGAAGAGAAAGATTAGTTATATCCTGTCTTTTTTTTTGGATTATGTAGGAGTCCAGCATTTACAATTAAGGCAACACCAATTACTCTGAGTTGTCTCAGTATGTGCCAATGGAAATTAAATATTACTGCTCATTCTAATAGGTCAAGGTGTACATTGAATCACTTTAAAAATCAAATAATATTAATGGACCATGATAACATGGTGCTGTCCTTGCACAACATGTCCTTCAGCTTACCTTGATTAATGTCACAATAGGTTTATGAGCAAACTTAAAATAACTGTAAATTTGAAATGAAAATCAATAAAATGCAAATGGTTTCTGCATTTTCAGTTCTAATGCTCTTGTCACTATAGATGTTGGTTTCCACAGTCTTTGCACACAGAATAGAATGACTACTTCCTTCTTCTACATACTGAGCAATTAACCACTTTACCAGGAATGTAGACTGACAACCTGTGTTCATTAAAAAAGGGTGGGGTGATGAGGAAGAAAATTCTCATCTCTGAGAATATAATCAGATACTGTGCAAACTTCTACCTAGACAGACAGTAGTCTGACTGTAAGAGGCATTTAGGCAATTCCTGCTGGTGGTGAATCTGACAGCTTTGCAGCAGGCACAAAGAAATTTCATGTAATATGACACTGTTTTATTGCTATGACAATAAATTGAATCTTGAATCTTAAATGTTTTTAAACCCCTTTCTCTGATTCGCACATTCATCAAAAGAACTATCTTAACATTTTTTTGTCAAATGATGAGAGGCTGGAGGGACTCAGTAGGTCAGACAAATGTGGGAAGGGGAGTTAACCAGCATCTAACATTTATCTAACAGTCCTTTATTTTGTCTCTTTTAACTGCTCCTTGTCCCTTTTAGGGTGGTGTGGTTAATGTAGCAGTTAGCACAATGCTAATTACAGCACCCAGTTACCCAGGTTCAAATTTGGCACTGTCTGTAAAGCGTTTGTATGTTCTCTCTTGACACGTGGGTTTTTTAATTTTAGTGAATGGTGGTGGCCAGCATTGTTTTGGTGAGAATTAAACATTATTTTAATGCTTAGAAAGCTTTCCCTTGTTGTTTGTTGTTGTTTAAACACTGTTACAAGTGTTTGCTGGGATGTTTTTTAAAAAATGACCAGTTAACTGAAAAAAATGTTTATCAGAAATAGGCCCAATCCCGACCATTTCCGATAATCAGAGTTGTACTGTATCGCTCTTCTTTCTTGTAACTCTCCTTGTTACGCAAAGAGATCACTGGGGTCTCCCTCCCATCTCCTCCTCTTTCCACCCATCTCCTCTCTTTTCCAACCTCCTCCTATCTCCCCCCTTCCCCTCTCCTTTCCACCCACACCCCTTCCCAATCAATGTGATTTACTGGGATTGTTGTTTAAAAAGGAATTGCTAAACCAGAGAGGACCCCTACCATCCCGCAAACAGCATCTTCTGGCTACTCCAATCAGGCAAAAGATATAGAAGGGTCAGAGCCAGAACGACCAGGCTGAGAAACAGCTTCTTCCCACGGGCAGTGAGACTGCTGAATAACACTCTGCTAAAACCACTCTCCATGAGTCTATTTATTAATAATATTATTTTAATAAATGTACATGTATACTGTGCCTATTAGAGTGTTACGTCTGTACATGTTTTGCACTGTTCTGCATCATGGACCAGAGTGCACTGTTTCGTCAGATTGTGTGAGTACAAATAAACTTGAATTTAATCAACCATTTTTGCTCTTCCTAGTCTTTATTTCCTCTCCTTATGCTCCTCTACCTCCCTCTTCCACACTTCCATCATTTTATCTTGTTTGTGCTTCTACTCTTGCCTTTCACTCTCTTCCCAACTTTTCTTTATATCTTATTGCTTTGCCTCATTTTTTGTTTACTAGAAAAGCTTTCATTATCTATCCTGTTAATTTAATTCTTTGAGTCTTTTCTTTGATTCACAGTTGCTTTCCCTCCCTCTTACCCTACTCTTTCTGCTCCCCAACCCTTCTTCCCTCCATCTCTGGGTCTAGATTCAGAAGCGATCTAATTAGAGGGGCACAAACTGGTGTCATACCTGGGGGGGGGGGAGCGGAAAGCAAGCAAGCACCAAGCACCTCCTCCATCCCTGCCACACCATCACATCTCCCCCTCCCTCCAGCGTTTCAGACAAACACGTCTGCTTATAGCACGTGGAGGTGAAACTACGTAATTAATTTTGGTGACACCCTCTCTGATGACAGCCCCCTAGTGCGGTCCACAACCCCCAAGTGATACTAATGCTGTGGGAAGGTAGGGGGGCACAATAACTCATTTGGGGGGCATGGCCCACGAATGCCACCCCCCCATGATGCCGAGCCTGACTAAGTCCTCTAACACTTCTTCCATTATCCCTTCATTTTCCCTCTTCATACTTCCCAGCCATTTTCCATTTCCTGCACACTTTCCTGTCTGTTTTCACCCCACCCTTTCCACTGGCTTTCTCACCCTGTATGGCCTACAATCAGAATTTGTGTTTGAATTGCCATCTGTCGAACATGGGGCACTAATTAACATGAAAAGTTTAAAAAATGTAAATGAGATTTGCAGCATAATGAACGATGATAAATTTTACTTGCCTATAAATTACATCAAATTCATATTTAATATTAAGTACATAAAGGATCTCTGCTTAATCATTACTTATTAAAAATATTTTACATTTATAATGCTGGTCCTGTACTCAGTACCCTGATCAATGAATGCAAGCATGCCAAATGGCTTCGACACCACCCTATCTATTTGTGTTGCCACTTTCTTGCGACTATGTATCTCTACCCCATGTCTTTTTGTTCTCACAACACTTCCCAGGGCTCTACCATTCACCGTTTGAAGTCCTGCCCTGGTTTAACCTATCAATGTGCCCTTTTATTAATTTTTAAAAAATAGATATTGTCTGATGCGCTATCAATAACTCAAAAGACTAGAGTTACAGAACTATATTTACAATAAACTTGAAGGCCATCATGTGCTGTGACACCGGCTTTCTGAGGAGGGATTATGGTGTGGGAGCCTTCATACAGGGTCAAGAGGGAGGAGCCACAGGTACCGTCACAGGATGGGGTGGAGCCAGATTAATGTGTGTACAGCAGTTCACCACATTGTCTGAATTAAATTCCATCTGTCATTCCTTCGCCCACTTTCTCAATTAATCTAGATCCTGTCATAATCCTGGAGAACCTTTATTCACTGTTCATCATAATGTCAATTTTGGTGTCATCGACAAACCTACTATCGATGACAAACAACAGTGGATTCGGCACTGATCCCTGTGGCACATGACTTGTCACAGGCCCCCAATCTGAGTTACAAGTCTCCAATCTAACAGCCCTTCATGACCATCTTCTATCTCCTACTGTCAAGCCAATTTTATATTCAATTGGCCAATTCATCCTGGATCCCCTCTGATCAGACCTTCCAGACCAGCTCACCATGCCAACCTTGTCAAAGGTCTTACCAGACTCCATGTAGACACCATCTACCACCCTGACCTCATCTATCTTCTTAGACACCTGTTCAAAAAAAGTCAATCAAATTCATGAGGCACAATTTCCCATGCACAAAGCCACACTATTACTTAACAGAACACATTACTTTACAATTATTGCACATTTCAATGCAGAAAATTAGTCAGCTGATGAGTGGATCGCAGGATCCTACACCTAAAAAAGAAGCAAATGAACAGATGTTTTGTACTAATATATTTAGTTCAGATGTGAAGGTAGGCCAGTTTCTTACGTAAAACTCCTCTCAAAGATGATATCTCCAGCAGTACAATATTCCTTTTAACCTGAAATGTTAAGTCCAGATTACATATAAAATAGGACTTTAGTTCATAATGTTCCAACCCAAGAAAAAGACCAGAGCATGTGCTGTTGATGGTGCTCGGGCTACTTGAAGTATATACTCAATATACAATTTCCTTATAATTAAAAAAAAAATCCTATGCCAGCTCTATGAGCATTAATATCAATCCCATTCTCCCACTTAGTTTTCCTCTAACCTTAGCATTGAGTAGCAGGTTGGACATAGGAGCAATGGGTCATCTTGCTGTCAACCCTCACCCTGAAAGAAAGGTCTACTTGCAAAATGAGTGACATTGAGATCATTACAAAAAAAAATCCAATGCTTGTCTACAAAGGTATATATACTGATGGCAGCAGAGGAAACACAGAAGAGCTGGGTATTGATCTTTCATTTCAAAACCATCATGCTGGGCGTAAAAAAAAATTCCTTGGGATGGAATTTCAAACCCTAACCTCACAGCAGAATTGTGTGTCTCTGCAGCAGAGATTTTGCATGAAGTAGAAACCTATACTTTGGAGTTAAACAAGAAAGACAGCAGAAACCGCGATTGTTGGACAACGCACAAAAATGCTGGACAAACTCGGTAGGTCACACAGAATCTATAGGAAGTAAAGGGTAACCAACATTTTGAGCCTGAGCCTTTCATCAAGATTTGAGCAAAAGGCAACCAAGTGCCTGAATAAAAAAAGGTTGAGGAGGGTGGAAAGGGCAGGAGGAGGAGTACAGGCAAACAAGTGAGAGGACATAGGTGGATAAGGGTGAGAGGGTAGAAGAGATAGAAACTGGGGTGATGGGGGGGTAGCTCTGAATGGAGAGGGAAAGGAAGGGGGTGAGAGCTGGAGGCAAGGAGACAGAGGAACAGGGGAAAGAGAGAGACTTAAGGTAGGAGTTTAATGGAAACTGGCGATGCAGTCTGTTATTTGTTTTTTGTGATGAAGATGGGTTATTACACTTTCCCTTTTATCACACACACACACACACACACACACACACACACACACACACACACACACACACACACACACACACACACACACACACACACACACACACAAACCTACCTCATAATAATAATCCGCCTAACCGACTGAATACACCTGGGATTGACTGATCTCAGAAGCTAAGCAGGCTCAGGACTGGTCAATACTTGGAGGGGAGACCTCCTAGGAACATCAGGTGCTGTAGATTTCTGTGAGGGGCACTGGACAAAGTGGTGACTCTCTGTCTGCCTTACGGTAGATGAAAGTCAAAGAATTTCATGTATGTGAAATTCTAAATGTAGTATTACATGACAATAATGGGATATATATATTTATAATATATAATTTAAAATCACTACTTAATTTATTGTGGGTAGAAACAACTGTGGAGATTGAACCAAATTTTAATCCACCAACCAGTTTTTAATTGGATTAAAAAAAAGGAAGAAGGCCACATTAATTTTTTTAAAACTTGTAAGATAGAAGTCCAAAATGATTAATTATGGCCCATAACACATTTGGAAAAGATCTATATGAAAACTAATGCTTGGCTGCTCCAATTACACCTACAGATCGATTTGCAAATGAACCAAATGGTCACAAGTCAGGAACATTCACAAATGCTCATTTATAATTCATCTCAACATTAATGTTTAATTGTGTAGTGTCTGAAGGAAATGTACTGTTCTTATGGATTAATAGAAAGTTTAGCCTCAAAGTTCAGAATTGTTATCTGTGCCAAGTTTTTTTTTTCTTCATTTGCTTCTGGAATTTGGAATGAATGGGAAAGTCACAATTAGCACACATTCCATGTTGCAATGAGAAGTTCTGTTGGCCAGCTTCACTCTTTGTGATGACAACTGACCTAAAATTGTGTTAGACAGCTTTATACTATTAACTTAATCTATAATTAATATATGGGGTGGCATGATTAGTGTAGCTGTTAGCGGGATCGGTACCGAACTGGGATTCGAATCCCATGCTGTCTGTAAGGAGTTTGTACATTCTCCCCGTGTCTGCGTGAGTTTTCTCCCACCTTTCAAAAACGTACCTTAAATGTAAGTTAATGGGGTGTAATTTGGGCGGCACGGACTCATGGGGTGAAATGGCCTGTTACTGTGCTGAATGTAAATTTTTAAATAAAAAAATTAAAATTAAAGGTGCAAATAAAACAGAAAATGCTGGAAATATTCCATTTTAAAAACAATTTCACCATGAGGCACAGAGTTAGACTTGAACCATTTTGATTCAATTATGAAATTAATGGATTTGACCTCAATACAACTTGAAATTTAAGATAATGAACAAGCACTTGCTCCATATTGGAACATTGCTACAACATGCAAACATTTAGATTTGGAGCAGATGTATTGGTTTATCCTATGTGACAGTAGAGTCATTCCTGCCCATCTACTAAATCTGAATGTAATTTCTCACATTTCTTGAAGCATGCAGGAGTATAATGTTCCAACTATTTATTTGAAAATCAGCCATTCATTCATATAGGTGACCATGAATACTAATCTGTTGAATGAAACTTTTTTTAAAATTTCAGTTGTCACTTGGTATGATCAGTAATAAAACTACATCAAAGATCAGTTCATTGCACAAATATCTGCCTAATGAAAATCAAAATACCTCAGACTGTTCAACAGAGTCAATATTAAACTGGCTATTTCAAAAAGCAATTACATTTATCCTTCATTATGACAAAGTAATTCCGTGTGGAATGAGCTTCCGGGAGAAATAGTGGAAGCGGAGTCAATTGTATTATTTAAGAAAAGGTTGGACAGGTCTATGGATGAGAAGAAGATGGAGGGTTATGGGCATTGTGCAGGGAGGTGGGACTAGAAAGGGGTGTTTGGTTCGGTGCAGACTGGAAGGGCCTAATGGCCTGTTTCCGTGCTGTAATTGTTATGTTATTATGTTATTATGTTAAATTTAAATTTCAAGAAAGGAAACATGTTAATAAAAGAAGCTCAGGCAATTTTAGTTGAAATATAACAAAACATATTTGACACCATTTATGTTTTTTTAATTTATCATCAGACAAAATACTGTTGAAGCCTCTCAGTTGCTGGGTGTTCACAGAAAGAAAGAAGTAGTCTCTCTGCGTCATATTTTCTGATCCATTCACCAATGATTTTAATTACAAAGGTGGCCAGAAAGACAATTACAGGAGAATGCTTTCAAAAGTTTCACAGAATCATGAGTCATTCTGAAAGGTAAACAATTTTCTTTCATTCTTTCTTCCAATATTTAGCAAGTCCTCCTTTGAGAGCTAATCCTACTGGTCTGTAGGAAATTGTCTCCCCTTCCTGGGAAGTGAAGATTTTTATATGCCTGCTGGGTAAGTCTTATCTTATCTGACAAACACATGTACTCATTCTCCTGAGAGAGACCACCAATAGCAAGCAAGTGCACAAATGATGGCTGATTTTATTCCTCTTGATAAGTGGCTTTGAAGCAAATTGTGGCACATCAAACTATTATTGCAAGGAGACCATTGATTGTAGAGTCATAGAAACACATTGTACAGAAACAGACTCTTTGGTTGACTGGGTGCATGCTGATTATCAGGCGCCCATTTTGGACTAATTCCACCTCCCCTTTTTTATTTCTGAATGTTCTTCTCATCTTCTCCCAAAATTTTACAACCAATCTTCACTCAAGTGACAATTTTCAACAACCAATTAATTTTCTAATCTGCCTGTCCTTTAGGATTTGAGAAGAAACTGGAGTACCTGGAGAAAGCTCAGGGACTCACAATCAGAACATGCAGACTCCTCAAAGACAGCACCAAAGATCAAGACTGAACCCAGATGGCCGGAGCTGTGAGGCAACAGCTCCTGCAGCTGCGTTTCTGTGCTGACATGTGCCTTGATGATCTTGTTGGTGGGCACCATATAACATTTTGGGAAGTCCTTGGATAAATAGATATTTCTCCAACTATGGTAATTTAGAAGCCTAATAGCCTGAATATGCCTGAGATTGTCTGATCTTGGAAGCTGAGACTCAGGACTGGTCAATACTTGGAAGGGAGACCACCCAGGAACACCAGGTACTGTAGGTTTCTGTGAGGGGCGTTGGACAAAGTGGTGACTCTCTGTCTGCCTTAAGGTAGACAAAGGTTAAAGAATTTCATGTATGTTAAATTCTAAATGTCGTATTTCGTGACAATAATGGAACCTTTGCTTTTTTTTGCTGCACCATGTCTGAACAATTACAAGTGGAAAAAAACAAACTGCTGGAAGAACTCAGTGGATCAGGCAGCCTCCATGAGGGCAGAAGGATGGTTAATGCTTCGAGTCAAAACCTTGCTTCAGGCCACATTAGCTTTATGAGTCCTGATGCAGAATCTCAACACATCCCTTTGGCTCCATGGATGCTGCCTGAACTGCTGAGCTCCTCCAGCTATTTGTTTTTTTTTGTTCTAGCTTCTGTAGTCTCGTATGTCTCCAAATTACAAGTGGTATTCTGTGAGAGATTTTGTGATCAGGAATGTGCGCATTGACCCCAGAGCTGAATCTATTAGAACTTTATGGGGCTTTATATATGTATCCATCGAAGGACGATCTGCATGCTTTCTATGTAATGTATGACTAATAAAAGACAGACTGATGGCATAGGTTAGAATCCGGTGCTGCTTGTACGGAGTTTGTACATTTTCCCTGTGTCTGTGTGGGTTTCCTCCCACCCTTCAAAACATATGGGTGTTGTAGGTTGACTGGTGTATTTGGAGGGTGCAGGGTCATGGGCTGGAAGAGCATGCTACCATGATGTACATCTAAATTTAGAATTATTGAACAGAACCAATGACTGAACAGTGCACAATGAAGGATGTTCTGGGATGGGAGAGCCGAGAACACGTTGTAAAAGGGTGGTGGTGATTAGAGTAAAGGCTGGAATAGGCAAAGCAATGGGGCAGTTGATGCAGCAGAAATTGGATCATAGTTTAAGACTCATTCATGTCCAGAAATGCCCAGAATGTCTACTGTTATGGACTATGGACAGTTTTAACTCTGACCAGGGAAAGTGACTGACTGTTCAGCGGGAGAAAGGAGCGCACACTGTGAGAAGTACCCTAGTAGTGAGCTGGGAGAATGAACAGCTGTGTGGAGCATGAGAGCCGCGCACTAAAGCTGGTGGGGTTGCTGAGAGTGTGCCAGCTGCTATCCACCCCTCTCATCCAATCAGGAGTGCTGAAGGCACACGCTGCAGCAGTTAAAACTGTCCAGTTCGCTGAGGAACAAACTGTCAGTTTGTGCTCACCCGGCAGCTCCAGCTAAAAGGCAGGAATTTGAGCTGCTCTGTTTGCAGGAGCACTGCTGTTCTGACAGCAGATTTTACCTTCTGATTCCTGAGTGTGTGTCCAGCCTGTGTTTCTCCAGTCCCCTTTCGAGAAGAGGACTTTGTGTGACAAAAGTCACTTGGTATAACCCAAGGCAGGGCTTTGGCAGAGAAGACTTTGTGTGACAGAGGGTCACCTGGTACAACCGCAAAGAGGTCTTCAGAGGTGCAGACCTGGAGGTCACTGTGAAAAACTCCCTTGTGAGAAAACTGAAGCTGGTCATTCTTGGCTTGGCTTCGCGGACGAAGATTTATGGAGGGGGTAAAAAGTCCACGTCAGCTGCAGGCTCGTTTGTGGCTGACCAGTCCGATGCGGGACAGGCAGACACGATTGCAGCGGTTGCAAGGGAAAATTGGTTGGTTGGGGTTGGGTGTTGGGTTTTTCCTCCTTTGCCTTTTGTCAGTGAGGTGGGCTCTGCGGTCTTCTTCAAAGGAGGCTGCTGCCCGCCAAACTGTGAGGCGCCAAGATGCACGGTTTGAGGCGTTATCAGCCCACTGGCGGTGGTCAATGTGGCAGGCACCAAGAGATTTCTTTAGGCAGTCCTTGTACCTCTTCTTTGGTGCACCTCTGTCACGGTGGCCAGTGGAGAGCTCGCCATATAACACGATCTTGGGAAGGCGATGGTCCTCCATTCTGGAGACGTGACCCATCCAGCGCAGCTGGATCTTCAGCAGCGTGGACTCGATGCTGTCGACCTCTGCCATCTCGAGTACTTCGACGTTAGGGATGTAAGCGCTCCAATGGATGTTGAGGATGGAGCGGAGACAACGCTGGTGGAAGCGTTCTAGGTGGTGCCGGTAGAGGACCCATGATTCGGAGCCGAACAGGAGTGTGGGTATGACAACGGCTCTGTATACGCTTATCTTTGTGAGGTTTTTCAGTTGGTTGTTTTTCCAGACTCTTTTGTGTAGTCTTCCAAAGGCGCTATTTGCCTTGGCGAGTCTGTTGTCTATCTCATTGTCGATCCTTGCATCTGATGAAATGGTGCAGCCGAGATAGGTAAACTGGTTGACCGTTTTGAGTTTTGTGTGGCCGATGGAGATGTGGGGGGGCTGGTAGTCATGGTGGGGAGCTGGCTGATGGAGGACCTCAGTTTTCTTCAGGCTGACTTCCAGGCCAAACATTTTGGCAGTTTCCGCAAAGCAGGACGTCAAGCGCTGAAGAGCTGGCTCTGAATGGGCAACTAAAGCGGCATCATCTGCAAAGAGTAGTTCACGGACAAGTTTCTCTTGTGTCTTGGTGTGAGCTTGCAGGCGCCTCAGATTGAAGAGACTGCCATCCGTGCGGTACCGGATGTAAACAGCGTCTTCATTGTTGGGGTCTTTCATGGCTTGGTTCAGCATCATGCTGAAGAAGATTGAAAAGAGGGTTGGTGCGAGAACACAGCCTTGCTTCACGCCATTGTTAATGGAGAAGGGTTCAGAGAGCTCATTGCTGTATCTGACCCGACCTTGTTGGTTTTCGTGCAGTTGGATAATCATGTTGAGGAACTTTGGGGGACATCCGATGCGCTCTAGTATTTGCCAAAGCCCTTTCCTGCTCACGGTGTCGAAGGCTTTGGTGAGGTCAACAAAGGTGATGTAGAGTCCTTTGTTTTGTTCTCTGCACTTTTCTTGGAGCTGTCTGAGGGCAAAGACCATGTCAGTGGTTCCTCTGTTTGCGCGAAAGCCGCACTGTGATTCTGGGAGAATATTCTCAGCGACACTAGGTATTATTCTATTTAGTAGAATCCTAGCGAAGATTTTGCCTGCAATGGAGAGCAACGTGATTCCCCTGTAGTTTGAGCAGTCTGATTTCTCGCCTTTGTTTTTGTACAGGGTGATGATGGTGGCATCACGAAGATCCTGAGGCAGTTTACCTTGGTCCCAACAAAGCTTGAAAAACTCATGCTGTTTGGCATGCAGAGTTTAGCCGCCAGCCTTCCAGACTTCTGGGGGGATTCCATCCATACCTGCTGCTTTGCCACTTTTCAGTTGTTCGATTGCCTTATATGTCTCATCCAGGGTGGGAACCTCATCCAGCTCTAGCCTTAGGGGCTGTTGAGGGAGCTGGAGCAGGGCGGAATCTTGGACTGAGCGGTTGGTACTGAAAAGAGATTGGAAGTGTTCTGACCATCGGTTGAGGATGGAGATCTTGTCGCTGAGGAGGACTTTGCCGTCTGAGCTGCGCAGCGGGCTTTGGACTTGGGGTGAGGGGCCGTACACAGCCTTTAGAGCCTCGTAGAAACCCCTGAAGTCGCCAATGTCCGCGCTGAGCTGTGTTCGTTTGGCGAGGCTAGTCCACCACTCATTTTGGATCTCCCGGAGTTTGCGCTGAAGATGGCTGCATGCGCGACGGAAGGCTTGTTTCTTCTCTGGACAGGACGGCTTTGTAAGGTGAGCCTGGTGGGCAGCTCGCTTCTTTGCCAGCAGCTCCTGGATTTCCTGGCTGTTTTCGTCAAACCAGTCCTTGTTTTTCCTGGAGGAGAAGCCCAGTACCTCTTCAGTGGATTGCAGTATGGTAGTCTTCAACTGATCCCAGAGGGTTTCAGGGGACGGGTCCGTGAGGCGGGTTGCAACGTCGAGCTTTGCTTTGAGGTTTGCCTGGAAGTTTCCTCTCGCTTCGTCTGACTGCAGTTTTCCAACATTGAACCTCTTTCTGGGGGCTTTATTGTTCCTGGGCTTTGGCTTGAAGTGAAGGTTGAGCTTGCAGCGAACCAGCCGGTGGTCAGTGTGGCATTCCGCGCTAGGCATGACCCTGGTGTGGAGCACATCTTGTTTGTCACTTTCTCGCACCAGGATGTAGTCCAGGAGGTGCCAGTGTTTGGATCGGGGATGCATCCAGGTGGTCTTAAGGCTGTCCCTCTGCTGAAAAAGGGTGTTTGTAATGACAAGCCGCTGTTCTGCGCAGAGCTCCAACAGGAGGCGCCCATTGTCGTTGCACTTGCCGACGCCATGCTTGCCCAGGATTCCTGGCCAGGTTTCTGAGTCTTTGCCGACACGAGCGTTGAAGTCGCCCAGGATGACAACCTTGTCGGCTGTAGGGGTACGTTAGATGAGGTTGCGCAGGTCGGTGTAGAACTTGTTCTTTTCTGCTGGTTCCGCCTGGAGGGTTGGAGCATAGACACTGATGAGGGTGATGTGACGCTTGTTTTGAAGTGGGAGTCGCATGGACATGATTCGGTCCGAGAGGCCTGTCGGAAGGTTTTCGAGTTTGGAGGCAATGAAGCTCTTGACCATGAAGCCTACACCAGATAGGCGTCGTTCATCCGAAGGCTTGCCAGACCAGTAGAGTGTGTAGCCCGCGCCGCGTTCTTGGAGGCTGCCTACATCTGCCAGGCGGACTTCACTGAGAGCGGCTATGTCGATGTCAAGTCTGAGGAGTTCATGTGCAATGAGGGCAGACCAACGTTCAGGTCGGTGGCTGTCAGTCTTGTCTAGCATGGTTCTGATGTTCCAGCATGCTAGCTTGAGTTTGTGAGCATCTTTTGAGGGGGAGGACGTGGAGGGGGAGGACGTGGAGGGGGAGGACGTGGAGGGGGAGGACGTGGAGGGGGAGGACGTGGAGGGGGAGGACGTGGAGGGGGAGGACGTGGAGGGGGAGGACGTGGAGGGGGAGGACGTGGAGGGGGAGGACGTGGAGGGGGAGGACGTGGAGGGGGAGGACGTGGAGGGGGAGGACGTGGAGGGGGAGGACGTGGAGGGGGAGGACGTGGAGGGGGAGGACGTGGACCTGTCCTCGGGCCTGCGCAAAGGAGCTTTTAGGTGGAGTGCAGTGCGCGCAGTACTGGCCCCACCCTTTACACCCATGGTTCGTGTGCCGTGGCCAAGCAAGCTGGGACGTGGCAGCGAGGTCCTTGGGTCGTAGGTTTTATATCGGAGTGGCCTTCTCCTATGCAGGTTTCTTACCCGGGCTGGAGGGATCTGCCTCCCCTCCTAGGTCGGTCCATACTGCCCGGACCGGGGCCGAGGCCGCCGCAGTTCACCCTGTGCCTGGACTGGGGCCACCGCCTCCCACTCCCTGCCCGGACCGGGGCCTCCGCCTGCCTCACTCGACCGAGGCCGGGGCCGCCGTCGAGTGAGGCAGGCGGAGGCCCCGGTCCGGACAGGGAGTGGGAGGCGGCGGCCCCAGTCCAGGCACAGGGAGAGCAGCGGCGGCCCCGGCCCCGGTCCGAGCTGGTCATTACCACACAAGAAACTCCTGTATTAGCCTGCCAAGGTTGTAAGTCTGCTCAGTGACAACAGTTATCTCTCTCCACGTTCAACTCAAAGACCTCTACACAACTGAATTAAAGCCTGGAGACCATACTCTGAATTGTAGTAGTCAGAGGTAAAACACAGGATTCTGTTGACACCGTGGTTAAGTAAAAAAACACACAAATCCTTGATGAAGGGCTAAAGCCCGAAACGTTGGTGATGTATCTTCACCTTTGCTACATAAAGGCACTGTTTGACCTGCTGAGTTTCTCCAGCTTTTGTGTTTTTTTTCATATTCTGTGAACCATGATCCAATTTCTGCTGCATCAATTGCCCCATTGCTTTGCCTATTCCAGCCTTTACTCTAATCACCACCACCCTTTTACGACGTGTTCTCGGCTCTGATGTCTCTCCCATCCCAGAACATCCTTCACTGTGCACTGTTCTGTCATTGTTCTTTTGAATTACTTACTTGATGAGACTGACTTGTTTTGGGAGTTTATTTTGGGCTATTTGGTTTTAGACTGTAATGGTCTGAGATTCTTTTCCACATGCACACTATCAATATACATTGTTAGTGTATAGTTGCCATAAAGGCTTATGTTTGGGTGTTGAGTTGATTTAGATAATTATATTATTGTTAATAAATTTTTAGATAAACTTAACCCTTCTGTTTATGCGTCTTTCAATTGGTGTTGGTGAGGAGTAACACTGCAAATGACCCAGATGTGGTTTTCACTTTGAGTCATTGTATATGATTGAAAGAACAGCTTTATGCAATTCAATATCTGAAGACATGGTGTTAATACTGGTACATAATCAAAAGCCCACCTCACTGACAAAAGACAAAGGAGGAAAAACCCAACACCCAACCCCAACCAACCAATTTTCCCCTGCAACCGCTGCAACCGTGTCTGCCTGTCCCGCATTGGACTTGTCAGCCACAAACGAGCCTGCAGCTGACGTGGACATTACCCCTCCATAAATCTTCATCCGCGAAGCCAAGCCAAAGAATCAAAAGCAACTTATTGGCAGTCGAGGTAAACATTGCCAACAGCAGAAATCGTGACTCAAACTTTTTGTAATTGTCAGGCTCAACAATTTCACACATACAGTTGTCTCAACTGGTCTTGCTATATCTCCACATCATGACTCTCATTCTAATTAACTATTCAGGCTTTGTCAGTGAAAAACCAGGAATTTCAGGGATGATTTTTTTTTTGCATTTAGCCTTCCCAGCCTTCAGCTTGCTTTCAACTGGCCCTGGTTCTCCTCCCTCATCCACAGTGGGGTGTTTTAGATACAGACCTGCCTTTCAGAATAGGCGTAGCTCTCCGCTGTTAGTGTGAAGAAAAAGGAAAAGCAGAGTGAGAGAATGAGGGAAATCATTCACATGTCATTATTAGGCTCACAGGAAATTTTCATTTGGAAATTCAGGAAGTTTCATTTTGTGACAGTTAATAGGCAAATTTAACTTCCATTCAATAGTGTTGTTGAGGAGGAATAGGGGATTGTTGTAATTTTGAAGCCTTCAACTTCAACATTGTTGTGGTGTGAATTGTTAGACAATTGCAAATGCTTTTTTTTAAAAAAAATTTCAGTATAGAAAGAAGTAAATCATGAAAATCTGTAGCTATTGTGGTTGAAGTAAAAATACAAAATGCTGGAAAAGCTCAGCAGATCAGTGTCAATTATGTAGCAAAGGTAAAGATACAGAACCGACATTTCAGGCTTGAGCCCTTCATCAAGGTATGAGAGAATGCCAGTGGACATCTGAATAAAAGGGTGGGGGGGGTGGTGGCAAAGGCAGAAGATGATAGGTGGAGAAAGGAGGGAGGGGACAGCAGCAATGAGGGGAGGAGGGATGGCTGGGTGGGTAAGGGGGAAGGGGGAGAACTAGAAAGGCAGGAAAAGGGGAGGGGAAAGAAAAGGCAAACATTTAGCAGAAAGAAGAGAAGTCAATACCCCTTTTATAGTGACATTGTCTTTAAATCGCTTCACTTACCTCCCTAAAAGGTCTGAATGTGGATTGACTGGTTGAACTCGCTTCATCTTCCATTCGCCTAGGGGTATAGACTCAGAGGTGGAGTGAAGTCACTCCACCTCTTCTGTAAAAGGAATGCCGCTGAAAGCAGCTCCAAAGGGGAAGGCTGATGATGTGGTGATGACACCGTCAGTCTGGGACCCAGGAGCAAGAATTAAAAAAACCCATACAGTTAATAGAGTCCATTAAGTTGTGCAGGAGATCTGTCTGAGTCCTGTGACTACATGCACAGATCTCCATTAGCATTCTTACCTGCTCTTTGGTCACTATTTTCGAGTATAGGCTGCTTTCCCTTCTCGGCACGTATGTTTGAGGTCACGCTGGCGGGAGGCGTTACTGCAGCACTCACCCCACCTCCTGCAGGTCTGGAAGCGGCTCCCAACTCTGCTTTCCATAAAGGCACTGCAGGATCCACATTATAGGTTGTCACCATAAAAGGTAAAAATCACTTTTTTTTACTTAAGCCGGCTATAATGCAGGGTTTCACCATAAAAAGGGCTAATGTTAATGCCATCTGGCTGGAGAGTGCCCAGACGGAAAATAAGGTGATGTTCCTCCAATCTGCGGGTGGTCAGGGTGGGATGGTACATAAAACCATGGACATACATGTGAGTCTGCGAGTGTGACTCAGAATTTAAATGGTTGGCTACTGGGAGGTCACTGTTGTTGCAAATGAAGAGGAGGTGCTCAGCGAAGAGATCTCTCAGTCTGCAACCAGTCTTTCTGATGTAGAGAAGGCCACAGAGGGAATACTAAATGCAGTAAATAAGTCCTGTGGATATACAAGTGAAATTTTGCTTCACTTAAAAGGCTTGTTTGGGGCCCCAGACCATGGTGAGGGAGGAGGTGTGGGTGCAAGTGTTGCACCTTCTGTGGTCACACGGGAAGGTGCGGGGAGGGGAGGGTGAGGTGGTAATAGGTGAGGAAGGTGAGTGCACGAGGGAATCACAGAGGGTGTGATCCCTGCGGAAGGCTGAGAGACGAGAAGGTAAAATGTGTCTGATAGTGGGATCCTGTAGTAATTGTCTGAAATTCTGGCGGATAATGTATTGGATGTATTGGAGGTGGTAGGTGAGGATGAGGGGGATTCTATGTTTGTTGCATTTGGGGGCAGAGAGGGCCAGGGCATATGAGTGGGAAATGGAGGAAATGCTGGTGAGGGCTGAGTTGATGGTGGTGGAGGGGAAGCCATGCTTGTGGAAGAAGGCAGACGTTTCGGAAGATCTAAATTGGGAGACCTCATCTTGGGAACAGATGTGGCAGAGATGGAGAAATTGAGAGAAGGGGATGGAATCCTTGCAGGGGACAGGGTGTGAGGAAGTGTAGTCCAGGTAGTTGTGGGAGTTGAAGGGCCTGAAGTATATGTCAGTGGAAAGCTTGTCTCCTGAGATGGAGACAGTGAGATCCAGGAAGGGGAAAGTGTTGACGGAGGTGGACCAGGTGAGTATAACATCAGAGTAGAAGTTGCCTGCAAAGTGGATGAAGTTGACATGCAGCCCCAATGTAATCATTGATATATACCGGAGGAAGAGCTGAGGGGTCTTCCCTGTGTAGGCCTGGATTATGGTTTGCTCCACAAAGCCTACAAACAAGCAGGCGTAGCTGGGACCCATGTGGGTACCCATGGCTACTCCTTCAATTTGGAGGAAGTGGGATGAGTTAAAGGAAAAGTTATTTAGAATGAGGACAAGTTCTGCCAGGCAGAGGAAGGTGATTGTAGAGGGTGACTGGTCAGGTCTTTGGTCCAGTAGAGAATCTTGGTATTAACTGTTCTCTTATTAACAGTGTAGTGTCCAGTTATCTGGAATGGAAACACAAATTGATGCAATTTGGTCATGTTGGTCTCAAAATAACAGATTGCTTCAAGGAAACATATTATCATAACATATAAGAACCCATCTCTGACCATGTCCTATTTTGCTACATTGCTAAGAGGTTACATCTATTCTACTGTTGTAATGATAGTAACTTGCTTTTAATTTTGAATTTGTATAATATTTTGTGTTACTTTCTTGATAGAAAATCTTTGCATAAAATTATAAAAGTTTAGCATCTCAGAATTATTCACCTGTGGCGCTTGCAGGAGCTGAAGGAAATCACTGCTGCTTCACCGACGGTCGTTAACGACTGTTTTTATTCAAATTCAGCAAGCATGAGCTCATTGTGACACTCTGACGGCGCCATTTCCCCATGGCTGTCCTGCTACGTGGTGATACAAGCGGGGCCGGTTCGCCACGAGGATGTGCGCCGCCACACACCATTCATTATATTTTAGCATAATTTAGCATATAGGATAAACACTAAAATGTTTGGACATTGTTTCTTTAAGTGAATTTTGAGACATTTGTCTGTGATCATTTCCTTCAGCAATGCAAAATTGATTTTCTGCTCCTGGCTTAGATGGAATTTAAGCAAGATTTTTGAAAATGTCAAGATACATTTCGAACGTTGGTCTCCAGTTTAAAAATATTTCCCAATTATTCATTCTATTAACAGAAGAATGAGCAGAAGATAGCCAATTGTTATCTGAATCCTCAATACTGATAATATCAGAATCTATTCAAAGTGAATTAGATGTATACTCTTTTAAATGTTCTTGTAATCTAATCTCCCATTCATTTAGTATCTTATCATCTTCAAAAATGTCTTGCTGGAAATTTTGTTGAACAGATTTGTCCACAGAAATATGGCTGTGTGCCAGAAGTTCCCTTTCATGGTCATACTCTGAACAAGTGAAAGAAATGTGGGAATGAATCACTGTGGGATGACAGGTCTGAGGAAGGAATAAAGACTGAGTCACCATTCTGGGCTGAAGTTCTTTGTGAAAACTGCGACAGTGAAACTCCTTGAGAGGTGTCTTGTTGGTTCATTCAGTTGTTTTACATCTTCTACAGAGAGATCTGGTGGCAATCTCCTAATGGCCTATTCTCCTTTGCTGTTGGTTCTTAGAATGAAGTTAATACATGGGGCTGAATATCTCCACTGAAAGACAAGTTATCAATACATCCTTGATTTGATTGATTGCTATCAATACATCCTTGATTTGATTGATTGCTATCAAAGTGAACATGGTGGGAAACTCTGCTTCATAGCCCATTGAAAGAAGTTTGTCCATCGACTGTTTGTGTACTCTGCAAATAAAAGTGGTGAAGGAAACCATTTTGATGGAAGTGTTATCAGGGCAGTGTTGCTTTCCAAGATGATTTTTTGTTACATTTTATTGGTTTGAAGTAGACTGTGCAATGGAATGAGTATTTATTTGATTAAATGTGGATGTAAAAGGTTGGAATTTTTCATTTCTTGGAAGTATCTTATTTTTATAATGGTCATTAAAGATCTGGATCTCTTCCTGGTGCTGAATGACAGAAGGAGCTAGAATTGTCAGTGGGATAATTCTCGAAGACATAGTCTTTGTGCCCATATTTCTTCCTCTGCACCATGGCTGTGGCATCAATATATGTTTCATCTATAGTGTGATAATTGTTTTCTGCATTGAAGAGCAACATTTTGTGCCATCAACATCAACTTTGTCATAATCTAAAGCTTTGTTGTCAGTATCTGCATGAAGTGATTGTATCGTTTTTGTTCTCTTTCTTTTTTAAGGATGCATATTGATAGTTAAAGAAGGCAACCACTGGGGAAAACAAAATAACCTAAATAGCCGGGAAATTGAAATTGAATATTTTCTTCCCTAAAGGACAACTCACAAGATGATCCTGTAAAATCTGGCTTTCAAATGCAATGAAGTAAGCCTTCTGAGGAAAGGATACATGTGCCACCATGCTCACAAGAATCAGAAAAGCAGGAATTTGGAAGACATTTGTATGCTAACCATAAATTAATGCACCTCATTCTAGTTGGACATGCATTGCTTACGTAGGCATTTGTATCACTGCATCCAACCTGTACTGAGGTATTATTTGGCTGAACTTTGACCAGGTCATTTGATTCAGAAAATGCTATCACCTGATTATTGTATCCTTTGAAGCCTATCAAAAAGCAAAAAGAAAAAAAAAATTGGAAACCCAGCAGCAAATCTAAAAACATGCAAAATATCTTCAGGTTCAGCCTGATTGCATGATGAAACAATTTCAGGAATAGCTCAATATCTAATTGTGGGTTGGCACCATAAACAGAACTCAAGATTCATACTGAAAGAGGTGAAATCTAATTTCCAGGCAATTTGTTTCAATCTGCAGTTATTTATGTGGTATAACATAAATGTTAACAAGGTCTGCACTTGACCCAAACAGGCTGAGTCGATGAGTAAGTCATCTGAATTAATCAAAACACATCACCAGACACAAATCTCATTTGTGAAAATCTTCATCTGTAAAAATATAGATTTAATTGCTTTATATCTATAACGAAGCAATATGCCCAGAAACTGCAACCAAGAGTGCAGTATAATCTGGATAATCATACATTAAACTGTTACTTAATAGATTGTTGGAAAGTTAAAATGATCAGCACAAGTGAGTGCAAATCATACAGAAAGGCAATTAAGCTTATCTGATGGGGTAGACATTAAAGGAGAGAGTATATTGATTACTTCTGAGGTAAGTTGATTCAAATTCTCTTTATATCAACCAGGTCTATATTCCACTAACAACAAAACCAGGAAAGGTATATTTTCTGGGAAAAAAAATAAAACTAAAGATACTGGAATCTGAAACAAAACAAGATGCTGGAAGAGTTCAGTTAATTAAGCAATGCCATTTTTGTGTTTGGGGTCAAGGACCTTCACAGATGTATTTGTTAACATAACATTAAAGCTTGTATCTTATCTACTTAATGGATCCTCTGCACTGAACAACTAACTGCCCATGACAGAGGAATGCCTAAGGATGCATTAGTTTAACATTGATAAGTCTGCTTTTAGCTGCATTAACTTCAGGATCATACATGATATCATGCAGTAAACTGGAAGACCTTGGTTTTAATGATTACCCATGATTTCAGATTTCTTGTCGGGGTACATACCAGGGTACATCACTTACAATCCTGAGATTCTTTATTCTGCGGGTGAGGCAGAATTACCACTTATCAGTAGTGCAAAAAGAGCTGTGCACAGTGTACACATATAAACAAATAAAGAACTATAAACAAACTGACAGTGCAATACAGGGAGAACAAAAAATAAAGTGGACAAGTAAGAGTCCTTAAATGAGTCCCTGATTGAGTTTGTTGTTGAGGAGTCTGATGGTGAAGGGGTAGCAGCTGTTTCTGAACTTGTTGGTGCAAGTTTTGTGGCACCTAGACCTCTTTCTTGATGGCAGCAGTGAGAACAGAGCATGTGCTGGGTGGTGTGGGTCTTTGATGATTGCTGCGGCTCTCTGACGGCAGCATTCCCTGTAGATGTAGATGTACTCAATAGTGCGGAGGGTTTTTGCTTGTGATGTCTCAGGCTGTGTCCACTACCTTTTGGAGGGCTTTACGCTCAGGGGTATTGGTGTCCCCATACCAGACTGTGATGCAGCTGGTCAGCACATTTTCCACCACACGTCTGTAGAAATTTTCCAGGGTTTCTGGTGTCATACCAAACCTCCGCAGAGTAAGTAGAGGTGCTGACAGGCTTTCTTCGCGATGGCATTGGTGTGTTGGGTCCAGTGACTCTAAAAACAAATTTACTTACCCTCTCCACCTCTGATTCCTCAATGATCACTGGATTGCATACCTTTGGCTTTCCTGAAGTCAACAATGGTGACATTGAGTGCAGGAGGATGCACCACCATTTATTCAAAGGTTGAAAAACTAATAGGCTTTTCTTCACTAAAGAACAAAGGTGCATCGATACTGCTCGACTGCCCTGCACTGATGAGGGGGCTGTGGAACAGTCACCTTTATACAGGAGCCTGTGGGAGGGGCCACAGGTACAACTGGCCAATGGGTGTGCCTGACCAGACAAATACATACAAGAGTGGTTGACCACACAGAGTTGTTGTTGGTGCACCATTCAGCCATGTTTTCAATCTCCCTCCTGCATGCTGACACATCATCTTTCTTTATACAACCCACTATCGTGGTATCATTCGCAAATTTGTAGATGCTGTTACTATATTGTCGTACTGAACAACACAGTTGTAGGTGTAAAATGAGTAGAGGGCTAAAACACAGCCCTGTAGAGCTCTGGTACTAATGGAGATTGTGGAGGAGATGTTCTTACTAATCCTCACTGATTGTGGTGTGGAGATGAGGAAATCCATGATCCAATTATACAGTGGGGTGTTTAAGTCCCAGGTCTTGGAATTTGCTGATCAGTTTTGAGGGGACGATGGTGTTACATGCCAAACTGTAGTCAATAAGTAGCATCGTGATGTATGCATCTTTACTGTCCAGGTGTTCTAGGGCTTTGAGTAGAGCCAGTAAGATGGGGAACTGGAACATATCCATGTCAACGCTCAGAAAGGAGCTGATATGCTTCAACACCAGCCTTTCAAAGCACTTCATCACTGTTGATGCAAGTGCTACTGGACAATAGTCATTAAGGCAGGTTCCCACAATCTTCTTGGGCACTGGTGTGATTGACACCTGTTTGAAACAAGTGGGTACCACATTCTGCCGGGGTGAGATGTTGAAGATATCCGTGAATACATTGATAAGCTGGTCACCACAGATTTTTGTTCTTGGCCAGGTACTCTGTTTGGCTGGATGCTTTCCTTGGATTCACTCTGCTGAAGGCAGCTTGCACACCATCCTCAGCTACAAATAGAATGGGATCATCAGGAGATGAGGGAGTGCGGAGGGGTGGTTCTTTGCTGTTACTGTTGTCAAATTGGGCGTTGAAGGCATTGAGTTTCTCTAGGGGCTAAGCCTTGCAATGAATTTAATTTTGTAGCATTTAGGCCCTGCCACAGCTGTCGGGTGCCCTTTGTTGTTTCCATTTTCATCCAGAATCTCCACTTCACCTGGGACATAGCTTTTCGTAGGTCATACCTGCTCCTTACAGAATCTCTGGACTTAAATTATCAGAATCTCTGGACTTAAATGTCTGTGATCTGGCTCTCAGCAGGTTCCAGATTTCATCCAGGGCTTCTCGTTGGGGGAAACCCTGAACGATTTGATGGGTACCCATTCATCCACAGCTGTTTTAATAAAGTCTTTGACATTGGTGGTGTAATTGTTCAAATTCTCAGCTGAGCCCTTGAACACCGCCCAAACTGCTGACTTGAGGAAGTCCTGTCACCGTTCGTCAGCTTCCTGTGACCACCTTCTACCTGTCCTGTTACTGGAGCCTCTCTTTTTAGGCTCTGTTTGTATGAAGGCAGAAGGAACACAGCCAGGTGATCCAACTTTCCAAAATATGGTCTTGGGAAAGAAATGATAGGCCTTCCTTATCTTGGTGCAGAAGTGATCAAGTATGCTGGGGCCTCTGGTACAGCAGGTAAAAGGCTGGTGGTAGTTGGACAGTGTTTCCATGACACAGGCCTGGATAAAGTCACTGACTAAGATTTGTAGTACTTTGGGTTATCCTTTGTTTACTAACCACATCATGCAGCTCTGCAAGTGTCTGCTTGTAATTGCTATTGGGTGGGATATAAACTCTGGTGAGAATCACTGATAGGAACTCCCGCGGTAGTTAGAAGGACCTGCATTTATTTGAGATTTTCTCTAAGGCAGCAGAGCAGGAGGTCGACATGACTCCAATGTCCATGCACCAGTCAGTATTAATGGAAAACACACACCGCCCCTCTCCCTTTTCCATAATCCAAGTTCTGATCCAGTCTATGGATGGCAAAACCATCTGGTCAGATAGCCAGGTCTCTGTTAGCCAGATCTTGTTGCAGCAAACAACTGAGATGTGTCTTACCTGTCTCTGATAAAGCAGCCTTGCCCTCAGGTTGTCAATTTTATTCTCCAATGGCTCGACATTCGCCAGTAATATGGACAGTTGGGGAGGTATCAGACCCTTGTGCTTCAGTCTTGTTTAGATCCCGGCCCTCTCTCCACGTTTCCAATTATGACCTTGGAGGTGGGCTGTCCCTTTTAAGCCCCTGCCTTCCAGCTGGCCTGTTCCTGAAATCCGTTACCCGGGAGATTTGAAGATCATTAACTGTGTTCAGCAGCTGGTCAGTCAAGAAAACACTGCATGCAGTTGATTGTAATAAAAACAGCTGGGAAGGTGAGTATTTTAAATGAGTATTTAACAGGGGTTCTTCAGCCCGTAGAAAGTTGCCTTGGGTTGCTGGTGACAATTTTTAAGGAAAGCCAAAGGATGCATTTGTTTAGCATTGACAAGTCTGCTCTCAGCTGTATTAACTTCCTTCAGGATCATGTATCCCAAAGGAATACTAAAAAAACTGCAGATTCTGGAATCTTGAGTGAATAGTGAGTAGCTGAAAGGACACAACAGGTTGGGCAGCATCCATGGAGAGAAGTTTTGAGTCAATACTTCAGGCATTGATAAAGGCACCCTCGCTAAAATGCTGACTGACCAGTCAGTCACCTACGGATGGTGCTTGAACTGCTGAGTCTCTCCAGTTTGTTACAGAAAGTCCCTATTTAGTTCAAAGCTCATTTGTTTCCACCAATATCAGGTGTGGATTAACTTAACTCCATGACTTCATAATAATCGTCTTAGTGGTCTTCCCTCAGAATTAGTTGATCCTTTCAGAAATCACGCCAGTACTGGGTCTGTTTTCCATCAGCTGATGTATTGACAATAGTAAGAAGTACAGGCAGTCCCCGGGTTAAAAATATCCAACATACGAACAACTAGAATGAAGGAAGTAGAATGGTTGAGTCAGGGTCATGCGAGAGTATGCTGTACGGTACTCTTGCATGATGCTACCATCGCCCAGAATCAAGAGAGAGTAGCGTATCGCATATCGCGAACGTGGGAACAGATTTGAAATTGAAAAGTACAGTTACGAACATTGCCCCTGTAAAGCACTGTATAATCTTATTTTATCTGGTTTACAAGTGACTCGTGAACCAACAGGTTGGAGACTCTTTACTGCCTCCTTGGGTTAAGGGCAGCTAGAAATGAACAGATGGTTCTTTGCAGCTGATACCACCTCCAAGTTTCACATGGCAAAAATCCTAATACACCTGTACTCTATTTGTACTGTACCAGGGGAAAAGCCCTGAAACTACTGTACTGTACATGCATAATAACAGAGTAACCATGCTTCTAAAGCATAAATCTGATGCAAGTGTGGCAGAATCAAACCCTGACTCTCCAGGTCCATCCTCTCCAACAGTAGCCATCTCTCCATCATCTTCTCCTACATCAACCAATTATGCACTGTATTATTATTATTATTGTGTATTTGGAAATGGTTCTTAAGCATTTTACAAGCATAGAAAGGTAAAATATATACTATATATGCCATATACTCAGATTAACATTTGACTAACTGACGCTAAATAAGGACCATATGTACTTGTTCTGACTTAAGTACGAATTTGACCTAGGTAATTTTAATTTTAACCTGGGGACTGCCTGTAATACATTTCTTCAATTTCTTATTCAATTTTATTCTCATCTGACTGAACATATACAACTTATGGTTGGAATTCTTTTTGGTTAGTTTGCTGTTTGCAACACTGCTATTTGTATCACAGTCTTTCTGGTCTCCACCCTATCACATTCATGCCCTATTCTCCTCAATCCTCCTCCTTCCTCTGCAGCAGAACATTTCCTTGTTTCCTGACCTTTCCTGATGCCTGAAACATTGCCCGAGATTCTCATGATCCATAACAAATTCAAATAGCATGATGGAGATATAAAGGAAAACCATCTTGAGACTGAGGATTTCAATGAATCCAATCTCAAACAATTCTTGGTACTTCTGAATAAGCGTCAGAAATCACACATCCAACTAACTTATAATTGACAATACAAAGCATGTCTTCTGCAATGATACAACATTTCAATACCATATGGATAGAGCAAAGAAAATGTCTTTGGGTTGGATCGAACATTCATCCAGAGGAGATTCCTTCTGGAGGCTTCATTACATTCAAGCACACAGTTGGGCTAAAAATGTTAAACCAATGGTTTTCAAACTTTTTTCGCCCCATTCACATACCACCTAAGTAATCCCTTACTATTCACAGAGTACCCATGGCATCCTAAGGTGGTATATCAGTGGGGAAAAAAGGTTGAGACCACTCGTCGTGGACAAGAGGGCATGCTCTCAGAATAAACAAATGCCTATTTAAGACTTCTCTCGGAGGCTTCCACATCACAGGGAGTTGTGTGGGCAAGATCCTTGGGCATGCTTCAGGCTGAGATAGATGGATTTTAAATCAGTAAAGGAATCAAGGGCAGGAAAATGATCTTTAGGAATGTTAGATCAGCCAAGATCCTATTGAATGCTAGAGCAGGCTGAAAGGGACTGAGTGGTCTAATCCCATCCCTGCTTCTTTTGGTCCTAAGTCATTCTGCAAAGGCTAAAGTTATATGTATTTGTAAACTGACTTGTTCTTTGGATATAGAATCATTGAAATGGTATGGCATAGAAACAAACCTTTCTGTCCATTGAATCTATACTACTTCCAAGCAGAGTAATCTTGTCAGTCACATTCCCATGCACTTTCCCCATAACCCTGATCATTATTCTTTCAAGTGTTTATCCAATTCTCTTTCGAGATCTTTTTCAGATCGCTTGCACCATCCTGACAGGGTGATGAATTACAACTGCCTTTCCAGTCCCCTACAATATCCACTGCCAAGTAGGACAAAGGTACCAAATTTCACAGAAAACTAGCATGGAAGCATTTTCTCCAACAATCACTAACGTTCTAAGATTCAAATGTTAACACAAATTGCCATTTCTTCAAAATTGTTTGGTCAAAATCCTGCAATTCCCAGCTTGGGCCACTATGGTATCTAGGGTAAGCTGACTTCATTTTTTAATCCAAATCCATTAAATTAAACTGTATTTACCAGCAAATTCCTGTTGATGACAAAATGAAAGAACCTCCGATTATGATATAACATAATGGAACATCACATTATCATCATCTTTAACAGTGGAGCATTATAATTTGGGTCACAAAGGGATTAAAAAAGTAATCACCATGAATTGTGTGATGACAAAATGTCACGAGTTAATTGCCATTTTAATCAAGCTTGTAAATAATAATGGATTCCATATTTTTGAGAACTATGAAAGGAAAGCACTTTATCTTTGAGAGGTTAGAGCTGGGAGAAATCTGGGTCAGAGAGAAGGGGTTGGCTGAGTGGGAGGATAGCAAGAGAAGAAGTAAAAAGAGGAGAGAATGGGTGGGATTGCCACCTCAAGACTGTGGATTACAGTGAATTAAGCAAAAGTCTGTCTTTCAACCAAATGATTCATGTACAAAGTCCATACTTAGGAGTCAGCAAACATCCCAGTGTCTCCCCCATCCCTGTCTGCTTCCACTCTGCCTCTCTTTTTCATTCTCATCCTTTTTTCTTGCTCTCTTTCTCTCTCTCTCACCCCCCCCCACCCATTATTTCCTTGTCTCTCCTCTTCCTCTCTTCTTCTCTCTTACTTACTCCACCTTAATGAGGGTGGGTGTCCCAGCAATATCTGGCTTCAGTAGAGAGCCCAGGGGATGATATATCCTGATCCCATTCGATCCTGGGATTCCACCAACGTTTGACCTTGGAGGGGAGAGGAATGTGCAGTGAACTGGAGTTCACTGTCTGGTAAAGGTTTTGCTACAACACTGCATGCCTGAAAATTTGCCTGACATCAGCAACCTCACAGTTCTATTGAAAAATCTATTGAAACATTCCCTGAAACATGTACTGACTCCACCCTCACCTACCCAATATAAACCCTGGCTTTCCCGCCTTACCTCAGATTCACCCGAGGACTATTGTATCTACTGGTCATTAATTGTAAGCTATTCAAAGCATGTTTGTACTCCTCTCACTTGTCTTTGAGCGCAATCAGTTGCGTTACAATTTTAATAGCTTAACTTTGAAGCAGGATGGAAGCCCTATTGAAGCCAGGGATGCTCCAGGTTGACCCTCCGTCCCCTGAGGTGCTGGAGGAATTTGCCAGAGGAGTGCTTCCAGTCCTACCTGATGGCCACACAAGATGATTCTGATGGTCTCCAGAGATTGGCATTTCTCTCTCGAGTCGGCTTCAAGGGGTTCACTGTCATCAGAAACTGTGCTACGTATGATCAGCCATAGAAGGCTTGAAGGCCCACTACATGTATCCCCTGAGTGATGTGCTGGCGAGGCTCATCGTCGGCAGTGTCCAGGTGAGTCGATGGACGATTATGTTCTTGAACTGTGGGCCCTGAACTGAAAATGCCTCTATGAAGTGGTCACAGCCCGGGTGAGAGAGGAGAATCAAATCTGGGACACCCTCGTGGCAGAAGTAAGGTTGAGGTACATGAACCAGCAACTGCTAGAGTTGGGGAAGAAAAAGTTGGCCAGCACCCTGGAGTAGGTGAAAGCACTTGAACAGGCCCAAATGAGAGCTGGCAACCTCACGGACAAAAGCGGCGCCCTTTCAGAGGACCAGGTCATTGGGTGCCAGTGACCCCCGCAGCCCCAGCACCGACCGCTGTGGCCATGCGTGAATGGGGATGCTACTTCTGTGGAAAGGCACAGCATCCCTGCACCCAATGCCCCGCAAAGGACTCCATGTGTGCATGATGCGGTAAGTGAGGGCACTGGGTGAACGTCTGCTGGGCTAAACGGAACCCAAAAAGGGTGACTGCATTTGCAACCCCCGAATCATCACTCAACCCATGCCCAAATCCTGAAGGATTGGCCTCTGCCTCGTCATGCTGTTCTCCACCAGCGTCACGCTGCGCCTCTTGGGACCCGCCACCGGAAGTGAAGCATCATGGGAAGCCATGCAGCCATATTGCCGTGCCTCAAAGTCGGTGTCACTAAGTCTGTCATTAGATCAAGATGGAGGGTGACCATCTTGCCATGCCTTATGGTCAATGCCATCTTGTCTGTCTGCTGGCCAAGAGGAGAGAGTCAACATCAGCATGGGGAGCGATGGGGTTTCCGGAGCACTGGCATCAGTCGTCCTGGATCAGGCAATACCTCACCAATTGAATAACTCGATGATGGAGGTGATAGTAAACAGACATTTGACTGATTGCTTAGTAGACACTGGCTCTGCGGTACCCGACGGACTATCGTATTTTCTTAGCTTTGCATTCGCACTCTGCGACAATCCAGGGGTATTGTATAGTTCATCTAACTGTAAAAGGGGGGGAATTTTGTAAGTTCCGATTGTATGTACTGAAGGATTTGTGTGCTCCTGTGTCACCTTAAAAGCGTGACCATGGAGTACTCTGACCCACTTCCTCCAATCACGGTGCAGAATGGAAGGTCTTAAAAGCCAGACAACACATGCAGTCTCTCCACCCTAAATATTGATCCCCTCCCCCCCACTGTTTCCAAACCTGACTCCCGATTGAAAACTAATAGCTATAAAGAGAAGGCAATACAGTGTGGGAGACCAGGAATTTATTAGAGCTGATACACAGCAGCTGCTCAAAAAAAACATAACAGCCATGGAGAGCCCCGGTGGTAGTCGTCAAAGGGGAAGAAAAGACCAGACTGGTGATTGACTACAGCCAAACAATGAATCATTTCACACTCCTGGACGCATACCCTTCCCTCGAATTTCGGACATGGTAAACAAAATTGAGCAGTATTGGGTCTATTCGACCATTGACCTGAAAACTGCATACCATCAGTTACCAATCCATTCTGAGGACTGCCCCAAAACAGCATTTGAGACAGACAGATGGCTCTATCAGTTCTGGACGGTCCCTTTTGGTATCACCAATGGTCGTTGAGTACGGATTGAAGTCCACCTTCCCTTATCTTGACAACGTCACCATTTGTGGACACTCTCTGGAAGACCATGACGCCAACCTCCAGAGGTTTATCCACATGCACGTGAGGGTTAGGGCTTTTGCCATGTGGATAAACCTCTGGAGGTTGGCTCCTGAAGGTCACAACTAGATTTGTGAATTATTGTAAATGAGGGACATTTTTAGGGACAGTGTTTGGCCCAGTATGGAATAACTCATCCGAAAGTTGGGGACCCAAAAATAGTCTTGACTATAAAATGCAGCTTTGACAGTAGCCCATGCGCTGTCTAATAATTTAATCAAATAAGAACTGGACACCGTGCAGCAGAGCTTATAGTTATCAGCTTGTTTTAATCAGTGCACTCATTATAAAATAATTTCACTGAGTGGGCAGTTGGCTTCACTTTCTAATCTATTTGAGGTATTTATATGTCACACTGAACTGGAGGATGAATGTTGTTTCTCCGTGACTGTCAGGCATCGCAAGAGGAAACGAAAGCCATTTGTTGGTCAATTGACTAAAATAAACTACATTTTTTTTGTTAATATAACCATATAACCACTTACAGCACAGAACAAGCCAGTTCGGCCCTACTAGTCCATGCCGTAGCAAATCCCCACCCTCCTAGTCCCACTGACCAGCACCCGGTCCATACCCCTCTAGTCCCCTCCTATCCATGTAACGATCCAGTCTTTCCTTAAATGTAACCAATGATCCCGCCTCGACCACGTCTGCCGGAAGCTCATTCCACATCCCCACCACCCTCTGTGTAAAGAAATTTCCCCTCATGTTCCCCTTATAATTTTCCCCCTTCAATCTTAAACCATGTCCTCTAGTTTGAATCTCCCCCTTTCTTAATTGAAAAAGCCTATCTTAAACACCTCTATCAAGTCCCCTCTCAATCTTCTACGCTCCAGAGAAAAAAGCCCCAGTCTGCACAACCTTTCCCTGTAACTCAGACCCTGAAATCCTGTCAACATTCTCGTGAACCTTCTCTGCACTCTCTCTGTTTTGTTTATATCTTTCCTATAATTTGGTGACCAAAACTGTACAAACTGTTGAAAGCCAAAGAAATAAATTCTTTGTAATCAGAGTTAATATCTAAATTTCTCATCAGCAGTATTTTGCTTTTAATTTTAGTCACTTAAAAGTGTAAACATTTTAAATTTAATGAGTATCATCCTTCTTGTTACATCTCAGCTACTTTCACAACATTGGATTTTCAGGAAATCAAAATCTAAATATGTGAGAATGTTTCATACCAGATACATCACAATTCCTTGAATTATCGTTGACACCTTGCAGTTGTTATGGGGATCATTGTTTCTCCTTTAGATGCCAAAACAGCAACTCCGACTCTGTGGTTTTTAGATCCACTCTTGCATTATTGAATTTAGTGGCAGCAACAAATCAGGTCCCATTCAAAAAAGACCTTTGAGCAATTCAGATCCAGCAAGGATCTGTAAAATTGGATCTGCCCAGTTCCCACAGGAGCACATCCAATTGAGTGCAGTTACCAACCCTTCATTGTGCAGCTTCTACTAAAAAGCATTGACCTTTAAAGGTATATTCCATGCGGCAGATTGACTGACTACAACTGCCATGGCAAAAGAGAAGATAGAAAAAAGTTTCCAGCAGTTCAGAATGTCTACTTGGTTGCCATGTACCACTATCTCTGTCACCCAAAGATAGGCCTTGCACTCAGCAGCCACAAAACAATGGCCCTTTATCAGTCTGCCTCACTCTACATCAACAAACTCTGACAATTAATGTTCATGGCAAGACCCTGAAAATTGTGGACCACTCCTCATATCTGGGAATCTCATTGATGATGGCATTCATCACAATA
Organism: Narcine bancroftii; assembly: GCF_036971445.1. Classification (NCBI taxonomy): domain Eukaryota; kingdom Metazoa; phylum Chordata; class Chondrichthyes; order Torpediniformes; family Narcinidae; genus Narcine; species Narcine bancroftii. The sequence continues at coordinate 179,966,108 of NC_091475.1, forward strand.
TTCAATGCAACAGCATGCCATCAGTTGAATGAGGAAAGGAATGGATAAAAAATTAAGGTTTCAACCTGGCACAAAAATTCATGGTCTACTGGGCTCTTTTGAGCAGCATATTAAAATAAGAGAAATCCTGTTTGACATTCTGTGAATTTTCAAATCTAAAATGGAGATGGAGGATGGTGACTTTTTTGAGGTACCTGGCTAGCATGCAAATCACTGTATCTTGATAAACGTGGCCATCAGTCTTGGAAAATGTAAGACAGTGGAAGACTAGGTAGGATATGATGCCTTTGAAGTTTCTCTAGGAGTAGGCTTTTCACAATTGATATGCTTGGATCTCTTATGCCAAGATTCCAGGCCCAGTTCAAGTGGTCAGTGATGAGAATAATGATGCCTGCAGCAAGTAAGTGACATCACCACTAGAGCATCCATTGAATAAGTTTCCAAGTTAATAAAATTGGGGGAAAGGTCCTTTTAGTTCCAGATCATTTTGTGGGCTTTGGAAGGCATTTGAACAATATGTAGATGATCCAATTAAGTACTTTATTATTGAAGTCCCAGTTGATGAAGTAGACAAAGACGATGTGGCAAACAATAATCATGGCTTTTATTAGCAGAAACTCCTGGTACAATAATGAAAGACAATAGGTGCATATACAGTTATATCCAAGGGGAATGTCCTTAACAGTAGAGATAATGCACAGCCAATGTTAGTACAGCAAGGCTCGCCAGAGGGGAGACAGGCAGCTTGGCAGACATTCACCACAATTATCAACATTCTCTCCCTTTAAGAAGCGAGAAAACCTTAAGCAATCCCTTACTAATCACAGAATGCCTGTGGCATAGGGAATACTTAAAGTGGTTTGTGAGTGGAAAAAAAAGGTTGAAAACCACTGGTGTAGGTGAAATAGCCTTTGCATGAACAGTGGTCATTAGATGCTGCCAGATACTGTGAAAGGTTGGCTGTATTAATGGAGATCATGACTGAAGTGCCCAGTCCAATTATTCAATTGGCATAAGAAACAGAAGCAGGAATAGGTAATTTTCCCCTTGCAAATAGGTTCAAGAAAATAAGACTTTTGGTTATTAATGTTTGCCAGTATTCACCCAGAGCAGTGCATATGCTCTGACTACATCCAGCACTGTTACTCTTGTCTCCTTGAAGTAGTTCTCAACAATAAACTCAATCAGGGACTCATTTAAGAACTCTTACTTTTGCACTTTATTGATTTCCCCCCCCCTCTCTGTATAGCACAGTCAGTTTGTTTACATTTCTATTTTTGCATGTGTACATTGTGTAGAGTTTTTTTGCACTACCAAGAAGTGGCAATTCTGCCTCATCGCAGGAAAAAAGAATCTCAAGGTTATATGTGATGTTATGTATGTACTCTGGCAATAAATCTAAATCTGATCATTGAGTAATAAAAATGCAAAGACACTTCCATTCACTTGACTTGTTAATACACATTTTGTCATTTAGATATCTTAAATACTTGGATAGCCATTTTCATTATCAAGATAATCATCTTGAAATAAAAAAAAGATTAAAACACACATTAATAATTGATTTTTTTGTCTCTAGTTACTTTGTAATACTGGGTAATACATTGTGGAATAATTGAAGGAGAATAATTTTATTTGCACTCTGAAGTAACATTTTCTATACACTGCTAAATTAAAATTTGCAAACTGGAAAACCACTTCACCCATCAAGTCATGGTGTGATTCTTCAGCTTCACAATCAGAATCAGTATTCCGCAATCTCAGCCCTCTATCGGGCTGAAACAGTAACCTATTTCTAAGTCCACACAAGCTATCTGATCTGACCCGCATTCAATGTTTTAATTTCAATTTTCCAGAATATGCAGTATTTGTTATGTATTCTAGCCGGTTGATTTTAATTTTGGAAATTATCTTTTGGATTATAGTCTTTGTAGGTACAAGAAAGTATTTTGTGCAAGAAAAAGTACATGAATTTAATTTCTCTTGATGGGACCAATATAGTTTTCATATGATGAGTTCATTGATGCAGTTTTCCATGGTGCATGAGATTCAAGGCTTCACACAATTAATGTGGAGAAAGGCCTCTTCTTTATGCCTCAGTGAAGGCAGAGCACATGAAAGAGAAATTACATGTCAAATTTACAGATTAAAGTGGGTCTGGGCCTCTTGGAAGAAAATGCAAAGACATTTCCATTCATTTGACTCGTTATACACATTTTGTCATTTAGATATTTTAAACACTCAGATAGCTGTTGAAAGAATTAGAATCAACCCATCAGTCAAGGAGTAATTGAGTTCTCGAGGCTCAGGTCATAATGGGGTTTATGATTACTTTTGGTCAGTGAGAGTATTTGGAGTTTTGATGGGTTTGATGGCTGAGAGTGGAGCTCATAATTTGGTTTTGGTTGGGGTGTGAAATTATGGAAGGATGTGGGCTTTCAGAGTCTGAAGTTCTCTGTGTCAGGGCCTAGTGCTGGAGTGGGCCTGTTTCATGGACGTCTGTTGTAAAAGCCTGGTTCTGCATGAATAGCCAGACAAGTGGAAAGTATGCAGAGCATACAGTCATGGTTACATGCTACTGGACACCACTTCCTATGTCACGATGCCTCTTTGTGCTCGTGAATTAAGTGCTTGGAGGAACTGGAATGAAAATATCTGACTTCAAGTTCTGCATGGCAAGTCTAAGATTTTCCGTAACAGCTTTCTGACAATTGTATCACACATGGCACATAAATGTTGAACATGTAATGAAAGTTCTCTATCATTTTATCAAAATATAAAGAGCTAGGGGAATGAGCATTTTACAGTGGCATCATCAATACCAACGAATGATTTACACATTCATTTATTTATTTACAAATAATGTATTTCCAAATCTACTATTGAGCTATTAATTGGAGACAATAGTGTATGGTTTAGGCAATATTATAGTGTGGACAATAGCTATGATCTATTGCTTACTTGCAGCCTTCCAATCTTATGCTGACCCATACGAAATTTAAGACATAATCTATTGCATTTTCTGACTTCAGCTGAAAAATTTCCAAGATTTTCTGTTATTGTTTCAAATTTCCTTCATCTACATTTTTATTTCCTATTTTACAGTCTGTTTGATCCACATTCTTTTTTAATAATTCAAATAGTTAAAGTTAGATTTCAACAATGATGGCATTGTCTCAGTGGTGACAGACTGCTGCAGCAGGTAGTCCCACTGCTTCACAGATCCAATGACTTGGATTCATTCCTGACTTTCGGAGCAGTCCGTGCAGTTTGTATTTTTTCTCCATATGACCACACGGGATTCTCCTGGTTGCTTCCAATTTCCTCCCACACTCCAAAGTATGTGCTAGTGGGTAGACTAATTGACCACTGGCATTAGAGAAATCAAAGTTGATGGACATGCGAGAGATACTAAATTAGAAGGATGTAAGTGTGGAATGAGAGTTATGGGATTGCTCTGAGATCAAAAAGCGAAATGGTCTCCTGTGTTGTATGAAAAATAGGAAATATGAATGATTACCAATGTTCCCTTTAATTTTTAGTAGTCAGTGCGTACAAAAATCTTATGTTGTGTAAATGTTTTTCCTGCTACAAAAGTATGTGAGAACTGAATGCTTGTGCAAATGTAAACTTGAAATTGTTGAGATTGCTAAGAACTTTGATCTCCCCTGGGTTTGATCATTTTCGCTCTCGCTCCTCTGAACTCAACAAATATAATGATTAATTACTACATTATTTTAGGTAACTAATCTATTGTGCGCACAGCGATGATAACATGTCTTTTCCTTTTAGGTTTGTCGCTACAGAATATGGGAAAACTATCCTTTGTATTTGGTGTAAACTAAAGAATGATGTTGGTTATCAGGGGTTATTCTAAAATTCCTCTATTATTCACAAACTACTAGCACATTCCTTTCATCACATTCTGTGTGGCTCAGAATCAGATTCCTTCCAACAAATCTTCCCCACATTTTTACTCTTCTTCTCTGGCTGTCACTGAGGATCAAGATTTACTTGCTCTCACTCTCCCACCTGCACCTAGTTTCCCATCCTCTCAGCTCTCTCCTCAACACACCTCCTTTCTTCTTCACCCCACCATTTTATTATGATCGCAATCTGAAGCTGAACTGGATAAGAAGACAACCATTAGCTCATTGCAGCTGTTCCTCTAGTGTAGGCCATAATATTATCGTAAAATAGCAAAGCCTGTTTTAACCTAATTTTCTTTAACAGGGACATCATGATGCCATCCTTGCGTATTATATTCTGCAAAAAAATTTAAATGATATACTTTTTTCTGTCCCACATATAAAGGATGTCTGTCATCTTCTAATGTGACTTATTTCTGCTACTGCCAAATTAATTTGTAGTTTATAACAGAAATTTAAAAACAAAAGAGTTTGTAAATTTTCTTCCAAGCCAGTAAAACTTTCTGCCTTCTCCTCTTCTTTATCCTTTCACCACGGAAAAGTCAGCCTATGTCCTAATCTATTGGTAGTTTGACATCTGAAATGTTTTTCAGAGCAAACTCGCTGTCTCAACTGTAAGGATAGGAAGTTTAAATGATGCAAAATATTCCTGCCTACTTCCTTACCTCCACTTTCCCATAACTTTATCCTTTCTAAGCACCACCAATCCCTCTGACCAACCTATGTTCTCCTCTAGATTGAACTCTGATTTATTTTAGTTTATTTTCCCTTTCCTCAATCGATGACTGTTTATTTTTAAAAATATATATTACTACTCAGTGAGCCACAACATAACCATTCCAATTTTCTACTTCCCATCCCATTTCTAAAACTTTATTAGTTCAATGTAAGTTGCAGGACACAAAATAGCACAGAACACAAAGAGGGCAATTATATCAATTAATCCGAGCTGCTCCACTGCAGCATTCTCCCACCTGATTTTATCCAACACGATCAATGAACTCTGTTCAATACTTCCTTACAATTTGGAAATGTTGTTCTGCACTCTAGGTCTGATTGTAAGTTTGAGAAGATATTCTACTTCTCAAATTTGGCTAAGTATCATGAAGATAAATAAAAGTTAATATCAAGTCTCACACATTAGACTACCAATTAATATTTAGGGAAGTTAAACTCCAACTGATGATTAAATACTTAATCTTTGTTCAGCAAACTTTAACTGTGGACATGAAGTCCATTGTTGCTTGTCCAAGTTCATCCTTGCATCTGCACATCACACACAAAGGGCCCCAGATGTATGAAGTGGTTTTGGAAGACATGTTGGATTGGCCCGCCTTATCTCCTATAGAAGCAGGTTTGATAGTGCCTGTGTGGCCTGTTTCACCACAGGGGTCTGTAGTCCCAGACTGGGATTACAGACTTTGAGTCAACCATTCATCCCAATGGTACTAAACCTTTACCATCACCACAAGCTCAGGATCCTTATGCAGGCTGATCCTCCAAACACCCTGCCAGACAGCCAATCACAGGTACTCACTGGTGCCATCGCCTTGACACACCCTTTTCCCAAGTCCAAGCCTCTCTCCTCTCCAAATCACTGGACCAAAAGTCTACATGAGACCAATGTACAGAAGGAAGACTTTCATCGTGCAGGGGAAATTAAATATTGCCTGATGCACTGGGTACGGTTGAATTTTTCAGATCAGATGAAATATTATTTATTGTCATGTTGTGAAACAGAAATGAAATATTATACAAAATTGCCTTCAGTCTGCCTTGACAGACAAAGATTCACCATTAGCATTGCCCAGCCCCCTTACAGTCAGAGAAAGAGAAGCAAAAGCCAGTCCTCTCAGACTCACTGAGTGTCCGTGGATTCGCCTCCAGAGCTCACGCAGCCTCTGCATGACCTCAAAACTCCAGTTCGGTTCAAACCATTGACATCCTGAGCCCAGGTCCAAACCTCCAACATGATGAGGAACACTTCAGCAGGAGCCTTCCTCAGCATCCGCTTGAATTCTGGTTCCAATACTTGGTTCTCATGAGCCAGCCTCCAGCTGCCTGGTGTGAGTCCTTTGACCTCAAATTGCCAGCAGCCTGCTTCCTGTGTGAGTTCCTCACCCGCAAGTCGCCAACAACTTGTTAGTTACTTGCGTTTTCTGGTGCCCTACGCCAGTTCTTTGCTTCCCTGGAGTCTACATCCCCTTAATGCTGCCGAGCACAGGTGTTTCCATCTTGGCCCAGACCCCGCATTTTCAGGATTTTAAATAAAACACCATTAGCTCTCTTAACAGGCCATTTAAAGCTTGCAGGGAGCCTTTGGCAGTTGGACTGGGTGGTTGGACCCAATGGGGAAGCGCTGTGTCTCCGCTCCACCCAGATCCACAGCACCAATGTTTTGCTGCCAATCTCTCAGGTGAAATAGGATATACTGATCAACAACCATTTAATGAGCACCTCCAGGAATTATTGAAATTCCATGTAACTGAAACTGTTTGCCTTTGCCAGTTTGCTTTAAATTGAAAATATTTACCTGGTTCACTCAGATATCAATCTGTGATGCAGGTGACCATCCTGATGCAAAGGTGGACTCGTCATTTCCTCCTACTTCATGTGTGGGAATGCTGATGTTTTTCTGGTGTTTTTGATCAAGTATCAGACTGGTCAGGAAGCTATTGATTTGCATTTTGGAAGTATCCCAGGAGCCATCAGAAATGGGGATATCTGGTAAATGATGCTTAATGTAACCTGCTGTATTAGTATCCGCAATGAAGATCATCCTTTGTTCAACTCTGAAAGTAACGAGATGTCACATTTATTTCATTTCATTTTTGTTTCTATTATAAATCTCACTTCTTGCTTCTATTCTCCAAAGGAAGTTTTTTACATTAACACCCTTTCTCCTGGCTGGAAATTGAACTCTCTCACTTGCTTTGCCAATGTGTTAATTTTCCCCAATTCATTAAATGATGGCATAACGAAGTTCAAAGTGCAGATTTATTGTCAGCACACTTACATGACATCACATACAATTCTGAGATTCCTTTTTCTCCTGTGGGCCGGGCAGAAATTCTAATTGTTAGTAGGTACATAAAAAAAGATACATATACAAAAGAAAGAAATGTAAACAAACAAACTGTGCAATATGGAAAAAATTTAGGTAATAAATAATGTGCAAAGTAAGAATCCTTAAATGTTCTTGCGATGCACTGTAGTGACAGTGAGAGACACAAGATTCAAGGACTGAAACAACAGGCTTTATTCAGCTTAAAGTCTCTGCTGTGGCAAGCTGTGCCTTGCTCCTGAGTGACTGACTGCGAGAGGGGCTGGATGTGGCTTATATCCTGAGCGGCTGATTGGCAGCTGACCGGGTGGGGTTTGGTCCATTCAGGTCGACTGATTGACAGCCAGCCAGGTGCTGTCTGTCCTCCAGTGATCTTCCTGCAGGTACAGTGGTCTCCCCCTGCAGTATCACCACATTCACCCCCTTCACTAAAATTGTCTTGGAGGGGACCACGACATGATGCATCCAGCAAGTATGCTTTTGATGGTGGACCTGTAGATGTTGTTGAGGAATAAGGGGCCATCAAGTGCCACCATACTAACTCAGATATCATTATTGCACTATATTGACCCAAGTTGTTCTCTTATAAATTATTTAGGATCACATAATTCCTTCAACTTCTGTAGCTCTGCAATTCTTCCTGCATTTTATCTAATTTCCACCGAATTCTCCATTAATCTGACTCCTTGCTGTGCCCCTCACTCTTGACCTCCCACCGTGGGGGGTTAGTTTTGGCCTTGTGTTCAAATCTCCTTTCTCACCTTGCAATCCTTTCCCTTTCTCAGGTATTTGCTATAACTCTGACCTTTCAGGTCATCCCCATAAACATCTTGCTGTGATTAATTTACCTTTGATTGTGTCCTTATCTTTGTGTTAAACTATTTTAGCAAACAGTACCAAAGTGTTGAACTAAAATCGCGTGAAAATAGATTTTACACCAAGGAATCAGCTAACAAGCATTATTTGGAACTCCTTTATAACACTTAACTTCACTGCAATTAACGTCAGTCAGAAAATGATTTATTATTTAGATTTATTCTATTGATTACCATATCAAAAACAAATTTACCTTGACAGTAGTGTAGCTTTTCTTCCCCTAGAGGGGGAGGGGAATTCCATTCGATGAATGTGTTCTGAATGGTACTTCAATACCATTGGCATCATCTGCTCCTTTTTGACTTTTCTTCCTTCTTTGGCTCTTTAGTAGATGTGCCTGTTTTAATTTTTTTTAATGAAATAATCAAGATGAGATTGTCCATTGAGGTGGATTGCTCTTTTTGGAGAAATTATTGCATTTAAAGATGAAAATTAAAATAAGCATACTGGCCTTTGATCATTCTGACACAAACCATGTTCTCTTGGCCTTCAGTGTTACACAATTCCTTTTTGTTGCCAATGTGCTTGACATTGGGAAACCATTATTTTGTTTCTTCTGCCTCAAAGATTCTCTCTTGTGGAATCTCATTCTACTTCTTTTGTTTACATTTCTGCCACTTGTAGCCACGTAGATGTCTGGTCTCAAGTTTTGCTCTTCCAGTTCCTAGTCCCTATGGTCCAAAAAAATGAACTTATCAATGTGTCTGATAGTGATATGGAAATGTAATTTTGGAATTCATCTTGGTCATAGAATTATACTGCACAGGAGGATATCATTCAGCCTGTGCTAGTTATTAGCAATATACCAGTATAAATTTTTAAAATTTAGACATACAGCATAGTAACAGGCCATTTTGGCCAACAAGTCTGAGCTGCCCAATTTACACCCCATTAACTTACACCCCCATTATGTTTTGAATGGTGGGAGAAAACCAGAGAAAATCCATGCAGGTACGGGCAGAACATATTGACAGTACAGGATTTGAACCCTGGTCTGGTCCCAATTGTTGGGTCTGTAAAGGTGTGCTGATTGCTACACCAACCATGTCACCCATTTTCTTCTGCGTGATATAGGTTTACAAATTTACACCAAACCATTATTATATGTTTATGTTTTCTTGTGAAGGATATATATATATCTCAAATTAGATTTATGCGGGAACAAAACTCTCACCCTTGCCTCCATTTGACTGTGCCAACATCAACCTTTAAATCTGAAACTCTGATGAATGTCTCCTTACTGTCAGGGAACATAAGAAAACAGGAGCAAGAGTGGGTACTCAGCCCTTCAATCTTTCCCTGCTATTCAAAATAATCAGCACCGAACTATCCAGGATGAATCTCCTCTTTTGTGCCAGTTCCTTGTAGCTTACAATACCCTCATCTTTCAAACATTGGTCCACTTTACTTTAAATACCCTTAGTAATTTAGCCTTCACAGTTCTCTGGGGTGGAGAATTCCAGAGGTTCACCTGTGAGAAGATGTACCAGAGATTCACCTGTGAGAAGATGTACCCATACATATCAGTTTCAAATGACTGTCTCTAAATCTTTCAGCTGTGTCCCTTGTTCAAAACTCTCTCATGAATGGAAGCATCCTAAGGCATACCCTATTAAGCCCCTTTTATCTATTAATACGATAATTTCCCCATTCTTCTGTTTCTAAGAATATAGATCTAATTTATTTATTTGTGATAACCCATTTACCCCAAGAATTTGCCTGGCGGATCACTTCCAGGAGCAAGGTATAACTTAACAAAGGGGACTAAACAAAGCTAAAACTCCAAACAGACATCACAAATACACTGGACAATTCCTATGATCATAAGAAATACTTCTATGTATTTAAGCTCCAACTCTCTTGCCATCATGTCCAGGTGCATCACAGCTTCCAGCTACATATGGAAACTTCTCTTTCTAAGACTGCAGAAACTGTAGCAGATATTAAAGGACCCATCCCACCTCAGTCACACTCTTTTCACCACCCTTCTATCAGGCAGAAAATACACGTTTGAAACCACAAAGCTCCCGATTCAAGGACAGTTTCTTTCCTGCTGTTATCAGACTCTTAAATGTATCTCTTGCTGGCAAAAGATCCATTGATTCTTTCATTGTACTTTTCTCTATACTCTGCACTATTTCATTTGTTTAACTCTACTCCTTGCACTGCTGTACATTCATTTGGTATCCTTGCACTGCCTGCTATATGATATAACTTCTCTGGATAGCACAGAAAACAAAGCTTTTTCCTGCATCTTATTACGCATGACAACACCAATTCAATTCAATTATGCCATTTGCCTTCCTAATCACATGGGACTTTCACCAATCTCCCTCTGCCCATTGATTTGCATTGGCTCCCAGTCCAGCATGAACAGCATCTCAACATTAAAATTCTCCTTCTGGATATCAAACTCCTCCAAGGGCTCACCATGCCCTCTTTCTGCAACCTCTTTAAGCTCTACAGCCTTAGAAGAAAGTTACATTTTCAATCCTGCGTGCTCTCACAATCACAATCTCCATTATTGGCTCTGCCTTCAGCTAACATGGCTCAAAACAATATAAAAACATCTAAAAAACGTGGCAGATTTCCATTCAGTCTACTAAAAAGATTTAGTCTGCCATGAGGTTTGCAAAGGCGCTGTGATCTGCACACTACCCCTGATGACTCAGCAGGCATCGCTGATGAAGGTGTTTTGGGCAGATCTGGTGTTGAGGGCATAAGAGGGGTCTGTGTGGGAATGTTCATCCTCTTCAGGGCACCAGTCTCTCCCTCTCTCTCTCTCTCTCTCTCTCTCTCTCTCTGGCAAAGTCACTGGGGAACATTCTTCCACAGTAGTCTGTCTCACCATTGGAAACTCCATGGACAATAGACAATAGACAATAGGCGCTGGAGTAGGCCCTTCGGCCCGTCGAGCCAGCACCGCCATTTTACAGATCATGGCTGATCACTACCATCAGTACCCCTTTCCAGCCTTATCCCCATAACCCTTAACTCCTTTGCCCACTAGAGTCTTGTCTAACTCTCTTTTGAACATAATCAGCGAATCTGCCTCTACCACCCTCTGTGGCAGAGCATTCCACAGATTCACACTTCTCTGAGTAAAAAAATGTTTTCTCATCTCCGTCCTAAAGGGCCTACCCTGTATTCTTAAACTATGCCCTCTCGTCCTCGTCTCCCCCATCATTGGGAACAAGTAATCCGACTTCACCCTGTCTATCCCCCTGATAATTTTGTATATCTCAATCATGTCCCCCCTCATCCTTCTAAACTCCATCAGATACAAGTCCAGTTTTTCTAGCCTTTCAGCATATGTCAACCCCGCCATCCCTGGAACTAACCTTGTAAATCTGCGCTGCACACCCTCTATAGCTAGTATGTCCTTCCTCAAAATTGGAGACCAGAACTGGACGCAATACTCCAGGTGGGGTCTCACCAGGGCCCTGTACAACTGCAGAAGGGTGTCTCTGTTCCTATACTCCAATCCCCTCTTTATGAAAGCCAACATGCTATTAGCCTTCTTCACAGCTTTCTGAACCTGCATGCTAGTCTTCAGTGACCGGTGAACAAGTACTCCCAGATCCATTTGCTCCTCCCCACTCCCTAGCTTGTCTCCATTTAAATAATACTCAGCTTTCCTATTATTGCCCCCAAAATGGATAACCTCACATTTGCTTACATTGAACGTCATCTTCCATTCAGCAGCCCACTCCCCCAACCTGTCCAAGCCCCTCTGCATTTTCCTGACATCCTCCTCACACCCCACACCGCCACCCAGTTTCGTGTCATCTGCAAATTTGCTCAAATTATTCATAATCCCCTCATCCAAATCATTTACATAAATTACAAACAACTGAGGACCCAATACCAATCCCTGCGGCACTCCACTTGTCACATCCTGCCATCCTGAAAAAGACCCGCTTACCCCAACCCTTTGTTTCCTATTTCTTAACCAATTTCCTATCCATGTCAGCACCTTACCTCCAATACCATGCTCCCTGATCTTGCCCACTAGTCTCCCGTGCGGTACCTTATCAAAGGCCTTCTGGAAGTCCAAATACACCACATCCACTGGCTCTCCCAAGTCCACCCTCTTTGTCACATCCTCGAAAAATTCCAGAAGGTTCCCTTAAGGAATCCATGCTGACTAGCCCTTATACTGTCCGCATCTGAGTATTTATCATGACACAAGCGGACATGGTCCTGGTGCCTGTGGAAAACGCGTCCTTCAGTCAGCTTAACAACATAGGAGACAGGCCTACTCTGCTTAAGAATAATCCCAGGTAGCCATTGCTGATTGTTTCTCTCATAGAGTGTCATCTGGTTTTAACTGTCTTTCTCACGTATGTTTATCATGTCCCTTTTTCTGCTTTTCCTGCTTTCTCTCCACACTTGCCTTCATGTCTGGGCAACGCAGGGACAATCTTGACTTGGGCCTACCACCCCATCAGCATCTCTTCAGGAGTGCGTGCAGTTGTAGTCTGCGACACAAGGTATTATTTAAACAAGAAACGTGAAAGCTTGGTGCTAAGGGAGTTTCCTGTCATCCTCTTCAGGCCTTCCTTCACTGTCTGAACAGTCCACTCAGCCAAACCATGTGAGGCTGGGTGGAAAGGGGCGTCTGAATGGGATGAATGTCATTTTGTTGCATGAACTCACCAAACAGCTCACTGGTAAACATCGGGCCATTATCAGTGTTGGTCAGGCAAACCCTGGACTGCAAATACTCGCCTGAGTTTGTCTATGCTTGAATGGGCTGTAATGTTGCCCATGATGTGAGCTTCTATCCATGCTGCAGACTCAATTCTGCCTTACATTTGGCATAACGCTTTAGATCCTCTCCTTCCACGATACTTGGCCATCCTTGTAAAAGGCAAGACATGACTTGAAACAGGACTGGTTCTCTCTCTGTCCATTGCTTTACAGGTGTCTCTGACAGCCTCTCCAATGAAAACAGCATCTCTGGAGGCACATATGTAGTATCCAGACCTCTGGGGGGATTCCATCCATTCCTGCTGCTTTGCCACTTGTCAGCCACAAACGAGCCTGCAGCTGACGTGGACATTTACCCCCTCCATAAATCTTCGTCCGCGAAGCCAAGCCAAAGAAGAAGACAGATTCTATCACCAATGTGTATATGTACATATGTACAGATGGTAGTGTAGGATGACTGTGATTGGCTGAGAGTGTAGCCACACCTACTGGCAGGTCTTAAAGGATTGCTCCTAGCCAGACCAGGTCACTCTGGACTGGTCGACCTACTTATGATATGCTCCAGTCTTTTAGTTAATAAAAGCCTTGATTTGGATCAACAAGTCTTTGGTTCTTTCGACGTGCATTACAATTGGGTACTCCTCCAGACCTGATTCACCGTAAATTTATAGTCCCCACTCATCCTCACCATTTTGTCTGCCTTCAAAACTGGAACAATGGAGCTGGCCACCTTGAAAACTAGATGGACTCAATGATGCCGAACTGCTGTAAATGTTTAAGCTCCTCCTTGACCTTATCTTTTGTGGCGTAAGGCCTTGGGCTTAAAAAAAATGTGTTGTGGCCTCAGGGTCAACATTGAGTTTCACTGTCATGCCCCTAAATGTGCCCAGCTCATCCCTGAGATGTCACTGTTCCACTGCAGAATGTTCTCTGCGGTATGTGCAGACTTAATTTCAAGCCAGTTGAGCTGGTCTTTGCAAAGCCAATCGCGGCCCGAAAGACTGGGCCCGCTACCATTAGCTCTCATCAGCCTGGCTTCTGGCTTCTGACCTTTGGCTGAAATATCTACATATAACACCCTAAATGAGGTATAGATCCTGAGTTTGAGCTTTGGCGGGAGGCAGGTTGGACCCCCATGTCCCACTGTAGGCCTCCTCACTAATGACCAATGCTGTGGCCCCTGAATTAATCTCAAACGTAATATCCTGTCCTCGGACAGTGACTGTGGCAGAATATGGTTCAGGTCATTCCCCATCTGTCCCTACTCCAAACATATTGTAAGCACACGCAGTCTCTTCATCTGCTTCTTCTAAGTGACTGCTGGAGCCGTTGAGTTTTCCTCTGCCCAGCCTTCACTTTACCCTTTGAACCCCTGCACTTCTTAGCTAAATGTCCTTTCTTTGCCACACCCAAAGCAGACAGTGTCTTTGAATTTACATTTATTTGCATCGTGCATCCCTCCACACCAAAAACATTCCACCCTCCTTTCCTGTTTACCAGTCTCCCTCCTGACTTGGTACATTGCTTATGACTGTGACAACCCCCCCCTCCACCCCCCCCCCACCCCCACCGTCCCATGTCTGGATATCCTTGGCATTATTAGCAGCCATCTCCATGCCTTGAGGAATCTCTAGGGGTTTCTTGAAAGTCGGCGGTGTGGTTTCCCCCGACAAGCCATATTGTATGGTGCCATTATTAATTCCGTATACCAATCTATCACGGAGCGCATCATCTAATACTGCCTCAAAATCTCAATGCTCCAATAGAAGTAGAAGCTCAGCACACAATTGGCCACACACAGACTGTGCTGGCTTCTTGAAAATGCCGTGAAACTTAAACTGTTGGACGACCACAGAAGGTTTCAGAGCTTGACTAGTTCATCAAATGGAATTTCCCCTGGTTTCTGCAGTATAGCTAACGTCTTTATTAACTTGTAAGTTTTGTTTCCCCACCCCCCCCTCCACACACACACACAGACACACACACACACACAGACACACACACACACACAGACACACACACACACACACACACACACACACACACACACACACACACACACAGACACACACACACAGACACACACACACAGACACACACACACAGACACACACACACACACACACACACTCAGGAGAATAGAACACTTCTTAGCCTCCTCAGTAATTCCATTTGCACAGAAAAAGTTTCCCAACTATACACAGGCCAATCCTCATTTCCTTCCATGAATTCACCGATAATCCCGAACGTACCCATCTAAATGCACAGCTGCAGTTCAAGATGGGCCAACACTGCCACAAAACCAGTTCACTTCATCGCCAAAAATATGTGTTAACTTCTACTTTGAGAAAGAACCACTTAGCAACTTCAAACTCAAAAGAACAGCATTATCTGGAGCAGTAAAACCATAAATACATACACAGAAACTTGTCTTCTACCTCTGTTGTTTCTCCACTGCACACAGCATGGCCTTCAAGCAATACACAAGGCACACAGGAGATAAAGAAGACAGACAGGAAGTAAACCCCTCCCAGCTTCACTTTAAAAACAACAATAACCTGCAACAAAACCAAATCCAGTGCAGTAGGAGACAGCAAAGCTTCACTCCCAGATGAACTCAATGCCTTCTTCACCTGATTTGACCACCAAAACAAGGAAGAGCCACCTCTGCGCACCCCATGATGATCCCCCACTGTCAGTATTCAAAGATGGCATGTGGCTGCCTTCAGGGAGAGAGAATCCAAAGAAAGCATCTGGTCTGGACAAAATTCATGGCCAAGTCCTGAAACACTATGCTGAACAACCAGGGACACTTACATCCATAGTGATGAGAGGCTGGTGTTTGAGCACATCAGCTCTAGACTGAGCGGCAACATGAATCCGTCCAATTTCCCAACTGCAACAACAGGTCCTTGGCAGATCCCTTCTCACTGGTTCTACACAAAACCTTTGGACACCTGGACAGCAAAGACACATACACTGGGATGCTCTTTATTGACTACAGTGCAGCATTCAACATCACCCCCTCAAAACCAATAAGCAAACTCTAGGATCTGGGCCTCAATAACCCAACTGTGTAATTGGATCCTGGATTTTCTCGTCTCCAGACCTCGATCAGTGATGATTGGCAAGAACATCTCCTCCACCATCTTCATCAGTTCCAGAGCACCACAGGGTTGTGTACTTAACCTCCTGCTCTACTAGTTTTATATCCATGATTGTGTGACTCGGTATGACAACAATACCATCGACAAATTCGCTAATGATACTACGGAAGTGTGTCAAAAAAATTGGATGATGAGTCAGAATACAGGAATTGAAAACTTAGCTGAATAGTGTACTAACAACAACCTCACACTCGATATAACCAAAACCAAGGAGCTGATCATAGACTTTAGCAAAGGAAAACCAGAAGTGCATAATCCAGTGATTATTGGGGGATCAGAGATGGAGAGGGTGAGCAAATTTAAGTTCCTCGTAGGCACTATCTTGGAGGACCTTTCCAACACACTAACATTATCGTGAAGAAAGCAGGTCAACGTCTCTACTTCTTCAGCAGTTTGATGAGGTTTGGTAGGACATCGGAAACTTTGACAAAGCTTTACAGATGTGTTGCAGAACGCGTGCTGACTGGCTGCATCGCAGCCTGGAATGGGGACACCATTACCTCTAAGCAGAAAGCCCATCAAAATGTCACGGACACAGTCTATCACAGACAAAACCCTCCACACCATTGATAAAATCTACATGGAGTGCTGCTGTCATAGAGCAGCAGCCGTCATCAAAGGTCAGGAAAGAGCTGTATGTGCCACAAGGCTCACACCATCTGGTTCAGGAGTAGTTGCTATCCCTCCATTATCAGATTCTGGAACAATAAACTCAATCAGAGGCTCACTTCACAACTCTTACTTAGTACATTATTTATTACTGAATATTTTTTCGGTATTTGCAGTCAGTTTGTTTACATTTCTATCTTTTGGATATGTATCTTTTCTTGAGGACAGTTTTTTTACACTAGAAATTCTACCTGGCCCACAGGAAAAAGAGTCTAAGAGTTGTATGTGATGTCATGTTGTGATGTCTGACAATAAATCTGAACTTTGAAATTTGAACTAAATCACCAACAAAAAATAGGTTCAACATATCTCTGGGCCGTTGCTGAATCTGTGAGTTTTACTTAAGGGTTCTACATTATGCCCAGAAGGAATATGCAACTGCAGAGGCTGCAGGAGTGTTGGCGGCAAATCCTTGGGCACTCACTGCTTCTGAAGATGTGTTATAGAAAGCGTGCTGACTGGCTGCATCGCAGCCTGGAATGGGGACACCATTACCTCTAAGCAGAAAGCCCATCAAAATGTCATGGACTCTCAATTGCTTCTTCTTTCCCTACTGTTAGGGGCACTGGATAATGCTGCTACAAGCCCAGAGGACCCCAAAATCCAAGACCAATGGTTACTTAAACAAAGGTTGCTTTTAATTATCTTTAAAAATATAAACAGAATCACACTTTAACTTGTCACAATTGACTTCACTAACCTAACTTAACCCCCTTCTAATTCTAAGTGCACATGTATGTAATGTGTGTGTAAGTTTAGAAAATTCTTTGGTTCACAGTCCAATCTCACTTCTCATTCCTCCTAGTTCACTGGCCACAGGTAATTCTTATACTGTGCACAGAATTTAACATTTATAAAGTTCACCAGGCTTTGGTGCTTGAAAGGTTCTTGTCGGTTTTCAGAGAGAGATTTGTTGTTCCAGGACATCCACAACTGATTGCTTTTTAATCAGTTACTTCAGTGTCTTGCTGATGAAACTTGCCCCCTCAGGGTTCTCCAAATGATCACCTCTTTCTTTCAGGTCACCACAGAGTTCCTTTTTGTTTCCCCTATTTCAAGTGAAATATTAGATTGCTAGTCCTCTCCTCTTGCATGAACCACAAGGGCTTTGACCATGCTGAACTAAGCAGTCACATCCCGTCTTCCAAATGGGGTTTTCCACAAGCTTGCCAGCTTGTCCTGTTCCAGTCCCAGCTGCTGCTGCTGACTGTTGCACTACAAAACTGAATTCTCTCCCTCTCTCTCTCTCTCTCAGAGAAAAAGCCTGTTTTTCTCTCTCTGCTTGCAAAAACAAATGACCCTCTTAGAATAGCAAGTTCCACTCCAGACAGCCTGTGGCTCCGATGAGATCTTTCATCTGTTACCTTTTTGTAAACAACAATCCATGAGTGAAATCTCTTGGGTACTCTCCAAAGCTTTTGCAAAGGCATGTCTAGCATGAGGAGAGTTCCAGCGTTTTAAATGAGATCTGTTTGGAAGTGTTTCTATGTGACCTACACTAAAAAACTTTCCCCAATTTATCTCCCAAAAACATACCTATAATCTGTCGCAATACTCATGGTTCTGTTCGCCTTACATCAGACGTAAATTGAAAGTTTATTACATTTTTAATGGATTATTACATGACAATAAAAGGAACCTTGAACCTTTGGACCTTTGAAAGAAAGAGGGAGTCAAAGAAAGGTTACTGCCAATTAATGTTATCCAGCAACGCAAATTGGACATGAGCTTGTGTGGACGTTGCATTCAACCATGAACAGAGCTCAGGGGATCATGGAGTTTGACATTTTTCCAATATCAGAATGTTAATTTGTATCTCAACTACTTTTTCTTGTCTCTCTCAAACCTTAGCTACTGCTTGAGCTAAGGATATCTGTAACTTTCAGTTTCAAACATTTTAATTGATCCCTTTCTCTTGGAATGTAATTCTTCTTTTCTACATGTCATCTGTACATCCATCTAGAATTGTACCGTTGCTATAGGATTGGACTGTAAAACATTATTTTTAAATGTAAATTAGTGTTATGATGCATAACATGCATGTACGCTGACAATAACTCTGAACTTTAAATTTTAACAGGCTTCTCCGTCCCATGAGCCCAATCACACCCATATGAACAATTCACCTACTAACACTGAACATCTTTGGAATGTGGGAGGAAACTTTAGCAGCTGGAGGAAACCCACGCAGACAAGGGGAGAATGTACAAACTCCTTACAGACAGCACAAGATTCGAACCCCAGTCTCTGGCACTGGGATAAGTTTGCACTATCTGCTAAACTAACTATGCTGATGAATAATATGTTTAAAAATGAATTAAATATCTGAGGAAAATATTGGGTCCTACTGGTGTTCTTTTGTGAACTTTTTTTTAATGCAACAATATCCTTTTAAAACTAACTTGCCAAGGCTGTAAACAACATTCCAAACCTGACCTCAAGAATAGATTGGCTGACTGTGTACCAAAAATAGTAAATCAAGATCAAACTGGATTTATTAAGAAAAGACGAACAGCGGATAATGTCTGTAAATTTATTAATCTAATTCATGCAGTTCAAGGAAATAAGAAGCCAACAGTGGCTGTAGCTTTAGACGCAGAAAAAGCCTTTGACAGGGTAGAATAGAATTATTTATTCAAAGTATTACAGAGGTTCAATCTACCAGAAAAATATATTAATTGGATTAAAGCATTATATAATGGACCATTGGCGAAGGTAACAGTAAATGGATATGTATTGAACCAATTTAAATTAAGTAGGTCAACTAGGCAGGGATGTCCACTATCTCCCTCACTGTTCTCTTTAGCAATAGAACCATTGGCAGAACTGATAAGAACAGAAAATAAAATAAAAGGGTTAAAAATAAAGGAGAAGGAGTATAAAATCAATTTATTTGCAGATGACATCATAGTATACTTAATAGAATCAGAAATATCAATAAAAGAACCCCATAAGAAATTGTAGGAATATGGAGAAATATCGGGGTACAAGATCAACGCAAATAAAAGTGAAGTGATGCCAATGAGCAATGCGGATTATACAGAATTTTAAAAAGAATCACCATTTAAATGGCAAACAAAAGCAATCTGATACCTAGGTATTAGATTAGATAATAATTTAAGCCACTTGTACAAACTAAATTATCAGCCACTAATAAAGAAATTGCAGGAAGACTTAGAACATTGGAAAGAATTACCGCTAACGTTGATAGGGAGGGTAAATTGCATTAAAATGAATGTCTTCCCAAGAATACAATACTTATTTCAATTGTTACCAATTCCCTTAACAGAGAAATTCTTTAATGAACTAAAGAGAATAATAAGGAAATTTTTTATGGAAAGTGGGGAAAACCGAGGATAACATTAGATAAATTAACAGAGAGATACAACCAAGGTGGTTTGCAGTTGCAAAACTTTAAAAATTATTATAGAGCAGCATAGACAAGGGGATAGTGCCGGAGGATTGGCGCATTGCGCATGTGGTTCCGTTATTTAAATAGGGTTCAAGGAGGAAGCCTGGCAACTATCGGCCTGTAAGTTTGACGTCTGTGGTAAATTCTTAGAGATAGTACTTATAAACATCTGGATAGACAGGGTCTGATCAGGAGCACTCAACATGGATTTGTGGGAGGAAGGTCATGTTTGACCAATCTGATTGAATTTTTTGAAGAGGTGACTAGGAATGTGGATGAGGGTAGTGCAGTGGATGTTGTCAATATGGACTTCAGTAAGGCCTTCGATAAGGTACCACATGGAAGGTTAGTTAAGAAGGTGCAGTCTTTAGGTATAAATTTTGAGATAGTCAAATGGATTGAACATTGGCTGAAAGGGAGAGGCCAGAGAGTGGTAGTGGATAATTGTCTGTCAGGTTGGAGGCCGGTGACCAGTGGTGTGCCTCAAGGATCTGTATTGGGCCCATTGTTGTTCGTTATATACATTAATGATCTAGATGATGGGGTGGTAAATTGGATTAGTAAATATGCAGACAATACAAAGATAGGTGGAATAGTGGATAATGAAGAAGGTTTTCAAGGATTGCAGAGGGATTTGGGCTGCTTAGAAAAGTGGGCTGAAAAATGGCAGATGGAATTTAATGCTGATAAGTGTGAGGTGCTTCATTTTGGTAAGAAGAATCAGAACAGGACATACGTGGTAAATGGGAGAGCATTGATGAATACAGAAGAGCAGAAAGATTTAGGAGTAACGGTACATCGTTCCCTGAAGGTAGAAACTCACGTGAATAGGGTGGTGAAGAAGGCTTTTAGTATGCTGGCCTTTATCAATCATTGCATGGAATATAGGAGTTGGGAGGTGATGTTGAGATTGTATAAGACGTTGGTGCGGCCTAATTTGGAGTTCTGTGTGCAGTTCTGGTCGCCTAATTATAGGAAGGATATAAACAGAGTGGAGAGAGTGCAGAGAAGGTTTACCAGAATGTTACCTGGGTTTAAGCATCTAGAGTATAGGGAGAGATTGGACAGATTAGGTCTTTATTCTTTGGAGCGTAGAAGGTTGATTTGATAGAAGTATTTAAGATTATGAAAGGGATAGACAGAGTGGATGTGGATAGACTATTTCCGTTAAGAGGAGGAAAGATTAAAACAAGAGGACATGAGTTAAGAATTAAGGGGCAGAGGTTTAGAGGTAACATGAGGGGGAACTTCTTTACTCAGAGAGTGGTAACCGTGTGGAATGAGCTTCCGGGAGAAATAGTGGCGGCGGAGTCAATTGTATTATTTAAGAAAAGGTTGGACAGGTATATGGATGAGAAGAAGATGGAGGGTTATGGGCATTGTGCAGGGAGGTGGGACTAGAGAGGGGTGTTTGGTTCGGTGTGGACTAGAAGGGCCTAATGGCCTGTTTCCGTGCTGTAAATTGTTATGTTATGTTATGTTAATTAAGGTATTTATCAGACTTTTATCAGACAAGGGAAAAACCAGACTGGATTAAGATAGGGCTAGATAAAATAGGGGTGAAGGTACCTGAGCATATACTTTATAAGTGGGATGAAAAGCTGGTACGATATAAAAGCTCACCAGTATTGCATCATTTACTCAATATATGGAAGAAGATTCACTTAGAAAGGAAAAAAACAAATTACCAAATACCAAAATTATTATTGACGAAAAATCAGCTAATCCCTTTTACAATAGATAACCTTTCCTTTAGAGAATGGGAGAGAAAAGGAATTAAAAGAATAGAAAATTGTTTTTTGGGGAATAATTTATTAACATTTGAACAAATGAAGTATAAATATGGAATAACTCATGGTACAATGTTTGCATATTATCAACTGAAAGCTTATTTAAAGGATAAATTGGGAAACAGACTGAGATTACCAGAAGGAAGCAGCTTTGAATATGTGATTACAGACACAATGATAATTAAAAGATTTATAATGAACATGTACATCACGCTGCAAGAGAAGGAGAATTATGAAATAAAATATAAACTCAAACAAAAGTGGGAAAAAGATTTAAACATGAAGATAAAAAATGAAACATGGGAAAAGTTATGGTCTGGAACTATGAAGAATATAATAAACACAAGGTTACGCATGATACAGTATTCATTGTGTGATGACATTGTTTAATGGTTTTATTGTATTGTATATGTTGAATGTTTAATGGGTTTGGAGGGGGGTGGGAAGAGGGGAGGGAAGGTAGGGGAGAAAAAAGGGGAGAAAATGCCACTGTGTATATCTAAGAGGGAAATGTTTGTACGTATTTTGATTGATATGATTCACAGTGTGAAAAACAAAAAAAAAAATTTAAAATAAAAAAAAGAATATCTTCTGTAAGGTAAGGATAGTTTGTTTCAAAGCGCAGCCAAGATATATGCCAGTACAGAGCTAACCTTTTTGTGAGAGCTCCTTATGGACAGGAAACATCAGTGAATGATGAATAATCCCACCTAAATACTTTTCCTGTTCCACAGACAGTACTTCACGTAATCTTTTCCCACCTTTGTTACTTCACATTTATTCTCAAAGTATCAATGTGTGATTTTTCAGTCCATTCACCTAACTGATCTGAACCTGTCTCTAAATTATCTGTGTCATTGTCCTTATCAAGCCAGCCAAATTACAAAGCCATAGATAAATAGTAAGGAGAGGAAGCTGTGAGAGAAATGATGTTGGCATGGGAGATGAGCAAAGAAAAATGCTGCAGAAAATGGTGCTTATTGCTTCTGATCCACATTTAACACTGAATGAATATGCAACATTCAAGTGACGAGAAATTGTCAGCAGGTGGTCGACTGTAAGACATCTCAGCTCGGAGCAACTGAGTTTCAAATGGAGTGGGTCAAGTAAAGAATAGGATTATGATATGAGGGTTATTGTCATATATAGAATAAAATCCCTGGTAAGGAAATAAATGACAATTAAATAAATAAGAATAAACAGAAAATTAAAGTTTAAAATTTGTGAATGTTCTCTGAAGCAACACACAACCCCTTAGTGAAGATGAGAGGAAACATTCAGCCAGTGGGATGCCCTGGTCATGCCCTGCCTGCAGCAGCTGTTTGAATAAAATTTGAATAAAGTTGGATTTGAATAAAATGGTGACACCCAGGATGCTCGTTCTGGGGCAACTCTCCCAAAGTGTCTCCCTATCCCTGCCTGGTAAGAGTCTTTATCTTTATTAGTACATTAGTAAGGCTTTATCTGTAAACTTGGGAGGGGGGTGTTAATTATGATGGCAGCATGGTCAGTGTGGTGGTTAGTTCAACGCTGTAACAGGGCCAGCAACTGGGGTTCAAATTTAAATTTAAATTTTTTAAGATATGGGAATTACCTGATTAAAGTGAACTTTACATAATTAAAGATAATGACACTGATTTTTTTTTCAATTTACTTTACATTTTGAACATTTGTCTTTTTAAACTGTTTATTCTTCATGCAGGTGTATTAATTAGGCATTGTAAGAATGAGTCTCAGGAGGGAGGTCACATGACGGCGTAGGGAATGCAGCACTCCCTTTTGACTCTCGGGGATTTTAATTTTAAAATGTGCTAATTAAGTTAAGCTTTTACTATTAAAGTTAATTTAAAGTCTTTTTAAACTATTACTAACTTTAACTATAGCTTTGCTGAAAAAAGAAAAAAACGCCAAAAACTACAGCAAAGGAAAAATGTGAACTGAAGAGAGAAAAAGAACCTGGGCCTACCTTTTCAATGAAGTCGGCTGTCAGAGTTCTTCCTCAATCTGCTGGAGACAGCCCTAGAGAGGGACCGCCTCACAGAGCCATCCCTGCAGCTCCCCGCAAAGATAGCACTGTCCAGAAAACTACTTCCACACAGCGGGTGCACAAGGAGTCGCACAGGTGCATTGCAGATGAAAATGTTAGGGGAAAAAAAAAATCTTCATCCCTCTTAAAGGGACAATCCAGCACTCCAGGTCTGCAAGGAGAAGAAGACTTATCTGGTATGAAAGAGGATTCTGGTGATCTTACAAGTGAAGATGAAGATACAACTACAGAAGAAGAATTTAAAGGCAAGGCAAAGTTTTTTTTAAAGAAAAAATGGATAAAATTGAAGCTAAAATTGATATTCCTGCAAATGCAATGGAAAATAATTTAAAATTTTTAACTGGAGAAAAACAACAAGTTAAAATTGATTTAACTAAATCAATAAATAGTGTTTCACAAAGAGTTGATAAATTGGAAGAAAGAATTCGAGATGATCGTGAAGAAGTTCAATGTATTGAGGAAAGAACAAATGTTAATGAGGACTCTGTTACTGTCTTGGTTTCTATGAATGGAAAACTGTTAGAGAAGGTTGATATCTTGGAAAATTATAGCTAAAAAACATGGGCCTTTGAATTATGAAGGTGATAAGATTTTTTTATCCATATCTGTGTCAAGCTCTTTGAAGAAAAGGAAAGAGTTTAATCTGGTTAAGAAGGCTCTATACGATAAAGTTATAGATTTGTGCTGCGATATCCAGCTACTTTGAAAGTCTTCATTCCAGATCAGCAGAATGTCTTCTTCACCAATTATATTCAGGCCGAAGATTTTGTTAAAGATCTGCCCATGGCTCACCTCCCACTGGCTGAATGTTTCCTCTCATCTTCACTAAGGGGTTGTGTGTTGCTTCAGAGAACATTCACAAATTTTAAACTTTAATTTTCTGTTTATTCTTACTTATTTAATTGTCATTTATTTCCTTACCAGGGAAATTATTTCTTTTAATGGGGAATGTGTTTTTCATTTTTTTTCCCAGGAGTTGGGGGTCGTGTTTGTTAGTTTTCTGATGACGACATGTGTTTTTGTGGTTTGACTGTGACCCGTAAAATGGAGGGTGGTAATGTTAGTTTTTATGGCATTTTGGGCAGGGAGGAATTTTTTTCCATTCTTCAATTTTTTTCAATTTTACAATTTTATTTAATATTTTTATTTTGAATAAGTTCAGTGTTTTTGGATTGCAGATGATGACACCTCAGACCATTCTAATTTATGGGAATTCTTCCTGGATAGGACTGTATATTAATAATTTGGGAAATAATGGCTAAAACAGTTAAGATATTAAGTTTTAATATTAATGAACCCATAAAAAGAAAGTAGGTATGACTATATATATTAAGAAATTAGGGGTAGATATTGCCTTTTTACAAGAGATTCTTTTAACTGAAAGTGAACATTTAAAATTGAAAAGAGATTAAATATTTAGGTATATATATTGATACTAATTTGAAAAATGTATATAAATTAAATTATATTCCATTATTTAAAAAGATAGAGCAAGATTTAAAGAAAATGGGTTAATTTACCAATTACATTAATTGGGAGAATTAAATGTATTAAAATGAATAATTTCCCATGACTTCAATAATTATTTCAAACTTTACCCATATCTATACCCCATAAATTTTTTCAGGATTTAAATAAACAAGTTAGGAAAATTCTTTGAAAGGAGAGATGGGTAAGAAAATCATTAGAAAAATTAACATGGAAATATGAACAGGGAATTTTACGATTTCCCAATTTTAAAAATTATTATAGAGCAGCACAATTAAAATTTTTAGTTTTTATGTTTGGTAAATTAAACCATCATGGGTGGATATTGAAATAAATAAAATAGGAGAGGTTAAATCAGATGAGTTCATTTATAAATGGGATCTCAAATCTAATGTAAAAACAAGGAAGCTCCGATATTAAAAATTTGTTGAATATTTAGAATAAGGTTAAAGTGGAAGTTGATGGATATATTCTTTTATTAAAAACACCAATAATTAATCGTTTAGCATTTTTTGGGTCCATGTGCAAAAATAATGGTTAAAATCATGAATTATATTTAAAAAATCCTTGATCGGTGAAGTTTTCCCTAAAATATAATTATTTTATAATGTTCTTAAGGTCTTTGAGTGTCAACTGATGCAATCAGATTTAATTATTTGTAAGAGTTTTATAATGAATATTTTATATATTAGTTTTGGGATTAGATTAACTTGGTGGGTCCCTTGGGTTTTTTTTGTGGTTTGTTGTTTTTTTTTAAGTTGGATTTTAGTTTTTATAAATATATTTTCAATATATTTATACTGGTTAATTTTTTTTATTATGTAGCTATGTTGTAATGTTCTTAATTTTTGACATTATATATGTGAATAAATAAAATATTAAAAATAGAGTGAGCCTCAGTGAACCAGATTGGAATGTTAGCAGAAGACTGGAAGTGGGCATTGATTGGCCACGTGAGCTTGGATTGACCGTGAGAAATACCAGCAGCAGAAAGGGCAGTTGCAATAACCTCTGTTAGAAATAAAATCAATGATGGTTGTTGTCTCACAGTACAGAACCTGGGTTAAATCCTGATCCACGTGCTTCATGTGTGGAGCTTCCTTTTTTTTTAACTGTGACTGCACAGGTCTCCTCCAGATGCTCATGTTTCCTCCCACATCCAAAGATGTGAGGTTTGATAGGTTAATTGTCCACTGTGTGTGTCGGTGTGTGTGAAATCTAGGGGCAGTGACAAAAAATGATTGGGGAGAATAACATAGGATTAATATAAATGGGTGCCAATGACTAGTGTGGACTTGGTGGGTCAAAAGCCTCTTTCCACACTTCCTCTGGGACTCTATAACTAAGGTGGTTATTTTAAACATCCTGGCAGCAGCTCAGATAAGACCCTTGAAATAATATTGACCAGGCCTGAATCCTCCAGGGAAGATCTGCCACATAATGTGTGGTCCAACCTATTTACTGGCAGTGTAGTTTTATGCATCACTGAACACTTCAAGCATGCTTGTGCACTAGGATCCTGCAGGTAGTCCACACTACATCAGGTCTCAGCCAAAAAGGCCAACAATTCCTTCGAAACAAGGTTGGGAAAAAGATTTAAACACAGAGATAAAGAACAAAACATGGGAGAAGTTATGTATAGGAACAATGAGGAACACGATAAATAGTAGATTATGTATGATTCAATATAAATGGCTACACAGATTATACATTACTCCTCAGAAATTAAAAGAATGGTACCCAACAGCTTCGGATAGATATTTTCGTTGGAAAAAAGAGATTGGAACAACATTACATGCAATTTGGACATGCTCAAAAGTAAAAACTTTTTGGGAAGATCTAAATCTAATATTAAACAAAATCACAAAAAATAATATACCAAAAGATCCAAAAAAAATTCTGTTAAATAATATAAAAGACAAAAAATTAGGACTAAAATTAGACAAAGCCCAAATAAAATTTATTATGATAGCGTTAGCAGTAGCCAAAAAATGTAATTATGACAACCTGGAAATTAGAAACAAACCTTAAAATACAGCAGTGGTACAGAAATAAACAAGTGTATTCCATTAGAAAAATTACATACAATCTGAAAGACAAGTGTACATTATTTGAACAAATTTGGGAACTATACATAAAATATGTCGGAGAATGCCGGCCACAAACCTCCATCTTGTAAAACAACATAATTATGAGCACAAGAAGATTTAAATATGTGAAAGTAGACAATACAACTTGTTTCTCTTTCTTTGTTTTAAGTGTTTTATTCTTTACTGATTTTTATGAGGGTGGGGAAGGGGAGAGAGGAAGTGGGGGGAAAAGAAAAAATGTCACAATATATATATATTTTGTTTTTTTTTAATTTTTTTATTTTTCACACAATAAACCATAATTTTTATCTTTTACTTTTATATACTGAGTCAGTTCATTTTGTTGTCTTCTCCTTCTGTCATTTTAGGTGGTGGAGGTTCATGGTAGGATTTCTCTATTGTATTTCATGTATGGTTCCTATATTGTTTGAATATTGTGATGTTATTTCTTAAATTGTATGTTATTTTTTCTAATGGAATACATTTATTTATTTCTATGTACCATTGTTGTATTCTCAAGTTATCTTCTAATTTCCAGGTTGACATAATACATTTTTTTGCTACAGCTAGGGCTATCATAATAAATCTTTTTTGTGCCCCATCCAAATCGAGTCCAAATTCTTTATTTCTTATATTTCTTAGAAGGAAGATCTCTGGGTTTTTTGGTATATTGCTTTTTGTGATTTTATTTAATATCTGGTTTAGATCTTCCCAAAATTTTTGCACTTTCTCACATGTCCAAATTGCATGTATTGTTGTTCCCGTTTCCTTTTTACAGCGAAAACATCTGTCTGATACTGTTGGGTCCCATTTATTTAACTTTTGGGGTGTGATGTATAGCCTGTGTAACCAATTATATTGTATCATGTGTAACCTCATGTTTATTGTATTTCTCATAGTTCCGGAGCATAGCTTTTCCCATGTTTCATTCTTTATCTTTATGTTTAGATCTTGTTCCCATTTTTGTTTAGGTTTACAGTTTGTTTCCTCATTCTCCTTTTCTTGCAGTTTGATGTACATGCTTGTTATAAATTTTTAAATTATCATTGTGTCTGTAATCACATATTCAAAATTGCTTTCTACTGGTAACCTCAGACTGTTTCCCAATTTGTCCTTCAAGTAGGTTTTCAGTTGGTGGTATGCAAACCTTGTATTGTGAGTTATATTATATTTGTCCTTCATTTGTTCAAAAGATAATAATTTATTTCCCGAAAAACAATTTTCTATTCTTTTGATCCCTTTTCTCTCCCATTCTCTGAAGGAAAGGTTATTTATTGTGAAAGGGATTAGTTGATTTTGTGTCAATATTAATTTTGGTAGTTGATAATTTATTTTATTCCTTTCTACGTGAATCTTCTTCCAAATGTTGAGCAGATGGTGCAATACTGGTGAATTCCTACGTTGTACCAATTTTTCATCCCACTTATAGAGTATATACTCAGGTATCTTCTCCCCTATTTTATCTAGTTCTAATCTGGTCTAATTTGGTTTCCCTTGTTTGATAAAAATCTGATAGGTATCTTAATTGTGCTGCTCTACAATAATTCTTAAAGTTTGGTAGTTGTAAGCCTCCTTGTTTGTACCATTCTGTTAATTTATCTAGTGCTATCCTCGGTTTCCCCCCTTTCCATAAGAATTTCCTTATTATTTTCTTTAGCTCCTTGAAGAATTTCTCTGTTAGGTGAATTGGTAATGATTGAAATAGGTATTGTATCCTTGGGAAGATGTTCATTTTAATACAGTTTATCCTTCCTATCAGTGTTAGTGGTAAGTCTTTCCAGTGCTCTAAGTCGTCTTGTAATTTTTTCATTAATGGCTGATAATTTAGTTTATATAGATGGCCGAGATTATTATTTAGTTGTATACCTAGGTATCGAATTGCTTGTGTTTGCCATCTAAATGGTGATTCTTCCTTAAACTTTGTGAAATCCGCATTATTCCTTGGCATTGCTTCACTTTTATTTGCGTTGATCTTGTACCCCGTTACTTCTCCATATTCCTTCAATTTCTTATGTAATTCTTTTATTGATATTTCTGGTTCTGTTAAGTATATTATAACGTCATCTGCAAATAGACTGATTTTATATTCCTTCTCTTTTATTTTTATCCCTCGTATTTTATTTTCTGTTCTTATCAGTTCTGCTAGTGGTTCTATAGCTAATGCGAACAGTGAGGGAGATAGTGGACATCCCTGCCTTGTTGATCTGCTTAATTTAAATTGGTTTGATATATATCCATTTACCGTCACTTTCGCCAAAGGTCCCTTATATAATGCTTTCTCTGGTAGGTTGAATTTTTGTAGTACTTTGAATAAATAATTCCATTCTCTGCGTCTGAAGTAACCACTACTGTTGGAGTTTTGTTTCCTTGTACTGCATGGATTAAGTTAATGAATTTACAGATATTGTCCGTTGTTCGTCTTTTTTTAATAAATCCAGTTTGGTCTAGTTTTACTATTTTTGTTACACAGACGGCCAATCTGTTTGCTAATAGTTTAGCTATTATCTTATAATCTGTGTTAAGTAGAAATATTGGTCTATACGATGCTGGTGTTAGTGGATCTTTCCCCGTCTTTGGTATTACTGTAATTATTGCTGTTTTGCATGAATCTGGTATGTTTTGTGTTTTTTCAATCTGGTTCATTACTTCCAGGAGAGGAGGAATTAATAAGTCTTTGAATGATTTATAGAATTCTATTGGGAGTCCATCCTTTCCCGGTGTTTTATTGTTCGGTAGTTTTTTTAATATCTCCTGTATTTCTTCTATTTCAAATGGTTTTATTAATTTATTTTGCTCCTCTGTTTGTAATTTCGGTAGTTCAATTTTAGTTAGAAATTCATCTGCTTTGTCTTCTTTCCCTTCGTTTTCAATTTGATATAGTTGTTCGTAGAATTCCATGAAGTTTTCGTTGATCTATGTTGGGTTATATGTAATTTGTTTGTCCTTTTTCCTTGATGCCAATACCGTTCTTTTAGTTTGTTCTGTCTTAAGCTGCCACGCTAGTATTTTGTGTGTTTTTTCTCCCAGCTCATAATATTTCTGTTTTGTCTTCATGTTCTTCTCCACCTTATATGTTTTTAGTGTTTCATATTTTATTTTCTTGTCTGTCAATTCTCTTCTTTTAGTTGTATCTTCCTTTATTGCTAATTCTTTTTCTGTATTTGTTATTTCCCTTTCCAACTGTTCTATTTCTCAATTGTAGTCCTTCTTCATCTTAGTTGCATAACTTATTATCTGTCCTCTGATGAATGCTTTCATTGCATCCCATAGTATAAATTTATTTTTCACTGATTCCGTATTTATTTCAAAGTACATTTTAATTTTTCACTCAATGAATTCTCTAAAATCATGTCTTTTAAGTAGCATGGAGTTTAATCTCCATCTATACATTCTTGGTGGGATGTCCTCTAGCTCTATTGCCAATAACAGGGGTGAGTGATCCGATAACAATCTAGCTTTATATTCCGTTTTCTTAACTCTTCCTTGAATGTGGGCTGATAACAGGAATAGGTCTATCCTTGAGTATATTTTATGTCTACTCGAATAATATTCCTTTTCCTTTGGGTGTTGTTTCCTCCATATATCCAAAAGTTGCATTTCCTGCATCGATTTAATTATAAATTTGATTACTTTTTTCTTTCTGTTAGTCTTTTTTCCAGTTTTATCCATGTTTGAGTCCAAATTAAGGTTAAAATCTCCTCCTACTAGTATATTCCCTTGCGTATTTGCGATCTTCAAAAAGGTATCTTGCATAAATTTTTGATCTTCTTCATTAGGTGCGTATACATTGAGTAAATTCCAAAATTCTGAATATATCTGACATTTTATCATTACATACCTCCCTGCTGGATCTATTATTTCCTCTTCTATTTTGATTGGTACATTTTTATTGATTAATATAGCTACTCCTCTGGCTTTTGAATTATATGATGTTGCTGTTACATGTCCTATCCAATCTCTCTTCAATTTCTTGTGTTCCACTTCAGTTAAATATCTTTCTTGCATGAATGCTATATCAATTTTTTCTTTCTTCAGTAAATTTAACAGCTTCTTCCTTTTGATTTGGTTATGTATTCTGTGAATATTTAAGGTCATATAGTTCAACATGGCCATTTCATACTTGTTTATCTTTCCTTTCCCTTTCCTCATCACCACCTTCCCTTCTTATCCATTTCTGTTTTCTTTTTTTGAACACATTATAAGACAACATTTCTAAAACATAAAATATTTCCACTATTCCCATATCTAAAATTCCTTTAACCTCAATAGTCCCTCCCCTCTCTGAGTTGCCCTTTGTCCCTTGTCGGCAACCACATCTCCCCTCTTCATTTGGATTTGCGAACCCGCTCGCAAGCATCAACTGATTTCACAGTGACTGTTATTCTTCCCCACCCAGCCCCCCCAGAAAAGATTTTAATCTTCATATATAACAAAGCTCACTCCCTTAATTCCCTACTATATATATATATTGTTGATGATCATTTGTGGATGTTGTTATTGATATGACATAGTGCAAATAAAAAAATTAAAAAAAAACAATTCCTTCTCCCTCCATTGATGCTGCTGACCTGTTGAGTTCCTCCGGCAGATTGTGTTTGTAGCCCAAGTCAAGTACTCAGTTCTGCCTAGCAACAAGGTTTTTTTTAAAATCCTCTCACTTAATGCACAGAAACTTTGTACGTGTTAAAATGTCTATGTCCTGCTCACTGGAAAATTATACACTGATTAGTTTCCCTCTTTAATGATTTTGATCGTCATTAATCTTCTCTCTTCTCTTTGGCTTGGCTTCGCAGACAAAGATTTATGGAGGGGTAGGTCCACGTCCGCTGCAGCTCGTTGGTGACTGACAAGTCCGATGCGGGACAGACAGGCACCGTTGTAGCGGTTGCAAGGGAAAATTGGTTGGTTGGGGTTGGGTGTTGGGTTTTTCCTCCTTTGTCTTTTGTCAGTGAGGTGGGCTCTGCGGTCTTCTTCAAAGGAGGTTGCTGCCCTCCGAACTGTGAGGCGATATCAGCCCACTGGCGGTAGTCAATGTGGCAGGCACCGAGATTTCTTTAAGCAGTCCTTGTACCTCTTCTTTGGTGCACCTCTGTCTCGGTGGCCAGTGGAGAGCTCGCCATATAACACGATCTTGGGAAGGTGATGGTCCTCCATTCTGGAGACGTGACCTACCCAGCGCAGTTGGATCTTCAGCAGTGTGGATTCGATGCTGTCGGCCTCTGCCATCTTCAGTACTTCGATGTTGGTGATGAAGTCACTCCAATGAATGTTGAGGATGGAGCGGAGACAATGCTGGTGGAAGTGTTCTAGGAGCCGTAGGTGATGCTGGTAGAGGACCAATGATTCGGAGCCAAACAGGAGCGTGGGTATGACAACGGTTCTATACACGCTGATCTTTGTATGTTTCTTCAGGTGGTTGTTTTTCCAGACTCTTTTGTGTAATCTTCCAAAGGTGCTATTTGCCTTGGCGAGTCTGTTGTCTATCTCTTTGTTGATCCTTGCATCAGATGAAATGGTGCGGCCGAGGTAGGTAACTCCTTAACAAAGGGCAGGAAAGGCCTGATGCAGGTTGCTCTGAAAGTAGAGCAGGTCTTCTGTCCAGAGATGGTATGTAGCCGACTGATCCACCTTGCGATCTGCAACAATCACCGTGAATCAGGAGCTCCTGAGGGTGATGTAACCAAACCTATCATCATCCTGCCGAAATACTCCATACAGTGTCCCAAACCAGGTAGTGGGCAGCTGCCTCCAAATTGATCTAGTATTAACTTCTGCGGAAGCTGATGAAAAGCTGCATTAATATCAGCAGAGTGGGGAATGAACCCCATTAAAACAGAGAGTGTTGTCAAATGCGTGGTCAAACAGAACCCCTAAATTCATACAAGTTAGATGAAAATTCCTCGCAAAATATCACTTCCTGCATCAATGTGAGGTTCACTGCTCAATTGCACCATTAAACTCTGCTTGGCTCTTTAACATTTTAATAAACCACTTTTAAAGGCAATTTTTTGGATTTTTCTTCTTATTAACATAACTTCCCTTACATTTTACACATAATAATTGAAATATTTTCTAGTTCTTCAGCCCAGAACATTTATACCAGTTGATTGTTTTCCATTCGAATTTGCTGATCTTTCTACTGCAGTTGGAATGGTTAGAAAAGGCCTTTGTCACAGTGAAGTCCAGTAAACCTTCAGGGCACTGGCACAAGTAGAATGACCAATGATCAAGGCATTGTTGATGCATGCTTTATCTGGACAAACTCCATCCAAACGAAGACAACTGTAGGTTTGTGGGAACTTTAAAACCCTCAAGGTTGAAATCTAATCTATTAAAATGAATTTATTTATTTACAACATGGTAGAAGTTGATTCCGGCCATTGAAACCTGTACTGCCCAATTACACCCAATGAACCTACCATTCCTAAACATTTTTGGAGAGTGGGAGAAACTGGAGAACCAGGAAAAACCCACACAGGACACAGGGAGAATGTGCAAACTTCTCCCAGACAGCGCTGGATTTGAACCCAGGTGGCTGGAGCCATAATAGCATTGTGCCATCAATTCCCCTATGCGAACCATGTCACCCAGAATGATCTCAAGATCCTGGTAGTCACTTTCTACTCTTTTCAACCAAATTTTTAACTTGTACCATCTCCTCAGCATAGACCAATACCCTTACACAATTCAAGGTTGTATGCAAATTAAGAATTTCTTATTTTTGAATCAAAAACTCAAATTATTAAAATAAATTAAGAACAAAAATGATCTCAAGTATAATCCTTGTAGGATCCCAATTTCCATCCTCTAACACTGAATAGTTATCCTTTATCGACCATTCATTCATTCATTCTGTTATGTTGTCTATTTCTGCATGGAGAAGCTGGAGAGGTTCAGTGGGCCAAGCAGTGTCCATAGAGAGATAAATGGACTAGCAGTTTTTTGGTTGGGTCCCTTTTTCTAAGCCATCATTACATCTTACAGTTTTGTTCACTTTTAATGTCATCAGCAATGAACACAAAAAAACCTTGTCTCATTCAGGCCATCCATGTTTGGACCCTATATAGAAAAGCATATGGAATTTGAATGTGAGGGTCAATGTTTTATGGAATCTTATCGGAGTGTAATCATCTTTGCTATTTCAAGTCAATTAAAATATGATTAATAGTTAAACACAAAAATCTGTAAAAACACTTTGTAGTTTACACAAAAGTGTTGGAGAAACTAAACAAGTCAATGCTCTGATTTTTATGTAGTGAAAATAAAGATAAGAGTTAAAAGCAGGCAGGTGGCTGAATAGAAGGTGGGAGGAAGGGCAAGGGGAGGGCAAGGCACAGGCCCATAAGAAAGAGGTCATAGTTAGATGGGGGTGGGAGGCCACAAGAGGAAAAAAATAGCCGAGAAGTGGTAGGGGGGAGGAGATAGCTCTAAATGAAGAAGGTGGGGAGATCTGGGGAGGGGGTTACGGAAGATTGAGAAAGTCAGGGAGGACAGAAGGAGGGTTGGGGAGGTCAGAGGGGAGTTGGAGGGGAGATGAGAGAGTCTGAGGGCTAAGAGGGTGGGAAGAAAAGGGGTGCTCAGGGAGCTGGAGGGAGATAAGGGGGTTTAAAGGCTGGGGAAGTGAAAAGAAAGGGGGTAGATAGAGAAAGAGATGGGGTGAGTAGTGAGAGGTGTGAGGGGGATAGAGATGGGTAAAAAGCAGAGGGGAATGAAGCAGTGGGATCCAGCAGCGGAAGAATCCAAGGTGTCAGTTTTACAGAGACTGAGGTTGGTGTCGAAACTGGTGATGGAGTAGGTGTGGATGCCAGAACAGGGTTGCTCAGGACTGGGGTAAGTACCTGCATTGAAAGAGGCATCGGGGACTACAGCAGGTAGAAGGTCTATGTAAACATTGATAAACATTGGTAACAATTCTCTAGCACTCACATTCACAAATAGTTCAGTCATTCTAATCCATTCATTTCTTCATTGTAGCAGTTAAGGTACAGGCACTTGCAACTGTTGATCTGTTATCTGCGAAGAACTAGGATCGAATTTACACAAGATGTATAGAAAATTTCTGATTGTTTGGCCAAAATAGGGGGTTGACCTTTACATAGGATTGATTTTTACATGAGTATATATGATAGGTATTAAATAGCATTAGCAAATTAGTGATCACCCAGAACATAATTCTTCACAATGTAAGCTTCAAGTTATCAAAGATGTTGACTGTATTTTGCATGTTAAAGGCTGTTATGCTCCATTTAGCTCAATACCACATTTCACACCTTCCACTTTGCCCCACCACTGATTTCCATGCATCAGGAGATACCAAAAATACACGGCATGAGTCCAGTCATTAAAATGGCAGAGCAAAGGTGGAGAAAGTGGTAGGGGATTTATATAGGCAAACCAACACAGATGAAGGAGTTGCAGACTTATTGAGAGTGTGAAGGGCTGATTGATATGACCCCATGTGTTGTTGTTTTAAACATCAATATCCAGATCTTCTTCCTGAGACAGGCCTTTGCTCGTTGAATGCTCACAGCTGGAAACACATGGAAGTAGGTGTTATGAAGGAAAACTCACTCAAAACAAATCAATCTTGGCAAGTGCCTGAAGAGAGGTGGATTTTGATGTTCCTTTTGTTCTGAATTTGTTCGAGAGAGGTGCTGATTCCACTTGCCCTACTTTATTGCTGCAGGAAGCAACAGGACAGGAAGTGTTTGGGCCTAATGCCAAGAATAATAGATGGGCTACCAAGCAGTGTATCAGAGTTAATAATAAAACTATCCTATTCACCCCTTGAAATGACCCCCTCTGTTACTAATACAGACAACCCCTGCATTATTGGGGGGGGGGGGGTGGAAGGACTGTGTTCCAAAAGACTGGGCTGTATTGTGATTTCCCATGTTAACACAGCAGTTAGCGCAACACTGAACAGTGCCAGCGACCCGGGTTCGAATTTGGCACTGCCTATGGAGATTATACGTTCTCCCAGTGTTTGCGTAGGTTTCCTCCAGGTGCTCTGGTTTTCTCACTTCAAAACGTTTGGGGGTTGTAAGTGAATTGGGTGGCACAGGCTTGTGGGCTGGAAGGGCCTGTTACAGTGCTCTGTCTAAAAAATAATCATAAATTCGCTTCATCTGTACATATCGAGAAAGGCGAGGTGAAAAATAATTGTGTTGATTTATTTACTTTAATTCCCCCCACCCCCCCACATGAATTCTACGAGAGAAAATTATATTCTGCATCAAATATTTGGGCAGTGATTCCTATAATTGCTCATTCCCATGTCTTGGAAGGCAGGAAAGCGAGGGTCACCTGTGGCTGCTACCACTAAAATAGTGATCCTGAACTGTAATGGGAAACTGGGCTCACGAGCAAGTAAGTAGGTTGGGTAATGGGGGAGCTGTAAAGGGCAGTGGTGTTATAGGTATCTGTGCTTGAATCTTGCCTCAGTCGCACTGCTTTATTTTAGGTTGAATCAAGGAACAGTTTAGATTTCATTGAGTGCATTAGTTATCTTCAGAAAACCATATAATGTTCATCATTATTTTGTACACATTTAGTTGAGGATTTATGACTAGATCTATGATCAATTAATTTGGAGTTATACTGTAATTTCATATTTCATCTTTAAAAACCATGGAAATTTAATTCTGAGATCATGCATCTTATATATTCTATTAACTAGCCACATTATTACTGGTACTGTGCCAGTTAATATATTACTCTGGATTGCAAAAGACTAATGTACAAAACAGCATAAGTTAGAAACACACCAAGAATAAAAATCAAATGGTAGATCATGATTACAATTATTTTCTAAATGATTTTGTATCCTCTACACTGCTGCAGGCTAATAACAGTAAGAAAAGCTCATGGAACATGAGTTAAATAAGATAATTGGTTGACGTTGCGATTGTAGTTTACACAAAAATGCTGGGGAAACTCAACAAGTTGTGCATGAGCCACTTTCTTTGTGACCAAGCAACATTTCCATAAGACTACATGACTGAGGACCAGAGATAGGCCATTCAGCCTATTGAGTCAGGTTTGCCATTCCAATCAAGGCTGATATATTTTTCCTTTCAAGCCCATTCTCCTGCCTTCTCCCCATAACCTTTAAATATACCCAATGACTTGTCCTCCACAGCCATATGTGGCAACTAATTTTGGAAATCACCAGCATCTCCTCTTCTCTGTTCTCAAGGGATGTTCTTTTATTTTGAGGCTGTGCCCTTTGGTCCTCCCCTCTCCCACAATTGGAAATGTCTTCTCCACATCCATTTTATCCAGCTCTTTCAATATTCAGTAAGTACTGATGAGATCCCCTCCCACCCTTCTAAACTCCAGCAGGTACAGGCCAAAAGCCAATCAACGGTCCTCATATGTTAACCCTCTCATTCCTGGGATAATTCTCATAAACCTCCTCAGGACCCCCAGCAAATGTTCAGTAAACAATCAATGATTTGGAAAAGGAAACCAAGTATAGCATTTGCATATTCGCTAATGACACTAAATTAAGTAGAAAAGCAAATTGAAAAGAAGATGCATGCAATTCTGGTCTCCTTACTTGAGAAAGGATATACACTACTGGCTTTGGAGGCAGTGTAGATGAGTTTCACCAGGTTGATTTCAGAGATGAGGGGATTAACCAGGACTTTCCTCACTGTAATTAAGAAGTATAATTTTTTTCATAGAGAATTATGAAAGGGGTAGATAAGATTAGAAGCAGGAAAGTTGTTTTTAGTGGTAGGTAAGATGAATTCAGGAACATAGCATCAAGATTTAGGGGAATAGATTTAAAACAGAGATGAAGATGAACTGCTTTTCTCTGGAGAGTAGTGAACCTGTGGAATGATTACTCACCTTTTTTGAAAGTTAGCATGAAACAGGACCCAACAATTCTAATTAATCTATGGTATCTCATTCGATGCTCTGATCTCTGCTGTTTATATATCTAATTGTGCAAGGATGTCATGGGAACTTTATACAAAGAGTTTACACTGTTCAAGATGAATGGATGGAGAGAGATGACATTCTGAGCTAGATAAGGGTTATAGAAAGCCCTGACACACTAATTGCAAAGATCTAGGCTTTCATTCCATGCACAGACTTGAACTGCCCTGGACATGATTCTAGGATTGCAATAGATACTAACAAACACACTAATTTTTTCTTGAGACTGTCTGAAGGAGGATCTTAAAGAGAGCATTGGTACTTTATGGCTGAGAAAAAGCAGACAAGAACAACATTGTTCAGATGGCAAGATTCACAGATTGGGAAGAGATTCAAAGCCTGAGAAAAGATAGAAACATATCAAAATGCAAAGGGGAACATCTCACATGAGAGACCCACAGAGTGTGTCTCCAAAAAGAGGGCTAATGCACTGAGAAGCCGAATGGAAGAACTGGCAGATGGTAATGAGGGCTTAAAACATTATTTTCAGCACGGCTACTATTGAGCGATGGATGTGCTCACTATATGATACTTCAGAACACTCTGTGATCAATTTTCCACAACAGGTGCTGGTTATGTGTAAACCATTAAGACCAGGGCAATTCCACCTAAATCAAAAAAATACTTTTTTTGGGTCTACTTTTTTCATCCAGGTGTAAGTGAGAAAATGTACTGATAGTAAGGATGAGTGGATAATTAAATTTAAAGGAATGAATACAACCATTGTCTGTAAACTGGACTGGAAAGATCTGTTCATTTTAATGTTGAGTCATTAAAATGTATGGATAGGAATATCAGACAGGAGGCAGACGGATCAATTGGCAAAGAGTCTGCAGAGGCACATTGATGAACAACATATTGGCAGGCTTGTATTTTCCAAGATTATCATGTGACATTCTGTGGAAAAACTTCAGACACATTCTCATACTTGAGCTGCCTTCTCTGTGAAGAAATTCAAGATCATAATGGCTGAGGTTTTTCACCATAGGATCATTCCAAGTCCCTGAAGCAGATTTTTGCCATGTCTCCTATTTTGCTACTCACCACTACATGGAAGAGTCATCCAGGCACTTTGTTTGAGGAGAAGTGATTTTATTCCCTTGGCTTTCAGTGAAGGACAGGTAGCCAGCATTGTTGGCTTCCCATAAGTTCATAAGAGCTCTTCTCAATAATCCAAAATAAAATATGAATAGGAAATCTTAAGGTCACACAAACAATTTGAACTCTGGGAAATATACATGGCACCTTCAGCTTGAGGGTGTCGACATTACAATATACTTTTAGTAGCTTGTGTCTCTAGGGTTCCATTTACTTCCCTGACTGTAGGTTGAGGACAGATGCAATAAAAGCCACAAAAGTCCTCAAATCAAAGCAGAAAATGCCATACCTCCTGAAGAGGTGATGTTATTTACTGCTTCATCACTCTCTGTTGCATGCTGTACATTCATACCGATCAAACCAGTCACTGCTCGAAAAGTGGAGGCTGAGGATTGAAAGGTTTAACATGGAGAGCGGCAGGAGAAAGAGGAGGACTAGAATGAAGAAGATTACCAGGACTGTGCCCATTCATATCCAGACCCTTCTTCTCTAACTTAATGGAGGAGGAGTCAGTGAATGCATGGGAATTCAAGGGTCTCTCCACAGAGAGATCATTTTCATGAGAAATCTGCAAAATAAGTATCTCCACTTCAAACCACTTGGTCATTCTCACCCTGAAATCCTCAACACTCAATGTAATTAATTCATAAGCAGTTGGGGGGAGATCATAGGACCCCTGGGCCCCACTGTGCAGGTTCACCTACGCTGAAAATAATTCCTTAATCCTGTAAAATAAATTGTGTCATTATTGGTCAAACCACCATGATCTGGGCACAAAATGGACTTTCCTCTGATCGGATCTAAATATTGGCTGAAACCTTGAAGCCGTTCCTCTGCAGCTCAGTATCAGGAATGGCTGGTCAGCATGAGAGATTCAGCATGAGAGAGTAATGCACATAACTACACTTTGGTCATTTTGGCATTCAGTGGGTTTGGGAGATATACTGATGGGGATATATTTTTTCCAGCCAATGAAGTTAGCAATCAGTAATTCCCCATGAGATTCCAATTGCAACAATTTTAAGCTAATGCCCCATTAGACCCTTTCAAGATTTCAAATGAGACACAACTGATTGAGTGATAGTTTGGGGTTAAAGAAGAAGTCTGCAGATGCAGTAGAACAGTAACAATACAGAAAACACATCAACAAGGGCAGGAGGAAGTCAACAGGTCATGCAGCATCCAGAGAAATCAATAGGCAGTCAAGGTTTTTGGCCTGAGCCCTTCATCAGGAATAGAATGATCAAGGCTTTATAGACAGCAAAGGTCATGGGCCCTGAAAATATCTCAGCAATAGTAATTTTAATTTAGACAGGCAGCATGATCATAGCCCATGAGCTTGTGCCATCCAAATTTCCCAATTAACCTATAATGTTTTGAAGGGTGGGAGGAAACCAGAGCACCTGGAGGAAATCCACGCAGATGGAGAGGGAACGTACAAACTTCTTATAGACAGGGATGGTTTGAACCTGGGTCAATGGTGCTGTAATGGTGTTGCACTAGCCACTATCCTAACTGTGCCCTCCCGAAGGCTTGCACTCCCAAACTAGCCCTTCTCTTGGCCAGGCTGTCCCAGTACATCTATGCTCAACAATACATAAGCATTATATTGTATCACCTATCTATGAGGTGATAGAGGGTGAACAGACTGGACCTTGATCATCCCTTATTTAACTGTGTCTACATCTTGAAGTGAGAATGTCTGAGAAGGAAATGGAAGAGAAGCAATAATCGTAGAACAAGAAAGCAAAAGTATTAATTCAGATTACTTGATTGTCAAACAGCTATTTTAGCTGCATAGAGTCAATGCCACAGTTGTCAGGCTTCTCCAGAATACACAACTGGATATTTAGGTTGATCTTAATATTACAGCGTTGAATCCAAAATATACAAAAAGGTTGAGGTTGGGGAGTTTTGAATTTCCTTAACCTGCTAGAAATCTGAGACCAAAATAAGATGATAATCTACTCCTGATGTATTGTTGCATTTTGTATAATCTGTGATGTGATACCAGACAAATATATATATATTTCCCCTTAAGAAATATGGTACTGTCTATCAAGTTCAAGTTTATTATCATGCAATTCCACAGGTACCACCCAAAGAAACAGTGTTCTCTGGTCCTTGGTGCCAAGTATGTAGGCAGACATCTAGACAATATACGTGTACATACACAGGACAA
Organism: Narcine bancroftii; assembly: GCF_036971445.1. Taxonomy (NCBI): domain Eukaryota; kingdom Metazoa; phylum Chordata; class Chondrichthyes; order Torpediniformes; family Narcinidae; genus Narcine; species Narcine bancroftii. Next base: position 180,007,580 of record NC_091475.1, read on the forward strand.
GTTTACATATATAAAAATAAATAAAGAAATATTGTTTAGTAAATATTAGAGTGTAGGATAGTTAGTGCGAGCAGTATATGGTGAGATGGTCCAAGCTGCTAATATTTTCATGACAAATATGAGCACAGTCCTGTACAAAGCAACAGTGATTATGTCCCACACTTCTTGGTCTACATAAAATATTTCATGGGACATTCCCATAAAAAAGCAAGTTCATCCAAGTGTTGCAAGTAGAACAGAAAGACTGACAACACGAGTTTACTATATTGGAGTCAAGCCTCTGCTTAATCAATAGAATTCTACTTAAAGCAAATTTAATGAGTCACTAGTTTAGATGAAACCCATGACATAACAAAAGAGAATATAGTTTGCTTCTTCTGCACTTGTGATTCTTGGCACTCTGGTGACACTGTAGCTGGGCTTCTACTCATGGCCCAAACATCTGTGGATATTCACGAGTTATTGCTTCTGTTTCCTGGGCTGATATTTAGTGTCATTCTTACTCATCAACAAAAGATCATATAATATTTATGAAAATCAGGGGCATTATTATTGCTGATTTCTCATGCCAAGGGCTCTATTAAAACCAAATTGCCCAAAACATATCCAAGATTAAAATAATGGGTTGTGGTGCAGAACAAACAACAGTGAATCAAGAGTTTGTTTTCTTTTCAACGGCAGTGGGATAGAATGTACCATGGCAACACTCACTGATCTGTTAAGAATTTCCTGCTTATTCTGTCCCCTTTTTGGGTTCAAGTTCAAATTTATTCATCATCTGCAGGGTTCTCCGGTCCATGGTGCAAAACATGCAGACACACAAGCAGACATAACACACATACAGACAAATGATACATATGCACAGTACATAGGTACAAATATTAAAATATATAAATATTATTGTTAAATAAATAGTAGAGTCATGGAGGGTTTGGATTCCAGCAACCCCAGTATTTTGGTCCAGTGGGTAACATTTTTCACAAAATGGCACACAGGAAAACAATGTGAGGCTGCAGTAGTTAGTCTAATGAAAATTCTTGTCCTGAAAATTGACTTGTTTTCCATTCCAAAGATGCTGCCTGATCTGCAGACTCTTTCCAGCACTTTCTGCTTGTTCTTCCCTTTCATATGAAACAGGAGGAGTAGAGAGCCTGACCCATCGAGCCTGTTCCACCTTTCAATAAGATCGCAGCTGATCTGGCCATCTACCTGCCTTTACTCCATAACCCTTAATTCTCCTATGATACAAGGATCTATCTAAATATATTTAATAAGGCAGCCTCTACTGCTTTCCTGGGCAGAGATTTCCACAGATTCACTACTCTCTAGAAATAGCAGTTCCTCCAGATCTCCATCTTAATCTACTCCCCTAGATCTTGAGGCTATGCCCCTGAGTTCTAATCTCACCTACCAGTGAAAACAACTTTCCAGCCTCTATCATTTTCATAATTTTATCTTTCTAAAAGATCCTCTCTCATTCTTCTGAATTCTAGCAAAGAAAGGTGACCCAATCTCACCGAATAGGTTAACCCCTCTCATCTTCAGAATAATTTGGTCATCCTCCTCTGCACCTCCTCCAAAGCCAATATATCCTTTCTCAAATAACGAGGTAAGTACTGTATGCCACGCTCTCAGATGCTGCCCTGTGGAGTTGAAGCAGATCTCCCTGCTCTTAAGTTCAATTCCTCCAGCATTGAAGCTTAATATTCCATTTGCTTTCTTAATTATCTGTTGCACCTGCAAACCAAGTTTTTTTTGGAATTCATGCCTAAACACTCCTAATTTCTACTCAGATGTATTCAACATTTTTCTTCTTCGATCTTATAACATCTCTCATTATCGCTGTGGTCTCCCTTAATTAAGAGCCCAACCCCACATCCCTTACCTCCTTCCCATCCTTCTGAATTACCTGATACCCTTGGATATTTAACTCCCAGTCATCTCTACTCTGCAACCATGTTTCTATAATGGCCACTAAATCACACCCCTTTGTACTGGATTGTGCCACAAGTTCATTCACCTTGTCACAAATATTACATGGATTCAGATAAAACACTTAAACTCATTGACCTTTTAGAATATAATGATCTTTGCATTTGAATTTTCTGTACTCCACCTTATTTTTTTTTTCTTTCCAATGTACTTTAGTCTCTGCATTGCTTCGTTCTGTCTTTCCGCATGGATTCCCATCTTTCTGCCATGTTAGTTTAAACCCTCCCCAAAAGCACTAGCATATAGTCTCACTGGGACAGTTTGTACTGGTTCTACATCTTCTAGAACCGGTTCCAATGCCCCAGAAACACGAGACCTTCCCTCCTGCATGACTGTTCAAGTCACTGATTGATCCTAACTATTCTGCAATTCCTACTTGACGCTTGAAACAGGTATTGATCATGAGATGTCTATCTTTGAAGTTTTACTTTTTAATATATCTCTTAGCTTGCTAAATTCTGCTTCTAGGGCCTTGTCCCACTATTTTCCTATACTGTTGATCCATACATGAACCACAACAACTGGTTGTTCGCTTCCACTTTCAGAATGACTGGTAGCCACTTTTGTATCCGGGAGACCACACAAGTGTGAGCCCCATTTTGTGGTCACAGAGGATCCTATAGCTTTGCCACTCTTTTTCCTGCTCTCTTGTATCCACAGTGTTTTGAGTTAAACAAGAAAGTCTGCAGTTGCTGCCATCGAGTGCAATACACAAATGTGGTGCAGAAACCCGACAGCACATGCAGCATCCATAGGAAATAAAAGGTCACTCAGGTTCGTAAAGTTGGTGACCTTTTACTTCCTATGAATGTTGTGTGACCTGCTGTGTTTCTCCAGCACAATGGTTTATTTGACACTGTTTTGCTTTTGTTTTGCTGTTTAGGTCATGGTCAGATTTCTCAGAATAGCATTTTGAAGAAATCCTGCTCTTCTCTCCAACAATTTATCTTGTTTACCTTTGTTCCTTTCCTTGTTTCCCTTTTAAATAGATGTTGTCTGGCCTCCTAAGCAGTTTCAACATTTCCATTTTCATTCCTGACTTACAACATTTTTTTAAACACAATCACCTAACACTAATTTCTTTCTCATTGCTTCTGCAATTATTTTTTTTCTCTCTTTTCTGGTGGAAGGTATCTGGGTTTCTCTTGGAAAAATTCACCTCAGGAAGTATAAGACAACATACCTTTTGACAGTGATTTAATAAAGACATTGTTAGTGTTTCACACCAGGATTTGGTATGGATAAGAGCAATTCGACAAAATTCGACACAATTTAAAATATATTCAGATTTTATAAAAACATTCAACATGTTTTTGAAAAGTCCCACTGTTAAATAAATTGATTAAATAATCTTAAGGCCAACTAAGATTAAATGCTAAAAAAGCACTGGCTTATTATACAATTAATTCAATGACATTGCAGTATTATGTGAAATATGGTACCTGGTCAGGTTGTCACTTGAAGACAGCGCCTTGGCAATTTTAACAGGAACACAGTTCAATTTAACTTCCTTAATGCAACCAATAAAGTCATCTCTTTTTAACTTGATTTGGGCAAAGCAGTATTGGGTCAATTGGTTTGACTCCTCAAAATATCATGTTATTGTGATCAAAATCCAGAGTTCTAGGAGTAAGACAAAATAAGAGTGTGTTATTCTTGCTTTGAATGTGGGAAATAAGCCATTATTTTCTTAGATCTGTCAGTTAGAATAACTTTTTTTTGGAAAAGGGTAAAGCTGAAACCTTTGTATTCCTACTATGCCCGGATTGCTTACAAAGCAGAACTGAGCTGGTTGATTGGAGGTGCAATTATCCACAGTCAGGGATCCAACCTGCAAAGGCAGCAGAATTTAAAAAAAGCTGGTCACTGCTCACTTCCAATATAACAATTCCAATATAACAAGTAAAAACCCGTCATAGCTCCAACCCCCAGGCACAGAAATATTTCCCCAAGTTTTATAGGCTCTTTTTCCTTTTTATAATGAGCATTTAGGAATCCAGAAAAGCAATGGTGCTTCCAACCCATTAGTCCTCATTATTTTTAATAGAACACTCAGAGTTTTGGAATCCATAATATTAACAGATAGTATCCTTGACATGGAATGGCTTTTATGTTCCTACAGTTGTCTTTTCTGAGTGAGACTGGCAACCTTGTGTTGTTTTTGTACAATATGCCCATGGCCATTTTAACATTGCAACATCAGAACACTACAGGGTCATGAGAGAAATGACATGAGAGAAAAGCCCAGTGGGTCGAACTATTCAGTGGAATGCACAGAGGTGCTGGAGAAAGTCAGCAGGTCACTCAGCATCTGAGACCTGAACTCTTTGTTTAAAAAAAAACAGACAGGCACCTGAATAAAAAGGTGAAGGGAGGAGAGGTGAGAAGGTTGGAAGGAGCAGGGAAGAAGCAGGGGCTAACAGCTACAATATCATAGATGGATATCAATGGAAGGATAGAAGAGGAAGAAGTTGAGAAACATTAGAGGAAGGAGGTAGCTCTCCGAATGGAGAGCCAAGGAAAATGGATGCAGAGCTGAAGGAAAGGAGCCAGAGGATAGGGAAAGAGAGAGACGGGGGAGGAGTTTAATGGAATCTGGAGTAGACTATATTAATGGCGTCTGATTGGAGAGTGCCCAGACCGAATATCAGGTAGCCTCCGTTTGCCAGTGCATGAGGCCATGGATAGACATGTCAGTGTGGGAATGGTTTGTGAACTTAAAATGGTTGGCCACTTGGGGGTGTCTCTGTTATTGCAGCGGAAAGAGTGAAGGTGCTCAACAAAATGGCCTCGCAGTCTGCATCCTCTTGATTTTCCATACACCATTCCCACACCAATGTAGTGATTAATTGTATTGAGATTGGAAATGGTGAAAAAGAATTCAATAGTTACCTATTAATGATCAGTTTTATTCATTTTATCAAAAATTATATACTTCTGAGGGAAAACAGGACACTAGTTCTTTCGAATCCTATTTATCTAAATTAAACTTACCTGATCTACGAGGACCTGGAGGGTCTTAAGATGCACCAATCTATGAATACCTGGAAAATCTAAGGATGTTCCGACCTAAGAGAGCCTCTGCTTCCTCAGGAGTTTGCGGAGGAGCTAGTGGAGTTGTTCAAGTGAACCGGTATGGACTTGAAGGGCCGACATGGCCTGTTTTCGTGCTGTAAATGGTTATATGGTTATATGGTTATGGTTATATGCATCTATCCATGGCCTCATGCACAGCCAAATGGAGGCTATCTGCACTTTGGAGAAACAACAAGTAATATTCTGTCCTGGCACTCTCCAACCAGATGCATTAACATCAACTTCTCCAGTTTCTGTTAAACACCTCCCTTGAGTTTCTCACTTTCCCTATCCCTGTGCCTCCTTTCCTCCACTCCCTTCCATTCCCCCTCCATTCAGAGCGCTTCAGTCTTCCCCATTCTTGTTTATTATTAATTCTCAGCTTTTTAAAATCTTCTACCCTCCCACCCATATCCATCTATGACCTCTTACCTGTTAGACTGTACTCCTTCCCTGCCCCTCCCTTCCTTCCTCATCTCCTCCCCATACCCCCATCTGTTTATTTAGGTGCCTGCCTGCTTTTCCTCATCCATTGGCCAAGGGTTCAGGCTCTAAATGTTGATTACCCTTTTCTTTCTATTGATGCTGCATGACCTGCTGAGTTTCTCCAGAACTTTTGTATTTTGCAGACTTTCCATTCAGCTGACCTGCATGCATGTTGACTGGTCTTTTTATTCAAGTCATTGTTAAAATAATATTGTGTCTTATTCCTTCTCTTCTTTGGCTTGGCTTCGCGGACGAAGATTTATGGAGGGGGTAAATGTCCACGTCAGCTGCAGGCTCGTTTGTGGCTGACAAGTCCGATGCGGGACAGGCAGACACGGTTGCAGCGGTTGCAGGGAAAAATTGGTTGGTTGGGGTTGGGTGTTGGGTTTTCCCTCCTTTGTCTTTTGTCAGTGAGGTGGGCTCTGCGGTCTTCTTCAAAGGAGGTTGCTGCCCGCTGAACTGTGAGGCGCCAAGATGTACGGTTTGAGGCGAGATCAGCCCACTGGCAGTGGTCAATGTGGCAGGCACCAAGAGATTTCTTTAGGCAGTCCTTGTACCTCTTCTTTGGTGCACCTCTGTCACGGTGGCCAGTGGAGAGCTCGCCATATAACACGATCTTGGGAAGGCGATGGTCCTCCATTCTGGAGACGTGACCCACCCAGCGCAGCTGGATCTTCAGCAGGGTGGACTCAATGCTGTCGGCCTCTGCCATCTCGAGTACTTCGATGTTAGGGATGAAGGCGCTCCAATGAATGTTGAGGATGGAGCGGAGACAACGCTGGTGGAAGCGTTCTAGGAGCCGTAGGTGATGCCGGTAGAGGACCCATGATTCAGAGCCGAACAGGAGTGTGGATATGACAACGGCTCTGTATACGCTTATCTTTGTGAGGTTTTTCAGTTGGTTGTTTTTCCAGACTCTTTTGTGTAGTCTTCCAAAGGCATTATTTGCCTTGGCGAGTCTGCTGTCTATCTCGTCGACCATGCAAAGACCAAGAATGATCCTCTCTAACATGATGATGTGTTTTGTGTTGGAAAAAGTTGTTTCTGTTCTGCATCTCTGGCTCTGCAGCTCAAGAATATGTTAATGAATTTATAAATATCACAAAAGAGCAAATCACGTCCAGTATAAAAATAAAAGTTGGAAAATAATGTTAATTATATATTGTTTCAGTGTAGCCATGTTAAAATTTAGACCTTGGTCCTAATATACCACAATATCTGATTGCCAGGAATATGGTTAATACATTTAGTCTTTCATGCACTCATTCTTCTTAAAATTTACTGAATTAATCATAAATTCACTCAGTTGAGAAAAGCACAAAATTCACTTCAGCAGTTATGTAACTGGCTTATTTTTCATCTGTGTCATTCTGTGTAAATTAAATTTGCTCCTGCAAACTGGGTGTGTAGTCTTCTATAATTAAATGGCATCTAAAGTATTGAAGAATTGGAGGGCCCATATCACTCGGTCAGTGAGTCACACTGATGCACCCTTGCATGTCCCTCAGGGCAAGGTTGAGAAGTTATATGAGGTAATGAGAAAATACTACGAAGCAATACCAACTGAAGCAGAATTTTCTCAGATGTTTGAATTCATAGATTGTGTAGAGACAATGCCTCTATTTGATTAATTTTGAACAGCCCAGCAGATTTTTTCGACTACTAGTGTAATTCTTGTGAAGGAATAATTGTCAAAATTTTTTTTGGAATTTATTGGATTGAGTGTTATGCTTTAAGAGTAATTGTTTATTTTATTTCTCTGCTTCAACTCTCTTTGAATTCAGACCTGTGCTGCCCATTTGAATAGGGAGCAAAGACTCCTTCAAAGCCTTTCAAAAAACCTCTTTAATGAAGGATATGCAAGTGTCTATCACTGAATCAGCTCCAATACCAGTTCCACCTGTAATTTCTCCCCGAGGAATGTATAATAATGGATCAGGATGACACACCCTCTGATTTTCCCTCCCACTTCTTCAATGCTGTAATTAGTTACAGAAAGGTGCCTCAAGATGACACACTTCCATTTTTGCTTCCCCCTTGCACCCTTCTCCCTACCCCTATTCACCACCATTGTGAGGTGTGTGATCTCTCAGCGCAGTTTCAAGATACTGGAGAATTACAGAAATGAACACATGCCATATTGGTCTGACACTTTGCAAATTGATGCTTCAGTTCACTGTCCAGTAACCTTTTTTTACGCTGGGCAGGTGTTGCTCTTCTATGATATTTATATAAATGCATTTGCATCAGTATTGAGGTGCAGAACTAGAAAGGTAAAACAAAGATGAGTCTTTCCAATGCAAAATCCAGAGTATGGTTAATATCAATATATCTTTCTTCAGTGTCACACAATGTAAGGCACTGCTAGAACTTCTGTAACGGCAACACTGCCACTGGTGTGGACCACCAGGAAAGCAGGAGCAGAGCCACAGCACTCCTCACTGGGTTCTACCACCCAGTCCAACAGCTGCTAGTTCCTGCAGGTTTTAAACAGCCTACTAAAGGATATTATGATGGTTATTTTAAAATCCTGCAACCCAAGATGGTGGCGTCTATGATCGGAAGCAGCCGTGAGGGTGTGAGGGGTGCAGACACCGGGGAAGACTGGTGCAAGGTGCCAGAAAACAAGGAGAACACCCCCTGATTGAGAGAGAAGCTGAGGAGATGATCATGTGGGGACATTGACCTTTGATGGAACCAGGATGCGAGAGAGCGCTGTGTGGATCTGGATCGGGTTGCTGATAGTTTGAAGTCTGGGTTCTATTATTGTCATCCTACATGAAATTCTTTAAATTTGTCAACCACTTTGTCCAGTGCCCCTCACAGAGGCCTCAGTGAGGGATGAACTCACAACCCATGGTTTACAAGACCAGTGCTGTAACTACTGAGCTATTGGAGCCTCTGTGTGGCTGAAAGGGCTGCAGGAGTCCTGGAGGCAAATCCACGGACACTCGGTGAATCTGGGAGAGATTCTTTTGCTTCTTATTCTCTGTCTGAAAGGGGCACTTAGCAATTTCTGCTGATGGCAAATCTTTGTCTCCCTTATGGCAGACTGAAGTCAATTTTGTGTAATGTTACATTGTTTTTTATTACACGACAATAAAGGAATCTTGAATCCAGAACAATTTGAACACTGCTATTTGTAACTCCCAATACTTTAAAAGGAGCAAATCTCCTGAGATTATGTAAATTAAATCTTATGATCCTGTGGACATTCATAGAATGTCATTGCAAAATCTAAGTACTCACATGATGTCATACCCATTATAAAATGCCAAGAGGCTGTGACCATGAGAACACAAGACATGAGAATCAATGCAGTTTATTCTGGGAAAATCACCTTACAAAATGAGTTGAACATGAGCAACCGAAGTAAAGATGTGGTTTAATTTGCAGTGGCTCTCTCTTGCTCTCAAATAAATAGGTGTTGTGGATGTAAGCAACTGCAGTTCAAATCTACTGTGGCATGGTTAGTGTAGCAGTTAGTGCAATGTTGTTACAGCACTGGTGATCCAGGTTCGATGCCGACTCTGTCTGCAAGGAATTTGTACGTTCTCCCTGTGTCTTCAACACCTCACTGCAGCAGTCCATTATTTCCACAGGGTGCAAGACAGCTACCATCATCCCAGTATCAAATAGGGTGACAATACTAGGCCTTAATAAGTGCTTTCAAACTGCCTTGTAAAATGGGGTTAACTGGGGAATTTGCCTGGTTAGTGCCCCGCTCACGTAAGAGTCATCCAACCTGCCCTACTTCGAAGGTAGTCAAGGAACCCAGTTAAATTTACCTCGGACGCGTCGACCGGTGGCTTGAACAGCAAAATGGCTGACCTGGTTACTCCTGTGATGTCAGCAATTATGTGCTGGTGTCACAGGAAAACCCTGGCTGAAGTGTCTGTGGTGATCAGGGGAAGAGAGGGGCACTGCCAGGACCTGGGGTGGAGAAGTGGGAGAGGGTGAGAGGTCGCTGCCATGGGGGGAGAAATCGATGTCGCATGGGGGAAGAAGAGGGGTCGTTGCCGTGAGTGAGAGAGGTCACTGCCACAGGGGAGAGAGGAGAGGAGAGAGGAGAGGCGACACTATCGTGGGGGAGAGAGGAGAGGTGTTGTTGCTATAGGGGAGAGAGGAGAGGGGTCACTGCCATGGAGGAGAGAGAAGGATCAGTTGACGTGGGGGAAGAGGAGTCAGCTGCTGCGGGGGCAGAGGAGTCAGCTGCCGTGGGGGCAGAGGGGTCGGCTTCCACGGGATGGGGGGTGAGCATGATTGATGGAGGGAGGGAGACTGATGGGGGGAAGACTGATGGGGGGAAGAGACTGACAGCTGGTGGGGGGACAGGGAAACTAATATGTGTGGCGCGTGTCGTGGTACACCACCGGCCTACTGCAGGGGTAACCTCTGTACCTGCAGGAGTGTAAGGGGACAGGACAACACCTGGCCGACTGTCAATCAGTCAGCCAGAATGGATCAAGCCCCACCCGGTCGGGTGTCAGTCACCCTCCGGGATATAAGCCTGCGCCGGCCTCCCAAGGCCTCACTCACAGTTGCTGCAGCTACAGCAAGCCTGGCTCTGTGGAAGTCTTTGTGGATTAAAGCCTGTTGTACAGTCTTCACCTTGTGTGTGTGTCTGATTCTGGTTAACAGCGCACCACAATTTAATCCACAAAATTTTCCCATGGCTGCCATAGAAAAACTCCTGAGCGCAGGGAGCCTTGATGTTGACCCACGCCACCTGGAAGTCCAGACACGCTTCGAGATCTGGCAGCACGCGGTGCAGGCAATCATCGAGGCGCACGCAGGCGGCATCCTGGACTCAGATCAGAAGAGGCTGGTCCTACTCCAGTCAAAGATGGATCCCCACACCTTCCAGGCAACCAAAGGCTGATCCACGTTCAAGAGCGCAATGGACACTCTTGAGAACTTGTACAAGCCCCCCATGAATGTGGTCTGTGCAAGGTACCTCCTCAACACCTGAACCCAGCAACCCAGGGAGACGGCTGAGTCTTACCTGTGACAACTGCGAGAGTTGGCCCGACCGTGTCTGGCTGAACCCAGGGTAGGCGCAGAGGAGGTCGAGAGGCTGATCTGGGATGCATTCGTCCGAGGGCTATGCTCGAGGGCCATCCGGCAGAAGCCGGACCAAGACAATGGAAGTGGTCCAAACTCTGGAAGCTGCAGCTCTGCATGTTGAAGCCTTCGATTCCAGGTTCCCCCAGGCTCCATCATGGCCCTCTCACACTTCAGCTGCAGCCCCGGAGCCAACTGGGGAAGAGAACGTCACTGCGGCAGGTGCCCGGCGCCCCTGTAAGTACTGTGCGTCCTGGTGTGGGTCAGACCGACGATCGCGCTGAAACTGCCCGGCTAGGAACCAGTACTGTTCCCAATGCGGCAAGAGTGGCCACTTTGCTAAAGTGTGCCTCTCGAAACCAGCCGGCAGCTCAGCGGCCCTCTATGACCTCCCCACCTCCCCCGCGGACCCCTCCACGTGTGTGTGCCGGGTGGCACCATTGTCCCCGCTTCAACTTCCGCCTTCCCTGACTCTGACGGTGCAGCATCCGGCTCCGCCAGCGATGATCGCAACGCGTGCCTCAAGCTCCCGGACCAGCCCCCGCCCTCGCCAGCGCTGCTCACCGAGAACTTCAGCAACACCACTTCCGGCTCACGGTGTGACACCACTTTCCCTGGCGTAATGAACACAACTTGGAAGGAGGCCAGCCACGCAACAGGGCCCCACATGCTGCCGCCATCTTGAGCCAGGCAACGACCTACACGGAGGGCCCCCGATGATGAGGAGAACAATGTGGTCACCACGGGCAATGACCAGGATGCCCTACCAATGCTCTCCACCCCTCCGGATGCCACTGGCTGCCGCACGCCGTACCCCACGACCGATGTAAACGTAGTCAACACGGGCGATGACCAGGCTGCCCTACCGGCACTCCCCATGCCTCCAGATGCCATAAATCACCATGCACAACCGGAGAGTGACGACTCTGACCCCGAGACTGTCCTGGCTGCCACCATGCTGTCCAGGGACGTCCCTCACAACCTCAGGCACTCTATGATGGACATGCAAGTCAACGGGCAGGTAACAAAAAGCCTGTTCGACAGTGACAGCACCGAGAGCTTCATTCACCTGAGCGTGGCCCACTCCCTGAGATTAAAAGTCCACCCTACCACCTGCTTAATCGCCCTCGCCACCAAGGATAAGACTGGTACCCTCGGGCGCTGCTCGGCCAATATAACTGTGGGAGGGGAGACTTACAAGGGGTTCAGGCTCCTGGTCATGCCCAAACTCTGCACCCCAGGCCTCCTGGGCCTAGATTTCCAGTGCCACACGCAGAGTGTCACCCTTGCCTTCGGGGGGGCCCCAACTTCCACTCACGTTACACAGCATGCCAACCTACAAGCCCCGGCCAACCTGCGGCCTCTCCACACTACGCATCACCCCACTGGTGCTCTTCCCACATCTTTCGCTAGGCTGCAAGCTAGTCACTGCCAGAAGTAGGCGCTATTGCACCACAGACAGAGACTTCATCAAGGCGGAGGAGCGGCGACTCCTGGCAGAAGGTGTCATAGTGTCCAGTAACAGACCTTGGAGAGCCCAAGTCCTGGTGGTCAAAGGGGGAAGTAAACCGAGGATGGTCGTGAATTACAGCTAGACCATTCATCAGTGCACCCAGCTGGATGCCTATCCCCTGCCGAGGATCACTGACATGGTCAACGAGATAGCCCACTAATGGGTTTTCTCCATGATTGACCCAAAGTCGGCATATCACCAAATTCCCATCCACCCGAAGGACAAGCCCAACACTGCCTTTGAGGCAGATGGGTGCCTGTACCAGTTCCGCCGAGTTCCCTTTGTGGTCACGAACGGGGTCTCCGTCTTCCAGCGGGAGATTGATTGCATGGTAGACTGACATTCCCGTATCTGGATAACGTCATTATCTGTGGCCGTGACCAGCAGGACCACGATGTTAACCTGGAAAAATTCTTCCAGTCGGCCGGGGAGCTGAACCTCACTTAGAACAAGGAGAAGTGTGCGTTTAGCACCACTCGCCTCACCATCCTGGGGTACATCATGGCCCATGGGGTCATTGGCCCAGATCCAGAAAGGATGCGCCCATTAATGGAGCTACCTCTCCCCACCCACGCTAAAGGCCCTCCGCAGGTGCCTTGGCCTATTCTCCTATTACTCGTAGTGGGTCTCTCGCTTCTCAGACAAGGCCCACCCATTGGCCCAAGCCACAACTTTTCCCCTTCCACCTGAAGCGCAGGGAGCCTTCATCTGCATCAGGCAGGACATCGCAGATGCCACGATGCAAGCCGTGGATGAGGACTTCCCCTTCCAGGTGGAGAGCGATGCCTTTGAGGTAGCCCTCGCCACTACCCTCAACCAAGGGGGCACCCCGTCACTTTCTTCTCTAGGACTCTCCACAGCTTCGAGCTAGGGCATTCCGCCATTGAAAAGGAGTCCCAGGTGATTGTGGAAGCGGTCCACCACTGGCGCCACTACCTGGCCAGCAGGAGATTCACCCTCCTCATGCACCAGCAGGCCATGGCGTTCATGTCTAACACTACCCACAAGAGCAAGATCAAGAACGACAAGATCCCGCGCTGGAGAGTCGAGCTGGCAACCCACAGCTACGACATCCAGTACTGCCCCAGGAAGTTTAACGACTCCCCCGATGCCCTCTCTCAGACCTGCGCTTCTATGCTCGACGACAGGCTGCAGGCATTGCATGAATACCTCTGCCATCCGTGTATCACCAGGTTGTACCACTTCATTAAGTCCCAGAACTTGCCATATACTATCAGGGACATGACCGAGGCCTGCCGGGTCTGTGCGGAGTGTAAACCCCATTTCTTCTGCCCGCCTCAGGCCCATGTCGTAAAGGCCACTTGGCCCTTTGAACATCTTGGCATGGACTTCAAAGGGGCCCCTGCCTTCCACAAACCAAAACGTCTACTTCCTCACTGTAGTGAACAAGAACTCACGCTTCCATTTTGCTGTCCCTTGCCTGGACAGGGCCCTGGGGCAGATATTCACCATGTTTGGCTACCCCACTTTCATCCACAGCGACCGGGGGTCTAGTTTCATGAGTGACGAGCTGTGCCTGTACCTGATGGCGAGGGGCATCGCGACTAACCGCACGACAAGTTATAACCCGAGAGGCAAGTGGAACGCGAAAACAGGGTGGTCTGGAAGGCAGTCCTCCTGGCTCTCAAGTCACCGTTGAGTACTGGCAGGATGCCCTGCCCAAGGCGCTCCATGCCATTCAGTCACTGCTATGTATGGCTATCAACGAGACACCTCACGAACGTCTGTTCACATTCCCCAGGAGGTCGGCAACTGGAATGTCCCTCACAGCATGACTCACGTCCCCGGGACTGGTGCTCCTGGGTAAACACGTACGGACACACAAGACCGAATCCCTAATCGAGCAGGTCTTCCCTCCAGCACGCGAACCACAACTAAGCCTATGTTAAGTTCGGTGGTGGCAGGGAGGACACGGTCTCAACCAGGGACCTGGTACCAGCAGGCACTCCCACCACTCCACGGCATCCTTCAGCCCAGGACGACGCCGACCTGGCATACATCGCCGTCCCCAGGCAGCTATGGGGCGCACAGGACCCAGGACCACCAGGGGCCCACTTCAGCCCTGGGGGATGAACCTGCCCCCCACGCATCCAATCGACCCTGGCCCCCTTGGCCACCCCTCCACGCGGCACCACACCAGTCACACAGACCCCTGCTGCCAGCCCCCCCACTTCCTCCCTGACCAGTGACCAGGAGCCAGTCCTACGATGATCACAGAGACCCCGGCGGCCGCCGGATCGTCTCAATCTGTAGATACTGTATTTTGTATAGTGGGTATGATTCCTTGTTACTGCCCTCCCCCATCAGGACAATTTAAAAGAAGGGGGTAAATGTGGTGGTACACCACCGGCCTACAGCAGGGTGCAATCTCTGTACCTGCAGGAGTGTAAGGGGACAGGAAACACCTGGCCAGCTGTCAATCAGTCGGCCAGAATGGATCAAGCCCCACCCGGTCAGGTATCAATCACCCTCTGGGATATAAGCCTGCGCCGGCCTCTGAGGCCTTACTCAGAGTTGCTGCAGCTACAGCCAGCCTGGCTCTGTAGAAGTCTTTGTATATTAAAGCCTGTTGTACAGTCTTTACCTTCTGATTCTGGCTAACAGCGCACCACAGCACGTCATTTACCACATCATCACAGGGGTGGGCTTCCCCTTAAATCGCCGGGTTGGCGATTTACTGGGGCTATCCCCCCTCAGCTTGAAAGGTGCTGGAGACACCTTTGCCACACTAATCGCACCTGGATCCTGCAGCTTAAAAGCACCTAATGACTACCATCCTGTGGCACTGACCTCCACCATATTGAAATTCTTTGAGCATCTGATGAAGGAAAATTTCAAAGCACACCTTCTAGAGATGTTGGATCCATTTCAATTTGCCTATAGAAGAAACTGTTTCGCAGCCGATGCTATAGCCTTGTTGTTTCATTCATCCTGGGCCTTCTGGAGAATGACACTTCATACATCAAGCTACTGTTCATTGACCAGCTCATCATTTAATACGATCATTCCCAGAGCTGGTGGAGAAGCTGTCCTCGTTGGGACTCAACACCTCTCTCTGTAGTTGGATCCTGGACTTCCCAACACAGACCACAGTCTGTCTGGGTTGATAGCAGAATATCAAGCACCTCAGGGCTATGTGCACAGCCCACTCTGTTCATGCTACTGACCCACGACTGCATCGCCAGATCCACCTCCAAGTGTCATCAAGTTTGCAGATGACACAACAGTCATTGGCTTCATCAGCAACACAATGAGTCAAACTTCGGAGAAGATGTGGAAAATCTTGTGAGATGGTGAGAGAGGAACAACCTGAGACTCAACATGGACAAAGCAAAGGAGTTGATCGTGGATTTCGGGAGGACCAGGAACAACACCCTCCTCTATACATCAACAATTCTGTAGTAGAGAGAGTGGAGAGCACCAAGTTCCTCAGTTATCTTCATAAAAATGACATGGAATTACATACAATTTTGGTAACAAATATTTTTGTTATTATCTCTCTTTTGAAAGTTACTCAGCAGCATTTGATATTTCAGGAGGGGTAAGGGATAACAAATCGGAGTGGAAGCAGGTTGATCAAACATAATTAGCTCTATACACAGAATTGTCAACTGATGGTTGGGTGACCAGCTGTCATAATCTTCAACTACTTCTCATCCATTTTCTAATCTTTTCAAGTTGGGCTCACAGTATTTTAACTCTGTAGTTATTCATCTCCAATCAAATGAGTAACATAACGATGTAGAAATATTTATGATTCATTCATCTACTCAACTAAATGTCTGATGTGTGAATTCATGCACAAAAGGGAAAGATGCGAAGGGAATTGGAAAGGAAAAATTCATGATGTTTAAGATGAAGATTGTTGAACTGTCAGTAAAGCCAATAATGTTGCACTAGAGGGCAGCAGGCCTTCAATTTGTTTTGTGTATGATATATAATGGATGTAATCAAGAACATCTGCAGATATCAGGGGCTAGTAAAGTAAACAAAAAGTGCTGGAGAAACTCAGTGGGTCATACTTCATTTATAGAAAGTTGCCGTTTCAGGCTTGTGCCCTTCTTTGTAATGACTTCGTTTTGGGCTAATTTTAACTGGTGGAAACCAGGAAGGCAAGCAATCAAAATTGCCTGGGAGGATTACATACAAGAATTCTCTTCTCTTTCATTTTAACTCACTCGTGTGAGGAGGAAGGATGCTGTGAACACATGGTCTTACTTAAATATTTTAATCATTTGCCTTATTGGAGGTTGGGGTAGGGATATCCAATGTATATTGGGTTATACGTTGAACCCGATTTCATTCTGGGACAGAAATGAACTGAGTATTTGTCATGCATATTACATCCAGATTTTATATTTAAATTTGGACATACTTTACAGCACGGTAACAGGCCCTTCCACCCATAAGCCCGTGCCACCCAATTAAACCCAATTAGCCTACTGCCAAACTTGTTGGCTAGTCTCTAGTTGACCAATGCTCGATTGACACTTGAACATCCTGAATCCAAAGTGCTGCATCAAGACCTTCATCATACTTACTGTATGATCAATATAATTAGAAGGTTTACTCCTCCATTCAGTACCCCAGAATGAAAATCAACATCTTTTCTGATGCTGTTTCTCTCTTAATAGATCAAGGAAAGCCTCCATTGAAACAACCATACAAGCTTGGGACAGTGATAAGCAGCAGCTACATTGTTTTATTTTCAATGGCTTAGGATAAAGTTCATTCCTGGTCTTAAACAAATGCCTTTTTGTCTCAGGAATTCTAACTGGCAGCATACAGCAACATTTCTCTTCTGACAATCTGAAAAAAGGACCCTATTCACTTGGTACTTGGTTCTGACCCACCTGGAGAATGATGCCTCATATATTAGGCTGCTGTTCATTGATTTCAGCTCTGCATTTAATACAATCATTCCCCAGAGGATGGAAGAAAAGCTGTCCTCGCTGTAATTGGATCCTGGACTTCCTAATGAAAAGACCTTAGTCTGTCTGGGTCAGTAGCAGAATATCAAGCACCTCAGGGCTGTGTGCTCAACCCACTCCTGTTCATGCTACTGATCCACGACTACATCGCCAGATCCAGCTCCAACTGTGTCATCAAGGTTGTAGATGACGCAACTTATGAGTTGACTTCATAAGTAATAACGATGATTTGCATTACAGAAAAGAGGAGGAAAATCTCATAAAATGGTGCGAGACTAACAACCCGAGTCTCAACATGGACAAGACAAAGGAGATGATCGTAGACTTCAGGAAGACCAGGAACGACACTCTCCACTACGCATCAACAACTCTGTAGCAGAGAGACTGGAGAGCACCAAGTTCCTTGGAGTTCACTTAAATAGTGACCTTTCTTAGAGATTCAACATCCGCTCACTTGTCAGGAAGGCACAACGTCGACTGCACTGCCTGAGAAGACTGAAGCAGCAACGCTATTGGCCACCATTATGTTAACCTTCTACAGGAGCTCTATCAAGAGTGTCCTGGCCAGCTGTATCACAGTGTCATACAGTTACTACAGAAAAATGGATCAGAGGTCAATCCACAGAACCATAGTGTGTCAGAGAGGATCACTGGAATCTTTCTTTGCCCCCACCCCATTAAAATGCTTTACTGGGATCATTGTCTGAAGAAGGTGCACAAAATCATTGAGGACCCCTTTCACCCTGCACACAGCATTTTTCAGCTGCTCCCATCGGAGAAGAGATACAGGAGTATTAGAGCCAGCACCACCAGGCTGAGGAATAGCTTCTTCCCATGGGCAGAGAGAATGCTGAATGACCAAAGGAACTGCTCACACTAACCATTTGAGGCTCTCATATGTTCAAAACAATATTTATTTATCTGTATAGATGAAATACTTGTCCTGCATATGTATTATTTTTCTGTATGTGTGTTATGTCTGGTTGTGTGTCTGCATGTTCCAGAGAATGCTGTCTTGTCGGGTTATACTTATGTAATCAGATGACAATAAACTTGACTTGACTTAAGGCCATATATTCCAAATGAAAATACAGCTGAAATTTACTCTGTGATACATGGCAGTGCTTGATTCAATAATGCCATAAGTAATCTTCCAGTAATTACTGATATTGTGTTTTATATTTGTAGAAGTTTGAGATCCTCATTTGTTCTGTGCTAACTTGTGTCATGTCAATCAATGGCTTAATGGAAGTGTCAGTGGGTGGAAATGGAAGGTTGTTTTTTCTGATTGAGGTTTATGAAGAGCATGAATAAAATAAATAGTCTTCATCTTTTTCTCATGGTAAAGGAATGTCAAACTAGATGGCATATATTTCAGGTGAAAGGGGAAAGATGTAAAAGGGACCTGAAAGTCACTTTTTTTTCACAGAGTGTGGTAGGTATGTGAAATGAGCTGCCATAGGAAATGGTAGAAGTGTGTATAATTGTAACATTCAGAAATCATTTAGGCAGGTATGGCTTGGAGAGGTTTTGGGAGATATGGACAAAATCTGAACTTGCTCAAATTCACAACTTGGCTGGCATGCAGAAATTGGGGAGTAGGGCCTGTTCTGTCATATTGTATGAATCGACATTAGGGATGAAATAGTGGACTATCTTATATTAGCCAATAAATTACCAAGATTATCCAGCACCCTTAGAATAGAGTTAAACTAAATATTTTGGAGATTGGGATGGCATGAAGAGAACTGGTAGAATGGAAGTGAACCAACACATTGTCAAATATGGTGGAAGGACTCCACATTTCCAGTATGTCTTGGAACTGGCCAGTGTTAATGGAATTGGTTTTTCTCTCTCTGCAGATGCACTATTTTTTTTTTCAGATTTTTGAGCGGCACGGGCTCATGGCTGTTACTGTGCTGGATCTCTAAATTATCTTTTTAAAATTCCACCAGCCACTATGTTTTGTATTTCCCAGTTCCAGCATTGTTTGCTTGATCTACTCTGTTCTCAATCTTCTCCCTTTATTTGTAACTCCTTCGGACAGATTAGCTTCACAGCCCTCTCGGTTGACACTAACACCATCTGTGTCACCACGTTAAAGGTTAATATGCAAGTTAAGAGACATGAGTTTGCATGGGAAGTTGATTGGCAAATTAACGAAAATCAAGCACTCAAGATGAATCTTTACTAGCTGGAAATCAGTAACCAGTGGGGGGTGCCTTGCGGATTAGTGCTGGGGGTCAACTATTCACAATCTCTATTGCAAACTTCAATAAAAAGATCTAGTGAACTGTAGCCAAATTTGCCAATGAAATATAACTGAGTTGTCAGCTTATGAGAAGGACATAGATATCGGTTGGTTAAGTGAATGGGTTAGAAGATCACAAATGAAATAAAACACAAGAAAATGTAATCTTATTGAGTTTGGACAAACAGAAGGAAAATGTAATTTGTTATTTAAATTATGTGAAACCATAAACTGTTACAAGATTCAAGATTCCTTTATTGTCATGTAATAGTACAGAATATGTACTATTACATGAAATTGCCATCTGCGTGCCGTAAGGCAGATGAAGAGTCACCATTAGTGTTGCCCAGTGCCCCTTACATTATGAGAAAAAGTGAAGCAAAAGAGAGCCCCTTCAGAGTTCCTGAGTGTCCATGGTTTTGCCTCCAGTGCTTCTGCACCCTTTGCAGCCACACAGACTCCTGTTCAATCCTCCAGCAACCCGAGCTCCAGATCCAAACATCTGACCCGATCAGAAAACCTTCAGTGACCGAGGCCCTTCAGGAGCTCTTCTTGTCCTCAGCACCCTGTTGAATCCTGGCTCTGATAATGGTTCACATGAGCCCATCTCTATCAGCCCACAGTCCACATATATCACCTTACTTCAAGTCACCCACAGCCTGTGTGGATCCCTCAGTCACTGAACCCCTCACTGAAATGCTGCCGTGGTCACTGTCTTGTAGGGTTGTCTCCTCTGCTTCTTCTTCTTCTTAACGGAGGGTGTTCTTCCCATTTCTAGTGTCCCGCACTGATCCGCTGCTCTCTCGGAGACTGCAATCCCTCGTGGCTGCTGCCGAGCATAGGCACCGCCACCTTGGGCATAGTTCTCCGCAGTTGCAAGGTTTTTTCCCAATGTCACCGGCTCCTTTAACAAGCCTGTAAAGAATGTCAGCATTAGGGCTGGACGGTTGAACCCTTTGGAGCAGCGCTGTGTTTTCACTGGGGGCCTGAGTACATGAAACATCAAGAGTTCTCATGCAGGTACAGCAAGTATGCCAAATGGAAGGCTGAAGGGCTGTTAGCCTTTTAAACAAGGGATAAGGGCCTGCAAATTTATAGTGATCTGGTGAGATTTTATTTGGATGGGATACAGTTTGGTCTTCATATTTATGGAAGAATATATTTGTATCGGAGGGAATGTAGAGAAAGTTCATTGATTGATTCTTGGGATGGACACTGATGTATGAACATGAACTGAGCACAATGGATCAATAATCATTTGCGTTTAGAAGAATAAGAAGTGATCTTATTGACCTGTAAAATGTTGAGGATTAGCTGAGTAAGTGTCAAAAGGCGTTGTTTCAGAATAAAGGAACAGATGGCAATGAGGAGGAATTTCCTCTCTCAAACTCTTGACTCTGGAGCTCAGAGAGCTCAGAGAGCTGTGAAGGCGAAACTATTGAAGATTCAATTTCTTGTCATGTATTAAAAACAGTGTCATATTACACAAAATTTGTCTTTTGTCTGCTGTAAGGCAAACAGATTCACCATTGGCAGAAATTGCCTGAGGCACCTCATACAATCAGAGAAAAGAGAAGCAAGAGAGAGTCTACTCAGAGTCACTAGGTGTTTTTATGCTGCAGCACCTGGGTAGCCCTCCAGGGATCCAGGTGCATAGTGGGATAAAGGTGCTAACAGCAGCTTTCAAGCTGGGGAGGGGGGGGGGTATAAATCGACCCAGTAAATTGCCAACATGGCGATTTAAGGGGGATCCTGCCCCCACGATGACATGGTAGGTGACCCATCATGCAAACTATCAGTGGTCAGTCTCCCTTGTCCCCCCATCAGCTATCAATCATGCCCCCACCGTCATTTGTGCTTCCTCCCACCCCGTGGCAGCCTACTCCTCTGTTCCCGTGGCAGCCACCTCTCCCCCCCGTGTCAGCAACTTCACTCCCCCCAATTGTGGCCCCCTCACCTCCATGGCATAGAACCCCTCTCTCCCCCCAATTATGGCAGACACTTCAGCAGGGGTGAAGTGCACAAGCACTGATGTCACAGGAGTAACTGGGTCGGCCATTTTTGTTTTCAATCCGCCGGTGGACACGATCTGGGTAAGTTTAACTGGGCTCTCTGACCACCTCCAAGGTAGGACAGGGACCCGGTTGATTTTGGAGCCCACTGACCAGGTTGGATCATTTCAAGCTGCCTGATGAGGCGGTAACAGGGCAAATAGCCCAGTTAACCTCACTTTACAAGGCAGCTTGAAAGTGCCTACTGAGTGTCTATGGATTCACCTCCAGCTGTTCTGCAGCCTCCGCAGCCACACTGAGTCCAGTCCAAACCATTGGCATTCTGAACTCCAATACAATTAGGAACCCTTCAGTGTCCTCAGCACCCTCTCGCATCCTGGTTTGGAGACAGTCTGCCACCATGTGTCAGTCCCTTGACTAGAGTCACCAACAACCTCAAGTTACAATCAGCCTGCTGCCTGTGTTTTCTTCAGATGCTATACTCACCATCATCTGCTTCTCCTTCTCATTTTCTTGTGCCCTATGCCAGGCCTCTGCTTCCCTGGAGACTGTAACTCCTCTTGGCTGCTGTCAACCATAAGTGCCACTGTTTTGGGTGCAGAACCCGGCGGACACAGGATTTTAAATAAAACTAATGTCGGCTCCTGTAATAAGCCACACAAAGCCTGTATGAAGCTGTCGGCAGTTTGAATGTGTGATTGGACCCTGCGGAAGTGCTGTGACTCTGCTCCCTGTTCTCTGTGGTTCCACATCAGTGGCAGCGTTGCCATTACAGCAGGTCCAACAGTAGTGCAGCCATCTTGAATATATTAAAGATAGAAATGAACAGACACTTGAACATGGGAATAATGCTGGAAGGAAAATGTGGCCAAAACGGGGTTAGCAGTCTCAAAAGTTGATGGACTTGTTCAAAGTGAAATACACTAAAGTGCTGGAGAAACTCAGCAGGCCCACACAGGAGCTCCAGGAAGTAAAGGGTAGCTAATGTTTGGGACCTGAACCCTTCGTCAAAGTATCAGCAAAAATCAGGCATAAACCAAATGTAAATTAAAAGCATTTTTAAACAGAAATAATACTTTAATGTTGCGAATTAAAAGTATTTGTACCTGTACATGGATTTGCTATTGGGATGAATGTCTCTTAAATATGTGAGGAAAAATTCTAGGCAACAGATACATATAGGAAGCACCCACAGGGATAAGATGTTTTTAAGAAGCAGGGTGGATGTGGATACTGATCACATACTGTGAAATGTTCTTACCTTCCCTATCTAGTTGCAAGAATTTTGTGGAACTGCCCATCTGGTTTTTGCTGGTCAGTCAGTTGTCTTACAGTTCATTTCCGAGATTGTAAGAAAACTCCATTTTACCATTCACTATTTCCAATGCAAGAAATTCACCATCTGGGCCTTCTTGTCATAATTAAGACAGGAAGAGAGAGTCCTCTTTTACTGTGGCAAATTCTACATAAATTGTACTGTTTTGAGGATCAAGACAAGGGAGTTCCATGTAAGAGAATGCTTCAAATCCAAGGCTGCTCATATCAAATTCATTCCTACTATTGCCTACATAGGAATAAATGGAATAAAATTATAGGGAAAACTAATACTGAAAACAACAGTAACTTGTGGCTATTTGTGTTATGAGGGCAAGTGTTTCTGATCAGTAATTAAATTGATTGTTACATAAATCATCCTGTAAACAGAGTGATCTATATAGCAATAAACTGAAAACTAGTAATATAAATGGTCTGAAAGTTAATATATTAATCTTCTGATGTGCCCAGAGTATTTGATGAATAGTGTGCCAACATCATGTAGTTATATTAAAGATTACTTTCACAAAGTATTTCTCAAAGCATCAATCAAATATGACACTAAATACTTAAAATGCTTACATCTCCGACATAATAGATTGAGAACTGAAATTGTTAGCTGATTGCCCATTTGTTTAGAGTCAAGAGTTCACCTCCAACTAGCCTGATGAGATAATAACCTGCTCTATCCAGAGCTAGTAAAGAATCACTAATGAAAATAAGTGAATATGATGCAGAACTAGAAATCCAGGCTTTGCAAATAGAAATGCTCTTATTTGTATCTTATCAAATTACAGTAAAACCTCGTTAGAACGCGGTAGTTGGGGTCCAGGATTTCATACCGTGTTACAGCCAAGTTGCAGAACAGATGCATATATGTCATGATTCAGGAAGCAGGAAGTTGTGACTCAAACCCTATAATAAGACCTTTAAACTCCACATATTAACATACCCATCTTGTAAATGAATCATATGAGTCCATTTTTGAGTTTGTGGCTGTTAGCCACTGTTAGCCTGGCATCCTAAAAATAAATGTTTGGAGTCCACAGACACCCGCGCTATAAGCGATTCCGCGGATTAACGGATCTCATTCTAACGAGGCCTCACTGTAAATGCGATAACTTTTAGGCTTATCCAAGTGATCATGAAAGTTGACCATATTTATGAAAACACAACTAACTCTATCCTGTCTGGAGTTTCCTGTGTATGACCCAATCTCACTCCATGTCTTTTGCTTTTAAGAAAACCCTTAGAGAATTAGAAATTGTTATAGTTATTGCTTTATGAATGCCATTACTTCCTTGTACACAATGAGTGGGATCCCAATAAAATGAGATTTGTACTCTACATTTTTATTACACAAATCTGATGATTGGCAATCTCTCTCACAGAAAAAAGGAGAATTTCTTTTGGAATTAAATCTAGCCTGTGGCACAGGCAAGGATGGACTAAATGATCTGCACCATCCTATTTTTCCTTGGATTATTTTAACACAATATTACAACACAAGTTCAAATGCTGACAGTTAAGAGCACGTACCAAATTGACACTTGCAAATGGACTCACTGAGAAGGTTGACACAGTCCTGACGGCAAAATTCCATGGTGATTTCTACTATTTTGGCACAATTTACCTGCAAAAAGCCCCCATTTACATCATGATTCAATTTAATATTTATCAATGCATTTTCTTTAATAACTTGAATATGTTGACTACCACTTCTGCCAGTTTGTTCAACATAGCACCCTCAGTTCCCTTTTTGATCAGAAAACTTTAACCTTAAAGCTATGCCCTCTAGTTTTAAACTCCCTAGCCTGGAGAAAAAGACAATGGAGATTTATGCCCCTCGTGATTTTATATACCTTTATAAGGTCACCCCTCAGTCTCTCATATTCGAGGGAAAAAGTCCCAGTGTATCCAGGTTCTCCTTATAACTCAAGCCATCCTATCACAGCAACATCTGTGTGAATCCTTTCTGCACTCTTTCCAGCTTAATGACATCCTTCCTATAATTAGGCAACCAGAACCACACATGACTGCCTGACTTCTATATCCTTTGCCCATATTGAAGAAGGCAAGTGACTTTTTCACCACCCTGCCAACATCTATGTTGGCATGGTTAACATAGTGGTTAGTGCAACATTGGGTCGGGGCGGTTAGCATAATGCTGTTACGGTGCCAGTGATCAGGATTAGGGTTTGATTCCTGCACAGTCTGTAAGGAGTTTGTATGTTCTCCCTGTGCCTGCATGGTTTTCCCCCAGGTGCTCCGTGGTTCAAAAAACGTACCGGAGGTGCAAGCCAATTGGGTGTAATTGGGCAGCATGACTCATTGGCCAAAAGGGCCTGTTACCGTGACCTATGTCTAAATTTTAAAAATTAAATTCAGAAAACATGTTCTCAATTTCAGGGAATGTTAAAGGGGGAAAGACATCCAGAAAACAAACCATGCCCAAGTAAAATATCAAATGCAATTGAGTGCCACCTGTAGATAGACTTGAATTAAAATAAAACACAAAAACTGCCTTACACGTTGTCTTCAGAGTGACAGATTTTGACGTGATGTATCATGGAGGAAAACTGCATATCATTCATGTTTGTAAAATAAGAAGCTGCTGGGAGTGACAATATCAGTGTATAATGTGCTCAAGAAAGGTCTCACAAAGAGTGGCAAGCTAATTTGTTAACTTTGCAGCATTGTGGTGAGGAACTGAAAATGGGATCAATACAAAGGACATTATAGGGTTGAGAAACAGTTATTTGTTTTCAGGGGCAGGACATTGACTCCATACGCAAACAGAATGTTAAGGCAGGCGAAGTGATGTCATTGAAAGTAAAGGCACAAAGATTCAAAATTTGGGAATGAATAATGGGAATGTAAATTAAGTACAACTGAATTCTTCAAGAAAACAAGAATGTTAGAAAAATTAAACAAGCATTATACTCAAAGCATAAGTGGACAATGTTATGGACCATGAACTGAACTTTCAGACTGTGGACTGTCATCATAAAGGATGGAATTCTGCTAGGAATTCTGTGACTTGTGGTGCAGCTGGGTCGAGCTGTGCAGACAGAGAGAGAATGGAACGTTCAGAATGGCAGTTGGAGCAGCAGAACTCCAGCAGTTGGAGCGGTGGAGACTAACCTTCAGAGTTGTGTGAAAGGCAGATACCTCATAAGTTAATGAAGGGTTAAAAACCACAATTTGAGAACTGAGGGAAGTTATCTAAGGAGGCCTTAAGAAAAGGATTCGTAAGCTTATGGCAACTCCACATCAGTCACTTCACTCTCCAACGTTCAATACAACATCCTTTTGTTATTCAGTTGGGGGAGCTGAATTTGGACATTGAGCTTTGGGATTGAATTCTGTGGACTGTGTTTTCAAACTGACTGACTTGGGGTTTTGGGGGGGATTTTTCTCTTTTTGAATATTGAGCACAGACTGTAATGGTCTGGATTTTTCTTTTACATACATACTGTTTATGAAGATATGATACTTGTATATTTGTTATAGGTACTTATAATGGGGTTAATTGGGTTAAGACATTATATTGTTAATAGTCATTAATAAATTTAGAGTTAAAATTTAACCCTTTTGAATTGCATCCTTCTGTTGCTGCTTGTTTGAGGCATAAAAAGATTACGCAAAATAATATTTCATAAACAAAATGATCCTTTTTACATGAAGATTATTTTCTCCAGTATTAGCATTGGTTTGTTGGAAAAAACCCAATAATTACCTATATAACTTGGTGGGCATCTACATTGAAAAGTTCTGGGCATATTGTCAGATGTTTTCCTCGCATTGATTTACATCCATTGATTTACATTCATTGATTTACATCCATTGCACAATGATTACCTGCTGTACCTTCTGGACAGGGACAAGCGAATCTTCCTGGATAGTTCAAGTAAAACACAAAAGACCCCAGATACCGTGGTTGAAGTAAAAACATGATGCTAGAGAAATTCAGCAGGTCAAACAGTGCACTTTATATAGCAAAGATAAAGATACATAACCTATGTTTTTGGCTTGAGCCCTTCATTAACATATCATGGTTCAAGCATCCAACTCGCAGAACTGACCACCATACCCATTTGGACAGTGACAGTGGTATAGTTCCAAAGGAACATGAGTCTGAAAAACTATTGAAGAATTTCCCAGGCAAGGAAAGTTGTCTAGGCTGACAGCAGTTTGCTTGGTGCAGGTAGCACCTTGGTGACATGGACGTTGAGCAAGGATGAAAACCAACGGCAGAAATAGGGATTCCAATATGGGTCCTCAGCCATTCTTGGTGAACTGTGAAGAAGTCTATTGCTGTGCTACCAGAGAGATCCAGCCTATTGTCTGGGTATCATCTCAAACATGTGTAGCTGAGGTGCACTGTTAGCCAGAATCAGACACACACAAAGATAAAGACTGTTCAACAGGCTTTAATCCACAAAGACTTCCACAGAGCCAGGCTGGCTGTGGCTGCAGCAACTCTGAGTGAGGCCTTGGGAAGCCAGCACAGGCTTATATCCCGGAGGGTGATTGACACCCGACCAGGTGGGACTTGATCCATTCAGGTCGACTGATTGACAGCCGGCCAGGTGTTGTCCAGTCCCCTTACACTCCTGCAGGTGCAGAGGTTGCCCCCTGCAGTAGGCTGGTGGTGTACCACCACAGTAGCTTTGTGTTATTTTGATTAGGAGATCATCAATAGTCTTAACTAAATGCAGATTACTTTTGTCTATAAGCTCCTTAATGAGGAGTGTAATCAGAAGGAGGACACTTATATAATGTGACATTGTTAAAATGTGTGTATCTTATGTGAACATTGCTCAAGGCAGTCTAGTGAACATTGTCATTGGCCTTAACTGTGAGACTGAATTCCTCTTTATGGGACTGCTTTTCTATGAATAATTCACAGGAGTCTGCTGCAATCATGAATGTGGCTGTGCCATTGGTGAAGATATAGCAGTTAAATACTGGTATTTATCCACATCTGGATCTTCTGGCTTCACACAACCTATTTTACCACTAGGGAAATAGTCACCACAATAAATTACTTGAATATAAATATTTCTTGGCTGAGGAAGGTTATAATTTTGGTCCTGATTTAGGACATTAAAAACACTCACTGAAGACATGGTGGGGGGGATGGGGCGGGGGGGGGGGGGGGGTGGGGAATTTCCAGAATCGTGCACAATGATGGGCAAATAGAGATCATTAACAAGTTCTCTATCAATCTTTTTCTTAGCAGATAAAACACCAGCTGGGATAACAAAACTGCTGGCTGTCATTTTCTGCTAAATGGTAATAGAATGGTCCTTGGTTGTGAGGTAAATCTGGATCTGTGGCATAAAGGGTAATAAATTGTGTGGCAGCAGGTTGATTTTCCAATACATAACCTTCAGTATTAACAAGAACAGGACAATTATCATTAACATCATCAATTGTGATCACCAGTTGTGTCCTTACCTATCTTTAGGCTGGTCCTCATATCAAATGCATCAATGGTCATTTATAAAATGGCACCATCTCCCTATCGAGGGAAAATACAAGAAATATTTCACCAGTTCTAGAACTGATAGAAAATAAACTATGATTTTATCTTCAGTTTTTATCATGAGAATAATTAATCATTCACCATACCAACTGCATCTTCTCTGATATGGGTTTGATAGACAGCAGATTTAAATACTCGAGCATCATTTACATCTAGAATTGGGATAGTACTCAGTGTTTCATCCACATTAAAGCCACATATTCTTCCAGCATTCTTAGCAAGCACACAAAAGGAAAAATTGGCTGCCACTTAGCAGTTTTCTGCCATCTGAGATAACAATCTCCCCAGTGTAGTTAAAAAAGCCCTCATTTTTACTTTCTCCTACTGTACATAGTTAACCACCCCATCAAGACCTAGATCATGATTAGTTGCAGTCACATGACCTACAATAGTTCCTTTTTCACTGCTCTCTCTAAAATGACAAAATTATATTGTGATTTACTGAACTGAGGAATGTATTCATTTTCTCCTGTGACATAAGCATACACTTTACCCAGATTGAATTGATCCTTGTCCTGACCTGTTGAAAGCTCTGACAGTTATTTCATAGAACTGATCAGACTTAAAATTTAAAATTTCTTGCACGGTTATTAATCTAGTCTGTGGATCTACAAGAAAGAGTTCAATGTTGCCATCTTCAATAGCATAATTGATCTCATAATGAATTCCCATGTCATTGTCTGTTGCAATTAGTTTAAAGACTTATTTCCACAAAGTGAGTTTTCTGATTGCTACAAAAAATGCTTTCTGAAAAAATGCTGCTGGATTGTCATTGACATCTTCAACAAGGATAACAATATTAATGGAACGAGCCTTGGAAATGCATCCACTATCTTGACCATTAATCTTAAGATTATAAACAGAATCCATCTCAAAATCCTAACCTCTAACTAAAGTTATCAACCCAGTGCTGTTTCCAATAGTAAAATATTCACCATTATTTTCAGCTGCTATTGAGGATGTTACATGGCCATTTATTGCTCGATCACCAATTACGGAACCAATAGGTTGGTCTTCAGGAATATACAAAATTTATTAGAGCGTGTTAAATTGTGGAGTAAATCTAGTTTCTTCTGTGATCACGAAATTGATTGTAGTATTACAGAAAAGTGTTAGGGTGACATCGACAGTTGCTGTTACTGTTACGGTGAATACTTTATTCAGACTTGAAGCAGGAATGTTGGTCACAAAAATCCAACACCCTTCAATGCCAAAAAGGAATGAACTATTATTCTCAGCAATAAAATATCCTCTCTTTATCAACAGTAATTAATTTAGTCATTCGGGTGCCGACAGCTAAATAAATTAACAAGGACTGGAATCAACTGCCTGTTTGGCAAAAATATAGGTGAATAATCATTACGAGGAACAATCGTAACTACAACTGCATCACTTAGAGCTGGTCATTCGCCAAAGTCGAAGCCAATCACAATAAACTTCATTTTGTTCTCGTCAGTGCTATTATTATCAATTTGTGAATGAAATAATCTCCTTTGGGAAGATTTCACTAGTAGTGGGATTAATTCAGAAGAATTCACTTGGATTCCAAAAGAAGTAGAGAATGTTTCCATTCCAATTCCATAGAACTATAGAACATTACAACACAGAAATAAACCTCTTTCGCCCTTCTAGTCTGTGCTGAACCATTTTTTTTGCCTAGTCCCACTGACCTGCACACAGTCCATAGCCCTCCATATCTCTCCCATCCATGTATCTGTCTAAATTCTTTTTAAATGTTAAAATTGAGCCTGCATTCACCATTCAGCTGGTAGCTCGTTCCACTCTCTGTGTGGAAAAAGTACCCCCTCATATTCCCCATAAACCTTTCCCCTTTCACCCTTAACCCATGTTCTCTGGTTTGTATTTCGCCTACTCTCAGTGGAAAAAGCCTATCTACATTTACTCTGTCTCTCCCCCTCATAATTTTAAATACCTCTATCAAATCTCCCCTCTTTCTTCTATGCCCCAGGGAATAAAGTCCTAACTTGTTTATCTTTTCCCTGTAATACAATTCCTGAAATCTGGGTAACATCCGAATAAATCTTCTCTGCACTTTTTCTATCTTATTGATATCTTTCCTGTAGTTAGGCAACCAAAACTGCAACAATACTCCATATTTGGCCTCACCAATGTCTTTTACAACTTTTACATAACAACCCAACTTAAATACTCAATATTTTGATTTATGAAGGCCAATAAGCCAAAAGCTCTCTTTACAACTCTATCTACCTGTGATGCCACTTACAGGGAACTGTGCATTTGTATTCCCAGATCCCTCTGCAACCTTTAAAAACCTTCTTCACTGTTCGCAACACCTCCAATCTTAGTTTTATGAGCCTAGAGGAGCCCCAAAACCCAGCAACAATAGAAATTCACCAAGACTAATTATTATTTAAACAAAGTTGCTTTTAATTATCTTTAAACATGAAAACAGCATCAAACTTTAACATACTATTAACTTAACCCCCTTCTAATTGTAAGTGCACATGTATGTAATGTGTTTACAAGTTCAAAAAAAGCTCTTTGATTCACAGTCCAATCTCACTTCTCACTCCTCCAAGGTCACCAATATCAGGCAATTCTTATACTGTGCACAGAATTTAACATTTATGAATTTCACCAGACTTTTGGTGTTTGCACGGTAAATGGTTACCGCTCAGGAAGGTTCTTGAGGGTTTTCAGAGAGAGATTTGTTGATTATTGGACACCCACAACTGATCCCTTCCAATCAGCCACTTCAGTGCCTTGCTGAAGAAACTTGCCCCATCAGGGTTTTCCAGATGATAACCTCCTTCTTTCAGGTCACCAGAGTTCCTTTTCTGTTTCCCTTATTTCAAGTGAAACATTATGCAACCAATCATCTCCTCTTGTGTGGACCACAAGGGCTTTGAACAGCTGAACTAAGAACTCACAACCCATCTTCAAAATGGGGTTTTTCCACGTTTGCCAGCTTGTCCTGTTCCAGTCCCAAATGCTGCTGCTGAACTGTAGAACTGAATTTTCTCTCTCTCTCTCTCTCTCTCTCTCTCTCTCTTCTCTCTCTCTCTCTCTCTCTCTCTCTTTCTCTCTCTCTCACACACACACAAAGAAACACCACATGCCCCTCTTAGAACTGCAAACTGCACTCAGACAGACTGCGGCTCCAGACCTAATCTTCTGAGTTCTTTCATCTGTTGTTTTCCAAAACAATAATCCATTACTCCACAGCAGGTCTAATTAACACCTACTTGTGAAATCCTTAAAGGCATTCTTCAAAATTTT
The DNA here is from genome assembly GCF_036971445.1 of Narcine bancroftii. Lineage (NCBI taxonomy): Eukaryota > Metazoa > Chordata > Chondrichthyes > Torpediniformes > Narcinidae > Narcine > Narcine bancroftii. Next base: position 180,039,051 of record NC_091475.1, read on the forward strand.
TGCAAAGGCACCTGGAGCCTGGACTGTTTGGCTTGAGCAGAGCTCTGGCATTTTAAATGAGATCTGTTTTGACCTACTCTAAAAACCTGCCACAATTTATCTCCTTTAAAACACATCTATATACAATATAAAATATAACATAATCTGTCACAGAGTCATCTGCAAACTTGATGATCCAATTTACCCCATGATCATCCATATCATTGATATAGCTGACAAACAACAATGGTCCCAGTGCCAATCCCTGAGGCACACCACTAATCACAGGCCTCCAGTCTAAGAAGCAATCATTCATCACTACTCTCTGGCTTCTTCCATCCAGCCATTGTCAAATCCAGTTCACTACTTTGCCATAAATACCGAACGATTGAACCTTCCTGACTAACGTCCCATGTGGGACTTGTCAAAGCCTTACAAAAGTCCATGTAAAGAATATCCACAGCCTTTCCTTCATCAACTTTCCTGGTAACCTCCTTGAAAAATTCTACAAGATTGGTTAAACACGACCTACCACGCACAAAGCCATGTTGACTATCCCTAATCAATCCCTGGCTTTCCAAATAATTGTATATCCAATCTCTTAGAACACCTTCCAATAATTTACCTACTACTAACATCAGGTCCACTGGCCTATAATTCCCAGGGTTACTTTTGGAGCATTTTTAAAACAATGGAACAATGTGAGATACCCTCCAGTCCTCTGGTACCACATCTGTGGCTAAGGACATTTTATATATTTCTGCCAGAGCCCCTGTAATTTCAACACTAGCCTGCCTCCTTTAAGATCCAAGGGAATATCTTGTCAGGCTCTGGGGATTTATCCACCCTTATTTGCTTTAAGACAGCAAGCACTTCCTCCTCTTAAACCTGTGTAGGTTCCATAACCTCACTGCTTGTTTTCCTTACTTCCCACGACTCTGCAGCCATTTCCTGAGTGAATACTAATTTTTAAAAAACATTTAAGATCTCTCCCATCTCTTTTGGCTCCATACAAAGCCAACCACTCTGATCTTCAAGGGGACCAATTTTGTCCCTTACTATCTTTTTGTTCTTAACATACCTTTAGAAACCCTTAGGATTTTCCTTCATATTGTCTGCCAAAGCAACCTCGTGTCTTCTTTCTGCTTTCCTTTCCTGATTTCTTTCTTGAGGTTTTCTTGCATTTTTTTTACTCAAGTACCTCGTTTGCTCTATGTTGCGAACCCCTCTCTCTTATTCCAAACCAGATCCCCAATGTCCCTTGAAAACCAAAGTTCCCTATGCTTTAGATCACAACTTTGGAGGTCCTGTCCTTCAACCTAGCACCTAACTCCCTGCATCTCCTTGCATCTCCACTTCATCCTTCCAAGCCACGTCACTGGTCCCTACATGGACCACAAAATCTGGCTGCTCACCCTCACTCCTGAGAATGGTGGGAACTCAATTTGAAATATCTTGGACTCTGGCACCAGGGAGGCAACAGACCATCCAGGAGATATGATCTCTTCCACAGAACCTCTTATCTTTCCCCTAACTATGGAATCCCCTATCACTTTAATTTGCCTCGTCTCTTTCCTTCCCTTCTTAGCCACAAGACCAGACTCCATGCCAGAAACCTGATTTCCTGGTAGTTCGTTCCCCCATCAGTATCCAAAATTATATACGTTATTTAGGGGAACAGCCATAGGAGTGCCCTGCACTGCCTGCTGTTCACTTTCCCACTCCTTACTTTCACCCATCTACCCTCCTCCTGCCTCCTAGGTGCAATAGTATCCCTGTAACCCGTCTATCACCCCTCTCTAACTCCTGAATGATCTGGCATCCATCTCCAACCCCTTAACTTGGCTTGTCAGGAGCTGCAGCTAGATGCACTTCTCACAGATGAAGTCATCAGGGATACTGCTGGTTTTCCTAATGATCTGCATCCTGCAAGAAGAGCATTCTGCTATCTTCGCTGCCATTCTCACTGTCTATGACTAAAGGAAAAAAAATTGCATGATATATAAAACCTGCCCTTACCTGTGCCTACCTGCTGAATCTTTTTTGTTCCTTGAATAGGGTGGCTCTTTCTTACTTCATCACCTGCACCATCACCTCAGTCTCTCCTTGTCAATGCCTCTTGAACCTTACTCAGTCCACTCCAACAATGACCATCCCTCGATGACCGCTTGGCTACACAGTCCTTCACTTTTATAGTGATGTTTGGGTCACCCCCTTCAATTGTTGAACTCGATTGCCCAATCAGCTGCTCCTCTGTCTTCAACTGTTGAATTCGATTGCCCAATTCAGATCAGGGTCAGTGGCAGATACCTTTAAAACAAACATTTCTTTATCTGCAGACTCTGGAATTGTTATACTATAAAATGGCTCAATAAATTGTGGTGCATTGTAATTTATATCATGTGTTGACATCCCAAGCTGAATCATTGGTGTGCACTCTTAAAACATACCGATCTGTGGTCTCTCTGTCCAGTGACTTTGTCACTGTTACATCTCTAGTACTTCGATTTATGTTAAATGGCAGAGTTGTTCTCTGATCTGAAATAGTGCAGGTACATTTAGCATTCACTCCTATATCATCATCCATGGTAGTAATTCTTATAATTGTAAAGGCAACTGGAGCATTTTCTACCACATATGTGATGAAAATTTGGGAAAATCGAGGAGCGTTGTCATTTTTGTCCAGAACAGAAATGATGACTGTTGTGGTACCAGTTTTGGGGTTGTTTCCTCTGTCTTTTGCTTCAACTATAGAATGCTAACTCTTCACTGCCTAACACCAAAGCAGTTTCAATTATTCCATAAAATGCATCATTAATATTGCCATCATAAATTCGAACAATCCATTCAGTCAAATACAGACATGTTGCAGATTTTGTTGGCTAGGAGATTTCACATCAATAAGATAGAAAGAGTGCAGAGAAGATTTACTAGGATGTTGCCTGGACTTCAGGAACTGAGTTATAGAGAAAGGTTAAACAGGTTAGGACTTTATTCCCTGGAGCGTAGAAGAATGAGGGGAGATTTGAAAGAGGTATTTAAAATTAAGAGGGGGATTGACAGGGTAAATGTAGATAGGCTTTTTTCACTGAGGGTAGGTGAGATACAAACCAGAGGACATGGTTAAGAGTGAAAGGGGAAAAGTTTAGGGAAAATGTGAGTGGTGGGAGTATAGAACAACCTGCCAACTGAGATAGTGAATGCAGGCTCAATATTAACATTTAAGAAGAACTTGGACAGGTACATGGATGGGAGAGGTATGGAGGGCTATAGACTGGGTGCAGGTCAATGGGATTAGGCAAAAAAAGGTTCAGTATAGACTAGAAGGGCCGAAGGGGCCTGTTTCTGTGTTGTCATGTTCTTGGTTCTGTGGTTCTATACACACTCTGTTTAAATATAGGAAAATTGTCATTTACATCCGTAATATTGATATCTACTCTAGCATGAGATGTAAATCTCAATCCAGAGCTGGTCATATTTTACAATCTCAAAACCCAGAAGCCTTCTTATAATCACTTCTCCTGTTAGTTGATTGAAATATCTCTCCAAAGTTTCCTGCTGCAAGGTAAAAGAAAATAGACCTAACTTCTCCCTTCTCTTTGCCTGAGATGCTGGCTTTACCAATCACAGTGTAAGCTGTTTGATCTTCTGGGTACACATGCCCTTTTTTTAATCCACTGATATTTGGGGGAAGTCAGCGGTGCTTTTAAATTGGACTGTGATAGTTGTACTGTCCATTTATGGATCTACTCCACAATCGGACATATTAATTTTTACTGTAATATCCTTTGGACCTTTCAAAGTGTGGCATGCAAAAGCTCACCTTTGAGTGCGTCAGTGTCAAAGTTGCTTGTGTTTGGGCCATATAAAGAAAAGTTTAGCTCAGCAATTCTTCCAATCTCCCCATCTTTTGCTGGTACTGTACTGCATAAACTGTTGAACCTGTGGGGTAAGTTAAAAGAAGATATTTGGTTAAAAAAATATATATCCACATCAATATTTGCTTTGCAATTAAACCTAACAAGACCCTATCAATTAATACTTTAACCAGTTTAATTTCCTGCTTCAATGTTTTTGCAGCTAAAATTGTCAAGTCTTCAAACTGCTTTGAATAGTCTCTCCCCAAATGATTTGATGTCAGATTTTCATCAGACAAAAAAAGTCCAGAAGCTTTATAGTTTTGCAAGTGGAGCCCTTTCAACATTGGCAGGTCCCACTGCCCTATAGAAGAAGGTTTGCTCCTATCCACTACAAAGTCATTGATATCGGTGGGTGGGGGGGGAGGGGAACTCTGAACATTACAGCTTCTATCTCTTTATCCTGCTAAAGTGTCAAATTCAGTGTATTGACTGACTTATAGGAAAATGTATGGTTTGGGTAGGGTTACAGGATGATCCAAGGGTTGGATTGGAAAATTTGCACTTTAATTTTTGTTCAGATGTGTTTTACGAGATTGTGATTATTTGGAAATCTGACACCCCTCTACAGATAGCACAATGGAAAACAGAGTTGAACAGCTGTATACCTATGGAGAAGATCATATACAATCTAAAGAACAAATATAAGTATTTATAAAAAATATAGCAACCATACCTGGATTATATAGGGGCCCAAATACTATCATAAAAAATATAAGTGACCTCCCCAATGAAGACTTTCTTTTCTTAAAACCCAACTGAAAGCCTCAGCGGTGTACGGACTTACACTGTGAAGGGAAGGTGGGGAGGGGTCATTGTGTTTTGTTTTGTAAGATAATTATACATATATATATATTAACAATTGAAAATTTTGTTATGTATATTTATGGAAAAACCAAAAATAAAATATTTTTAAAAAGTGTTTGAAGAGACTTTCCTTTAAAAGTTTTTTTTTCCCCTGGATTAACTCAGCATTTTTCTCTTCCAAAATCGTGGCATTCAATATCTGTTCCAGCTGCCTGGTGGTGGTGGTGGGGGTGGGGGTGGGGGGGGGGTACACTTTGTCATATATACTTGTAATCTGCTCAGTTCCCTCTAGCACCACAATGTCAGCAGATCAGTGACAGACATCAGATTTCACCACTATTGCTGTTCAAGAGGATAGATTCATTACCTGTTTGGCAGCATTTACCATGAACTAGCACAATGTATTGATGTAGATAATAATGTGGTCATCAAATCCTATCCTGCCAAGATGTTTTCTTTGCAAAGCTAAATAGTTTCATATCTACTTCTTTTATACATTTAATGTTTCATCAACCTGAAACTTACTGAGCATTTTAAAGCATTCTCTGTTGGTTAGTTGCAATTTTAACCATATTGCTTTCAGAAATCATGATGTTTCCATTCTTCCAGCTGCACTGAATATTCTGAATCACATGATCTACAACCGTGACTGAACTACAATAGAAAATAGAACATTGTAGCACAGTACAGGCCCATCAGCCCACAATGTTGTTTCACCCTATATATATAAACCTACTCAACAATCTAAATCTTCTCCAACTCACTCTCATAATCCTCTAGTTTTTAAATGTCCCTATTTTACCAGTCTCCACCACCACCCCTGGCAATACATTCCAGGAACCCACCACTCTATGTAAAAAACATCCCTGAAATCTCCCTTAAACTTTCCTCCCCTCATCTTATGCAGATGTCCTCTAGTATCTGCTACTCCTACCCCAGGAGAAAGATGCGGGCTGTCCACCCTATCTATGCCTCTCATAAACCTGTAGACCTATATTCACCTCTATCCTAGCTCTGTTAATCTTACCTCATATTCTCCAATCCAGGCAATATCCTGGTAAATCTCATCTGCAGCCTCTCCAAAGTTTCCACACCTTCCTGTAATGAGGTGACAAGAAATGAAGACAATATTCCAAGTGTGATCTAACTAGAGTTTTATTGAGCTGCAAAATTACCTTGCGGCTCTTGAACTCAAACCTGCAACTAATGAAGGCAACCATCCTATAAACCTTCTCAACCACCCTATTAATCTGCATAGCAACCTTGAAAGATCTATGGATTTGGACCCCCAAGGCCCCTCTGTTCTTCCACACTGTTAAGAATCCTGTCATTCCTCACACCACATAAATCCAAGCCAGAAATCTTAGAAATGTGCTTTAGGTGCAGTGTGGAGATTGGATCCTTTATCCATTCAACCTGGCTGTGTACAAAGGCAAGATCCTTCTGGGATGACCTGGGGGACATTCTGAAAAAAATTACAAAGGTGAATTATCCACAAGATCTGGAATTGAACCCTCTGGGGAACATTAAAGACATGTGTTTTAAACTGTCCAAGTACCAAATTCAGTTTGTGAAGGTCACCTTGGCAAAGCCAGGAAATGTATAGCAGTCACGTGGAAGTCCAACTCCCAACTAAATATCACATGACAGAATATGGAAATACAGAGTTTCATTCCCCTGTAAAAAATCACCTATAATTTAAGGAGAAACTTTGACACATTTGTTAGAGTGTGGCCGCCTTATCTGAAATATATTGGTACATAGATATGACTATTCCTCTTCGGAATAAGGGCACTGAAACAATCTGACCCAACAGGGAAACGACTGGGATCAAAGAAGTGGGATGTGGTGCAGACAAATTGCTCTTTTAGTTGTTTTTTTTTATTCCTTACCTTTCATTACTTAGTCAGTTTGGTTGTTTTCCCCTTGATTTCTGTAGGGGTCGTTGACCCCACTGATATTTGTGTTTTTGTATCAGTATAATTTATATGGCTTTATTCTTAGTTGTATTGGGAGAGGGGGTGGGGGGGAATTAAAAAAACGGACTCTGAATGTCATATTGGTGTTGAAAGATATTGTATTGTTTGAATTAATGCAAGTCTTTGAAAATCAAAAATAAAATATTCAAAACAAAAATCCTGTCCACCTTCATTTGACCTTCCAAAGTGAAACCCTTCACATTATCTGGATTGAACTCCGTCTGCCACTTCTCCACCCAACTCTGCATCCTGCTTATATCCTGTTGTAACCTATGGCAAACATCTGCACTATCCACAATACTTCCAACCTTTGGGTTATCCAAATTGTAAGTTATATTAATTTTGCACCTTGATCTACACAATACTGCTGCAACAAAACAACAAATTTCATGACACATGTTCATGACAATAAACCAGATTCCTTCCTGGCTGCCATGTAATTCTCATGAGCTCTTCCTGTCATTTGCTTCTTAAACCTTCTCTAGGCATCATTCTTCCTCTTAACTAGTTGTCTCCCCTCTTTTGTCAACCACAGTTCCCTTATCCTACCATCTTTCCCCTGTCTCAGTGGAACAAACCTATCCAGAACCCTACAACATGGTCCCTAAACATCATTCACATTACGTCTGTGCTTTTCCCTGAGAACATCTGTTCCCAATTTACTCTCCCCATTTCCTGCATAATCCCATCATAGTCATCCCTTTCCCCCAGTTACACTCTTTACCATTTTGTCTACTCCTATCCTTGTCTATGCTAAAGATTAGGAGTTGTGGTCACTTTCTCGGAAATGCTCCCCCTGAAGTTTGTCACCTGACCAGGTTCATTACTCAGTATTAGAACCAGCATGGCCTCTCCTCTAGTTGGCTGGTCCACAAGCTACTTCAGGAATCCTTCTTGGACACACATGACAAGTTCTGCCACATCCATCCCTCTTGCAGTGAGGAAGTACCAAACAGTATTTTGTAAATTGAAGTCTCCCATAACAAAAGCCTGGTTATTCCTGCACCATTCCAAAATCTGCCTACTTATTCATTCCTCAGTGGCCCAATGGCTATTTGGGGGCCTACAGACTACTCCCAATACAATGATTGCTCCATTCCTGTTTCTGATTTCCACCCACACTGACTCAGTAGACAATTCCTCCACACGTTCTCTGAAGATGTGATTCTATTCCTGATTAGTAATATTACTCACCACCCCCCCTTCTTTTACCTCCAATCCTATCATTTTTAAATCATCTAAACCCCTGTATCCCCATCAGCCAATGCTGTTCTTTCATTAGTCAAATCTCTGTAATTTCCACAACATCGTAATTCCACGTATTAATCCATGCTGTTTATCTCCCTTATTCTTGATATTTCTCGCATTGAAATAAATACATTTCCAACATTCCAACTGACTACATTTGGCCTCACCTTAGTCAAGACAGAGGTATGTCCTAACTTGAAGTATTAACTGACCATTTCTCCCCATGCATCATTCAGTCCGTCCAGCTTCTTGATGTCTGCTAATGATTCCAGCATTCATGACTCCTGTGTTTCTCCAGTTATAGAGGCTTGCTCATTAGAAGTATTGAAGGTGGAAGTTGTCACATTTTTGAAAGACTGGGGAATTAAGGGCTACCGATTACTGGCATGGAAGAGGAGATGTCAATTGGGTGGATCAACATTGGATGTATTGAATGGTGAGACACAATTGTGGGCCCAGTGGCTTACACTTTGTGCTCTTGTCTGGTCAATAAAGGCTTTCATGTGGTGTTAATTTTTTTCACACTGGGCTTCTTTCAGGCTGGAGCTGGAACTACAATCTAACATTTCAGAGTCAAGATGAAAGGGAGATCACAGGCAACTTTGGTTCAAAGATAGTGGAACACACTGATTTCTTCATTTATAAAAGTGAGGAAGGGGTAAGCACATGGCTTTGCAAGGATTGTAAATTGTCGTTGACTGTATGCACAACTTCCCATTTCCACATATCAACCCTAACCTACAGCAAATGAGGAGGACTTCACTTTCTCAAAGTGCTGTGCATTACATCTCGTCTCCCATTCGCAGTTCGACACCTTCATTTTGCTGCAGTCGACTTTGGCTGCCTCCACCTGAGCCATAGTGGTAATCCAAAGTGTGGCTATTTGGTGACAAAGGCTATTGGCTGATGATGTGTGCAACCCATGAACGACAAGGCAGCATACATTGTCACATGAAATGTGAAAGAGCTGACCATCAGTGCTCTGAAACAATTCTGCTGTGGTCCAGACCACTCAGAAAGTATCCTGCAGGACTCAGCTGTGCAGATGTTAAAGTTCCAAGTTAATTGCTGTAAGATGTCAGTGTTCACAATTCTGGGAGGACATCATTTGTCACCAGCTGGAGGGCAAGTAGCAGCTGTTGGTAGATGGAGGAAGAAGAACAGGGAAGTATTCTTTTGGCTGGGCTGCTTGTAGAAAGTTGTAGAAAGAGGAACTACAAACTTAACTCCTGATTTGCAGTTCTTCTGATAATAACAATTGCAAAATCTTCACTTCCTAAAACAGGGGTGGACAATCTTTTTTTCAAAAACTCACATTCCTCCTATACCATAAATGCTCTGTGATTAGTAAGGGATTGTTTAAGGTGGCACATGAGTGGGAAGAGAAGGTAGACCCAATTGTTACTGAAATATTTTGCTTGAGAAAAATTGTCATTGGCCCATTTCCTTTGGAGAAATGAAACCGTGTACATGAGTCAATTAGGTACGATTAAAACAGTGGTTTTTAACCTTTTTGCATTAAACCCAACATCAACCTGAACATTTTTCCTCCTGTACCCTATATCACCAATACAACACTCTGCAGTACGCTTTCAAGTTTCCCTTACGCTGTCTCCTGAACCAATACCCCCACTATCTGGCAGCGATCACATGAGAATGCACCACTTGAATGTTTCCCTCAAGGTCATACTCAACCTTGAATGAGAGAAATGTTGCCATTTGGAAACCTTGCATTTCCAATTCTGCACAACTGTGGGGGAAACTCTTCCAACCTGTTCAAGGCACTCAAATTGTGACCATTTACTGGCCTTACCAATGATTTTAATTTTCTCAAAATTAATTAAAGGATTACAATCACCACAACTGTTTTCAAAAACAGTGAATTTGGTGAATTTAACCGTGTTTGACATTCCAGATGCTGAATACTGAACCATTCAAACACTAGCTTTGACCCTTTCCATGAGATCTCTGCCCTTGTAACTGAGTCTAAGCATCTGTAACATTGGTCAGCTTTAACCAAACAATTGTGTTCTGCTTGTTCTTGGCTGACCATGGATGAACAGGTTTGCATCATGGTCCTGCTTGTCATGGCCGCAGATGGTGACATTATCCAAGTATGGGAAAGTTTCCCTTAACTTACCATGCAATCCATCTCCTGCTGAAAGACGGAGACACCGTTTGTAACTCCAAATTAAACTCGGCAGAACTGGTAGAGGTGCCTGTCCGCCTTGAAGGTGGTGTAAGGCTTGTCCCGCAGGTGGATGGGGAGTTGGTGATAGACTGATTTCAGGTCAATTGTGGAGAAGACCCGGTAGCGGGCTATCTCGTTGACCATGTCAGCTATCTTTGGTAAGGGGTAGGCATCCAGCTGTGTGTACCGGTTGATGCTCTGGCTGTAATCCATGACCATCCTTGGCTTGCTGCCCCCCTTGACCACCAGGACTTGGGCTCTCCATGGGCTGTTGCTGGGCTCTATGACACCTTCTGCCAGAAGCCGCTGCACCTCTGCCCTCATGAAGTCTCTGTCCGCGGCGCAATAGCACCTACTTCTGGTGGCTATCGGCTTGCAGTCTAGCGTGAGAAGAGGGCAGGAGGGGTGATGAGCAGCATGGAGAGGCTACAGGTTGGCCAGGGCTGGTTGGACAGCGTGTTGTGGAACGTGAGTGGGGGTAGGGGCCCCCCAAAGGCGAGGGTGACGCTCTCCAGGTGACATTGAAATTCTAAGCCCAGAAGGACTAGAGCACAGAATTTGGACATGAACAGGAGCCTGAAACCAGTGTATGTCTCCCGATCCACCCCCCCACAGCCAGATCGGCAGAGCAGCGTCTGAGGGTATTGATAGGCAGCGAAGGCGATAGAGAAGGTGATGGGGTGGATTTTGAGTTTTAGGAAGTGGGCCACGCTAGGGTGAATAAAGCTCTCAGTGCTGCCACTGTTGATTAGCCACTTCGTTAGCTGCCCATTGATTTTGACGTCCATCGTGGAGTACCCAAGGCCGTGAGGGATATCTCTGGTCAGTGTGGTGGCTGCTAGGACCATCTCTGATGGCGGAAGTGAGTTGCAGCTGGCAGCATCCTCTGCAGGCGTGGGGTGTGTCGCAAGAGGTGAGTGTTGGCCGTTGGTGGCAATAGGCGGTGTGGGGTGCCTGGTCAGCACCCATATTGACCACTTTGTCATCATCGTCAGTGCTGTGCTCGTTGTAGGCCTGGGAGGGCTCGGGTGGCTGTGGCGCCTGTGCCTGCCTGGCACAAGATGGCAGTGCCACGTGGGGGTGCATGGCAGTGGCATGGCTGGCCTTCTTCCTCGGCTGCACTGGTTGCACCGGGGGAAGTGACATCACACCGTCGACCATCAGTGATGTCATTGTAGTCCGCGGATATGGAGTCTTAGCGGGGCGGCACTGGCGTGGTTGGGGGCTGCTCCGGGCGGAGCATGCAGCAATCATTGCCGGTGAGGCTGGAAGTAAGGATGCTGAGGTTGGGGAGGCTGGAAGTTGCTACGGGGGCAATGGCATCGCTCGGCAATTGCACGGGGCCAGGACAGGTTGGAGGGGGGCTAGTTGTAGAGGGCTGCTGAGCTGCCGTAAGGCCTTGAAAAGCATACTTTAGGGAAATGGTTTTCCTTGCCATATCTTGAGCAGTACTGATTTCTGACCACGCAGTTTTGGCGCGATCGTCAATCTGACCCAAACCGGAACCCACAAAGCTGTGGGGCACCCGCAGCAGTGATGTTCTCATCCACCATCTGGTTTTGGGCCACAGCTGCTGTCTGTGCTGACCATGTGGAGACCTGGGGAAGCCTGGTATCGAAGGCTTCGATGTGCAGGACTGCTGCCTCCTGAGCTCGGATTACCACCAGTGTTTTGGCCAGGGAGTAAATATTGTCCTCCAGCAGCTACTGCCTGAGCGTAGACCCTGGATGCAGGCGTCCCTGATTAACCTTCAACCTCCCTTTCGGTCACCCCGGGTTCTGCCAGACACAGTCGGGCTAACTCACATAGGGCTCCCAGGTAGGACTCGACTGTTTCTCCGGGCTGCTGGGCACGAATACTCAGAAAGTACCTTGCGAAGACCATGTTTGTGGGAGGTTTGTACATGGTTTCTAGGATGTTCATTGCTTCAGAGTACTCAGTGCAGTATTTGAGGTCCTGGAAGGCTCAGGGACCCAGCTTCAAGTGGAGTAAGATGAGCCTTTTCCTGTCGGAGTCTAAGATGTCATCAGCGTGTGCCTCGATGATCGCTTCGACCGTGTGCTTCCAGATTTCGAAGCGTGCCTGTGCTTCCGGATGATGTAGGTCGACTTTGAGGCTCCTGGCACTCAGGAGCTTCTCCATTACAGCTTCAAATTTTGTGTGGAATAAATTGTGATGCTCTATCGAGCAGAAAAGCAGACTCAAAACATAAAGTCTGTTCATCAGGCTTTATTCCACACAAACTTCCACAGAGCTGGCTGTGAGAGTAGCTGTGCTGGCTCTGAGACTGACCTTGAGGGACCGGATGTAGCTTATATCCCGGAGGGTGATTGGCAGTCGACCAGGTGGGAGCTTGGTCCATTCAGGTTGGCTGATTGACAGCCGGCCAGGTGTTGCCTTGTCCTCCAGTCTCTTCCTGCAGGTACACAGGTCGCCCCCTGCAGTCGGTTAGTGGTGTACCACCACAAGTTCTTTATTTGTTTGCATGTGTATGTTGTGTACAGTTTTTGTTTTACACTACCAATAAGTGGTAATTCTGCCTTGCTCACAGGAAAAATAATCTCAGGGATGTATGTATTCTGACAATAAATCTGAAATCTAAATCTACAGACAAGTGATCGGATAGAAAAGTATAAAGAAGATATAGCAGATGTCAAACCTAATATGCCCATTCTCTTCACCATCTGGATCAGTAGAATTTACCCTTAAAACTGTTGCACCACTGATACTGACTGTGTACTCACTTGGTTCAAATAGAGGAGTGTTATCATTAAGATCATCAACAATTATTATGATGGTTCCAGAGCCAATCAATAGTAGATCACCTTCAAAATTCACAGAACTTGAGCAAGATATTACCTCAAGATCATTATCTACAAGATAATGAGAGGCATAGATATGGTGGGCAGGCAGCACCATTTTCCCAGGGCAAATACCAGATGACATCTGTATAAGGTGAGGGATGGAACGTTTAGGGGAGACATCAGGAGTAGGATTTTTTTTTACACACGCACACACAGTGTAGTGGGTGCTAGAATGCATTGCTAAGGATGATGGTCAAGGATAGTATAAAAGAAACATTTAAAAGACTGTTAGGCACATGGGTGCAAGAAAAATAGAGGGTTATGGGTATGAGATAGGGAAGGTTTAAACTGTTGAGTATTGGTCAGCACAACATTGTGGGCCAAAGGGTCTGTACTGTTCTATCTATACAAAATATAAAATCTGCTATTCAGACAGATTCTGTAATGTTCTATGTTTTCATACAAAGAAAATGAATTAATATGTACATGTCATTTCTGAACTATGTTCTCAGTGGAGGCAATATTAACTCATCAGATAATTGCTTATAAGATAAAAAGACAGGGAAAATTGGATCAGGTAGCTCTTCAATTTGGCTTCCTAAAAATGAAGAAGGGAGCCCCAAATATTTAGTAAAAGCATCATTTCCTGACCATTTCCTACCAATTATAACTTCTATAATGATTTGACAGTTTAACAATGAAAGTGATTATATATGTGGTTGGAGATTCTGGAGTTCTGGAATTCTCCTGGTTACATTGTTGTGGGAGCACCAGCAAAACAAAAGCTTCAGAAGGTGAAAGGTCCCCAAAGTCTTTTCAGCAACATATCTAACCTTGCTAATGCCATCCATCTTCTGAGAACAAATGGAACTGAGACCTCAAAATCCCAAAGTGAAATCTAACAGTTGACAGAAAGGCCAAATTAACGTAATCATCAGTTTATAACTCTTTAAGTGTGAAGTAATGCACTTTGGAAGATCGAACTTAAAGGCGGAGTACCTGATTAATGCCATGATTTTTAACAGTGTGCAGAAACAGAGGGAACTTGAGGTCCAGGTCCTTAGAAACTCCAAGGTTAACTCACAGGTGGATAGATGGTTAAGGTAGTAAGCTGGCATTCATTAGTCGGGGATTGATGTTGCACCTCTATAAAAATCTGGGTAGACCATACTTGGAGAATCGTGTTCATTTCTTGTCACCTCATTACAGGAAGGATGTCCAAACTTTGGAGAGGATGCAATGGATATTACCTGGCTGTTGTCTGAATTGTAGAACACATCTTATAAAGCAAGGTTGTCAAGCTCTTCCCTTTGGACTAGCAAAGGATGAGAAGTAACTAAACAGAAAAATATGATTATGAGAGGCATAGGTAGGATGGGCAGCCCGCATCTTTTTCCCAGAGTGACAACAGCAAATACCAGAGGACATGGGTTTAAGGTGAGTGAAGGAAAGTTTAGGGATGATGTCAGAGGGAAGTTTTATACACAGAAAGTGGGGGCACCTGGAATGCATAGCCAGGGGTGGTGGTGAAGGCTAGTACAGTAGGGACGTTCAAAAGACTCGTAGATAGGCACATGAATGTAAGAAAAACAGAAGGTTATGGGTGTGAGTTAGGGAACGACTAGATTGTTGTGAAATAGGTTTACATAGATTAGTCCAACATTGCTCAAAATTCTAGCTGCACCTTAAAGGAGAATTTGCTCCATATTTAACATGGTTGTGAGCAGGCCTGGAATAACCATTAACAATAGACAATAGACAATAGGAGCTGGAGTAGGCCCTTTGGCCCGTCGAGCCAGCACCGCCATTTTACAGATCATGGCTGATCACTACTATCAGTACCCCTTTCCAGCCTTATCCCCATAAACAAGTACTTAGGGCACCAAGGGAAGGGGGTCACCACAGAGAGTTTTTTCCAGTGTCGAATTTACCATGGAGCAGCTGAGCGAGGGCCTCACAAAAAGGGGGCCCCCACAATAAAAGAAAAAAAATACATATACAGGTTGTAGCAGCACTATGGCTGCACTACAAATCCCAGAAGGCATCATATGTGATGTCAGTGTGTGATGACGTCAGCGTGTGTCGGGCGCGCAATACGGGCTTTAAAAGGTTGCAGGGGTTTTGAAGAGTAATTCCGTTTGATTCACTCTAAAAACACCTTGCATGGTTATTTCATCATGTCCACTGTGATTCCAGTGGCCACAAGGTTATATTCAATATAGTTGTGGGGCCTGGTATGGAAGAAAACTGAATTTTTAATCTATTATTTCACATTCAGCACTTATTGAATCTTAATGTCTTGTCAGTTAGACAATGGAAGGGTCGAGGGGAAACATTGTTCAGCTGTGTTAGGATATTAGTTGGCCTTAATCCAGCCCTGGTTGTGAGAGGTTCACATGTCAGATCTAATACAGGAATCCTAACAGTTTCATTTGCCTCCTTGGCCACCAGGTGCATTCTCTGCCTATAATTTCAGTGTTTAGCTGATCGATTCTTCAAAGAAACATTCTATCTATTGATTTTTGTCCACTTTGTTGCAAGTTCATTTTTTATTGAATTCAAACTCCCTGCAGCTTTCTTTCACCAAGAACCAACAAGAGCCTAGAAATTCACATGTTTTGTAGACTTTTAGACTACACTATGCATGGAAGCAAGCCCATCTAGTCCATGCCAAACTATTATCCCATCGACTTGCACCTGGACCATAGCCCTCCATCCCCCTCTTAATAATGTACTTATCCAAATTTCTCTTCATGTTGAAATCAAATCCACCATCACTACCCTCTGAGTGAAGAAGTTCTTAAATGTTCCCATTAAACATTTCACCTTTCATCCTTAACCTATGTCCTTGAGTTCTTGTCTCCTCCAACCACAGTGGAAAAAGCCTACTTACATTAACCCTCATAATTCTGAATTTCAAAGCTTCCCTCATTCTCCATTGCTCCAGGGAATAAAGTCCTAATCTATTCAACCTTTCCCTATAAACTCAGCTCCTCAAGTCTGGGCAAAATTCTTATAAATTTTCTCTGCACTCTTTCAATCTTATTGTTATCTTTCCTGTTAGGTAACCAAAATTGCACACAATAATCCAAATTTGGCCTCACCATGATCTTGGACAACAAAACATCCCAACTCCTATACTCATTACAGCACAACTCCGATTATCCGAAATCGGATTCTCCAAAATCCTCATTTATTCAAAATGATATATTTTGGATAACTGAGGATATCCGAAACAATCAGAAAGCCTCATTTATCCAAAATCTCAAAACTCGTGTGACTCATAATAGGCTTTATACCTTGCACAAAGGGCAATCAATTTTTTGAAAATTGGTCTCAAATCAGATATATTGAAGATTGTTATGGGCAGGGACAATTGAACTGAATTCTTAACAACACAATCTTCTATTACTTTCAAATAAGAGCATAATTAAGGGATAAATTGGGCCCAGCAATCTTTTAACCAAACTGTAATGATGTGAAGACTCTGATTTGAAAGAGAAATACAAAGACATTTACTTCAGCAATGTATCACTTACTTCGAATGGGAACCGCCCACCCCCCGCCCCCCCCCCCCCTCCAAACAAGGGGTTCATAAGTCCAGGCAGAGATGGGAATCAGATTTAAATGAAAGAAAAGATGAGGAAACCCGGTCTGAACTATGTCAGGGTAGTATGACTAATGCAATCAATGTAAGATATAATTTGTACAATATAATTTACTGCATCAATTATATCTCACACTTCAGAAATTAAACAAATTAAATTCAGACTTATCAGACTGATGTTTTAAATGAGGCGAAGAGCTAGGTACATTTTTTACATTCAACGTGGTTACGTTCTAAATCAGTGGTTCTCAACCTTTTTCTTTCCACTCACATACCACTTTAAGTATTCCCTATGTCATAGGTGCTCCGTGATTAGTAAGGGATTGCTTAAGGTGGTATGTGTGTGGAAAGAAAAGGTTTGAAAACCACTGCTTTAATCATACCTAATTGACTCGTTATGTGCACGGTTTCATAAAGGAAATTAGCCAATGACAATTTTTCTCAAAATATTTCATTAACAATTGGGTCGAGAGCAGTGATTCTCAACCTTCCCTTTCCACTCACATACCACCTTAAACAATCCTTACTAATCACAGAACACTTAGGGCATAGGGATTACTAAAGTGGTATGTGAGTGGAAAGAAAAAGGTTGAGAACCACTGCTCTAAAATGAGACCTTTTTGGGCTGATCTAGGAAATTTATTAGAACAGATTACAGGAACTAAATTCAAATTTTATGAGCATTCTTCTCATTGATCAGATCATTGGTGGAGTTTGGAAATCCAGCCTGAAGACAGCTATTACATGAGACCAATGTTTGATGAAATGTAAAGCTCCAAATCAATCCAAAGCCAAGGTATAAATGTTGAACAACTAAAGCACTCTGATGTAGCTTGAAGCATGAGGAAAGTAGAGCCAAGTGTTAGGGACATATATATGGGACAAATATATGAATGGCTGACAAGGAATGGAATGGCATAGATCGGAAAGGCATTTGTCTTTGCCTTCTGGTTTTTCACCCTTCTCTGATGAAAATAGTTTCTCTTCTCGATACAAACTTTCCAAGCAAGAAATGTTCCCCTAATATTGATAGATAAAAATAATCCCTCAGATGAATGGGCCATTGCAAAAACCAATAAACTTGATGTCTAATTGGAATGCATAAAAAAGATTAAATTCTGAAAGATGGCACTATGTTTTTCAGGAGGTGGTCAGAAATGCAGTGGAATATTGAGATCTGGTAGAGGTCGTGTAGTATCTAACTGGCAACACAGCCTCTGTTGAATGAATATAGCCCAGAATCTGAAAAGTCATTTCTCAGTGAATAGACATTGAAGACTATTTTAATGGTGTGGATTCATTTTGACCTTGACTGTGCAGCCTTCTAGCATAAAATATTGAAAGACAAAAAAAAATTGGTTCAAAAGAAAATTGCAACCCACAGGAAGCATTGCATTGCAAAAGCACAATGAGAGGAGCTGTCCACACTGAAATCCTCCCAAATATCCAGAGCGCACATATCCTCCAAATGTATAAGACTGAATGAATTATGTGAAGGAAGCCGGGCATTTTTAAAAAAAATTCTTGCATATATTTTATTGATAAAATTTATTTTTGGAATACAAAAGATTTAAATTGTGCAACTACAAGATGGGTTATCAAGAGCAGAGGAAAACCAGCTGAATGCAAGCTTTAGTTTGTTGCTCAGGCTGTTTGGAGAATCTTATTATCCTCCAGGCACTAACATTCTCCAAATGTATTCCTGTTGCTTCTTCAGCCGATATATAAAGGGCTTCCCTTTCCCCTCATCCAACACATTGTCCTTGTTCCATTGCTTCTAATCCTTCCATTGTATGATAGTAAACATTGGCACACACTATTCTTTTTACACAGGCCAGGCTCCCTTCTGAACCAATTATTGGAAGCCAAACACAATCTGCTGGAGGAACTCAGCAAGACAAGAAGCATCAGTGGGAGGAAAAGAATCATTGACATTTCAAGTTGAAACTCTTCATCAGGACTGAGGAAAGTTAGTAGCAAAGCAGAGTGAAGAGGATAGGGTGGGAGGGGTGAGGCAAAGGAATGGAAAATGCCAGAGATAAACAAGGGGTCCAGTGGAGGAAGATGAATGGTACAAGATGGAGCTGGGATTAGATAACAATGGCAGCCAGTGCTGCAATTTGATAAGGAGAGAAGATGAGGCTGATGATATAAATTTCAGGATTGTAATTTTGGGACCGTCACTGAAAAAGAAGTGAGGGGCTCGGGAGAGCTGTGTGTCGGGAATCAGCTGGAAGTGAGTGCATTTTAAAAGGGAGCGTAGGGCAAGATAAGGGTTAAGCAGACAGTGATTTGGTGGGCGAGCTCTCCACTGGCCACCGAGACAGAGGTGCACCAAAGAAGAGGTACAAGGACTGCCTAAAGAAATCTCTTGGTGCCTGCCACATTGACCACCACCAGTGGGCTGATATCGCCTCAAACCGTGCATCTTGGCGCCTCACAGTTCGGCGGGCAGCAACCTCCTTTGAAGAAGACCGCAGAGCCCACCTCACTGACAAAAGGCAAAGGAGGAAAAACCCAACACCCAACCCCAACCCACCAATTTTCCCCTGCAACCGCTGCAACCGTGTCTGCCTGTCCCGCATCGGACTTGTCAGCCACAAACGAGCCTGCAGCTGACGTGGACATTTACCCCTCCATAAATCTTCGTCCGCGAAGCCAAGCCAAAGGAAAAAAAAAGAACAAAGATAAGGGGCAGTGACAAATAAAAAGAGGGGTAGCTCAAGAGGAATGGCCGGTGGAGAGAGGACAATGGCTCTGTGTTTATTGGTGAGGTTATGGTCCAGTGGTAGGTATGAGGAGGAACTAAGGTATCCCAATTATTACAATATCCTCTGAGCAATTACCCTATAAGATTGACTTTTAACATTGTTTAGCACTTGCACATTGGCTCCTGGACATTGCATGCAGAACTATGGGAAAGACTTGGTCCATGCTGTGAACATCAAGCAGTATAATTTAATACTCTTGCATGTAGTATGGTTAATGGATGTAATGAGTCACAGACCATGCATCTCATACCATGCATGTTTCTAGGGAGTGCTAAATTTTAACTCTATGCAAAGAAGTAAAATAGTTCACAATAACAGAGTTCTAAAAGCTTCTGTGGTTGATGGTTCAGAGTGAATGCTTCTTTGAAAATTGATGAAAGTGAGGAAATGGACCATTAGTGCTGGTATTTATTGTGATAGCAAACATATAGATCACACATGTCAAACTCTGGCCCGCGGGCCAAATTTGGCCCACAATATCATTATATTTGGCTTGCAAGATCATATAAAATATATATTAGAGTTGGCCCGCTGGCCGCCGCGCCAGTATAGCGCATACACACTGAAGGTGAAAATGAAGACGCCGGAGGTGTGGAGGGATCTCAGAGTCCCGAATCCCGGGGATCAGAGCGCCGCACTCAGCCCGCCCGGCTCCTGGACACACAGACACGGCTGGAGTTGGGTCCTCGCTGGGTCTGCGCTTCAGCGGCGACGCCGGACCGAACATCTCGTTGGTGATGCCTTCCCCCTTGCTCCGTGCGCGGTGGACCCTGCTTCCCGCTCCTTTTGTTGGAGACGAGCCCGGCGCCGTGAGATCGCAGTTTAATCCCTCTCCAACCATGGGAGGGGGGGTGGGAGCAACGCGCTCTTCTCAGCCAATTCCTCCACCGCCCCGGACGCCGGCATTTAAACGGGGGGTTAGGGTGCCTTCGTCAGGCAACCGACCTGTTGGTCCAAGTCAAGGGGAGAGCATACAAACTCCACACAGACAGCACCTGAACTCGGGTGAACGTGGAGCTGTGACCCCACATTCCACATCAGGACTGTGTGTAAGATTGGGAGCAGTGAGACGGAAGCTTATTTTGTTCCTGTGATTTAAGCCTTTCTTGGGGTGGGGGTGGGGTCCTTCTCTGACCACTTGCCTAACAATTAACCTAATCAGATGTGGAGTTACCACAATACAACAGTTCTCAACCTTTTTCTTTCCACTCGCGTCTCTGTGCCATTGGTGCTCTGTGATTAGTAAGGGATTGCTTAAGGTGGTCTGTGGGTGGGAAGAAAAAGTTTGAAGACCACTGCTTTAATCATCCCTCATTGGCTCGTCATGTGCACGGTTTCAGAACGCTAAAGGAAATGGGCCAATGACAATTTTTCTCAAGCAAAATATTTCAGTAACAATTGGGTCTAGAGCAGTGATTCTCACCCTTTCCTTCCCACTCACATCCCACCTTAAGCAATCCCATACTAATTACAGATTTCCGATGGCATAGGGCACACATGTCAAATTTGGCCCGCGATATAATTATATTTGGCCCGCAAGATCATTTCAAAAATGTATTAGAGATGGCCCGCTGGCCGCCGCGCCAGTATAGCGCATGCACAGTAATACCACAAATCCCAGAATGCATTGGCGTCAGCCTGCTAATCGCCCCCACCTCCTCTGTTTACGTTGCAGGGTCTCACCGTGGACTCTGGTTTTGGGGCTTGGCCGGTGTCAGGGGAAGCCAAGGCCGCTTCCCAGCGCCCGGAACCGGAGGTCTCGGGCCTGACCTCGCCAGGACTGTTGCCCACTCCCCCTCCCTGCCGCAGGCCGATCCGCGACTCACGGTGACGGGGCCGCTGATCCGCCGAGATGCCGCCCTGCAGCGAGAGCCGATGCCCCCGCACTGTCGTTGTCCAACCTGATCGCCCGCAAACCCCGCCCTCCCGCACACAGGCCTGAGTAAGTATTATGAACTTTAATCTCAGGATAAAACGATCTTCCAATAGTTTCATGTCACAGTGATAAATATATTCCTGGTTAAAAATGGTCCTGCATCTGGATACAAGCTCATTAGGCATAAAACTTGAAAAGTGTGTAAATCAAAGGATATCTGTACCAATGGAAAAAGGGCATGGCAAATAACCCTGCTAGAGTTCATACCCACAATCAGTCACCCATTTGATTGTTTCAGGAATCATGTTATTCTCCCACATTCTCAATAGCCCTCAGATTTTACTATTCGACAGCACACTAGCAACATTTGACAAATCCTCTGTAGAGAAATATTATTTATTGAATGTTTTATTTCTCATTTGTTAATGCTTCTGGAAAGAGTTTATCCAAAACTATTATTAAACATTTATTTTAATAAGAAAAAGTTTAACATTACATATGTTGAAAGAAGAGAAAACCTGCAGATGTTGTTGAAAATTTTCAATAAATATTTAGTTCGGCCCTCGACTTAGTCCAAGTTTTTAATTTTGGCCCTCCGTGAATTTGAGTTTGACACCCCTGATATAGATCTTCTAGTGCAGTGTCTCCCTAACGTTAAGCATTTCAGATTCTATTTCCTGGATGAATTCTTCTTCACACATGAATTTATATTTTATGCAAATTTTAAGACATTTAGCAATGAGTGAGATGGCTTTCAACACATTGAACTTTCCTCATTAGACAGATCCTGCAGGCTTCTTTCTAGTTGCTTTGATTAATTAATCAGCGAGGATGTGCACTCTTGCTGATTAGGGGTTTCAGAGTTCTCTTGGTTACTGGGTCATTAAATTATTATGGTTTTGACTGCTTAGGACACTGGAGCTAATCAAATTCATGTTGAATCAATTTATGTTCCAGAGGCTGCTCAAATATATTTGTGGACAGAGTGCTTTTCTTTTTTCCAATTAGCTTTGCTGCACAAAGAATAAGAGAGTTTTAGATTTTAAGAGTAGGGAACTAAACCCCATTCTTCAAACAGCCAATAATCTTACACATTAAGAAATTTAATTGGTGTAAGTCATGCTAGCTACTTGTGTATCAAAATGGCACCAAGAGCAGGAGGAGAAGGCAACAAAAAAAAAACAAGCACCAGGACATTAGAGTGATGGAATGTCTTGGCATAATGATTTGGTAACGTCAGCCTCACATTTCCCCATCTGATTGATAATGAGGAAGTAGTGGGAAGGGTCATTGCACTTGAAATGGATAAATTACTTGGTCCAGAGGGAATTAAATATGTGCAGAACCCTTGACTACGATCTTCCAAACATCTATAGATTCAAAGATGGTGCCTGAAAAAGGAAAATTGCAAATGCGACACAAATATGCTGAAAGGATAAAACCAGTAACAATGAACCAGCCAGTTTAAGCTCAGCAATGGCAATGATTCTTGAAACAATAATGAAGAACAGAAGTAGTTGTCACTTGAAAATACGGATTTAATTAAACCAGTATGGGTTTGGTGGAGACAAATTGTATCTAACAGGTAATAAAGTTTTTTTAATAAGTTAACAGTGGTGGTTATTGAGGAAAATGCAGTTGATGTGGTAAATATAAGCTTCTAAAGGTGATAGGCATGTCAGCAAGATTGATGCCCATTAGATAACAGATGCTGTAGCAGCAGGGACATGAAATTGGTTAACAATGAACCCAGAGAGTGGTGAAATGCCATTTTCTGACTGGAGATGAATGCACAGAGGAGTTACCCATATGTTAGTATTTTGGGTAAGCAGAGTACAATTTCCAAAACTCAGACACATAGTAAAATTAAAGGCAAAACATTTCAAGGATATATAGTATGTGACTGATGAAACCTAATGCTGAGAATTGTGAAGTTTTGGTTAAAAAAAAACAAAAAAGGGGCAATTTTAACCAGTGGTCCCCAGACTTTTTTGGGCTGCTACCCCATTGGCTCCCAGGCCACATCCCTAGCATCCCCCCCAACCCCATACAATGAATACACACTCCTTGGTATTAAGTCTACCATGAATTTCAAACAACTAATCTAACATTATATATAAGCATAAATATGTATTTCACAGTTCAAATTTTCGAAGGCAATTTATTTAGCAATATGAAAAGGTAAATTTACATCTCAACTATAATTACATTGTCTTCAGGGTGTTGGACCTCGATGGATGGGCAGTTGGGGCAAGGATCAGCCATCAGGTGCTGGATGGGCGGGCGGCCAGGACGAGGATCAGCTGTTGGGAGCTTAATAGGCGGGCAGCCGGGGTGAGGATCAGTCATCAGGTGCTGGATGGGTGAGCGGCCGGGACGAAGATCAGCTGTTGAGTGCTGGATGGGCGGATGGCCGGGGCGAGGATCAGCCGTTGGGTGTTGGATGGTCAGGCAATTAGGACAAAGATTAGCTGTTGGTTGCTTGATGGGCAGGCAGCCGGGATGAAGATCAGTCATCAGAGCTCAATGAGCAGGTGATCAGGGGAAGAACCAGCCATTGGGAGCTCAATGGGTGGGCGGCAGGGGTGAGGATCAGTCATTGGGAGCTCGATAGGCAGATGGCCAGGATCTGCTATTGGGGCCAAAAATAGTGGGAGGGGGTCAGTGTATTTACCCAAAATTTAAATGTATATTACGACCTGAAGATAATTTGAAATTCTTACAAACCTGGAGCCTTGGCCTTGCAGACATGAATGTGGCACGTGTCCTGTCCAGAGCACATCATCAAGAAACATTCACTGCACTCTTACTTCATCACCCCCTGACTTCCCCCTTTTTGCCCACTGTCCCCGGGGGTGGGTGGTGTGGGAAGCAGCACCCACTTTGGGAATCACTAAGGTTAACTCAAGGCATAATGAAGAGAACAAAAGAATAATGAAGGTAAGCATTCCATACACCTTCTTACCAATTCCATTGCAAAATTGCTGGAGTTTTCTCATAAGCCTTGCTAACTCCCAATGGTTGTGTATCTAATAAACCCTAAAGGAATACAAAGGAGGACAAGGATTTAGACAGAATGATTGGTGGATAGACAATGCCATCAGAACTCTACTTAGGAGGAAAATCCAGACAGATGAATTATGGATCTCAAACATTGTTTTCTAACCATTAACTGGCTATTTGACTGAGGTTGCAGTTGTTTGTAGCCGTGTTTCCTAAACCAGATTAATTTTTAACAGTGTAGAGCTCGTCGAAAGAATCAAAGACTTGTTGATCCAAACCAAGGCTTTTATTAGCAAAAGACAGGAGCTCTTCACAGGTGGCCGACCAGTCCGGAATGATCTGACCTGGCTAGGGACACAACCCTTTAAGGCCCAGACAGTAGGCGTGGCTAAGCTCTCAGCCAATCGCTGTAAGCACAGTCTAGATACTGTAACCATATACACTATATACATTGGTGATAGATCTGTACTATCACCAACAGCTAATAGAGTCTTATAATCAATATTGGGTTAGCCCTCTCAGGGAAAGCAAGCAACAAAGTAAGTAAAGAAAACTTCAAAAATCTACCTTTGGAACATCAAGCAATAAATTTTACAGATGCTCTTGCAGCCTAGGGAAAAACATACTTCCAGTAATGTGATGGTACAGGAATCAGAGAAATCTTTCCAGAATGATAGAGCTGTTCACTGAGAAGAGATTGAATAAAATAAGGTCAGGAATTCAGGAGAATGAGAGATGAAATATCAGTGATTTTGATAGAGGAGGTGTTGAGAGCTTCTTTCCTCTGACTGGAGAGCCTATTCAAGGAGCACATTCTCAGGATAAAAAAAATTAGCATGTGGGACTCAGGGGAGGATACCTTTCTTTATTAAAAGTATGGTAAATCTTTGGAATACCTTTTCTCAAAGGGTTAGTTGTACTCTGACACCGAGTATACTCAGGACTAAGACTGATGGATACATGGAGAAAGGATTGAGAAATAATCTCAATTTCAAACCAGCATTAATGGGCTTTGGAGTTTATTCCCACTCGTTCCTTACATTCTTGAAATAAAATTTGACCGAAAGGTTACAAAAATATATTTTCCATACATTTTTTTCTAGCATCTTTGTCAGCTCCCTTGGCCTAAAATTAATGTAAATGAAGTGCCCTAATGATATATGGCCCCTGTCTATTGTGGAGCAAGGTCAGCACACCTACTCAACCTGATCAAGTTGCAAAAGATAGGAATTTTCCACCTTTTCACATCTCCAGTTCTTTTCTAAACTCTGATGCTGTACTTTAGGCCTGAGTTGATAACTCAATTTCCCTCTCCACAGATGATGCTTGACTTGGGGAAGACTACCAACAGTTTCCATTTTTCTTTCTAAATTCCCTTATCTTGCTTTAAGCAGAAAAAAGAAACTTCACTTTAAATGAGCTCGAGGCCCACCAGATATTCCTCACTCTTAGCCAGTCAGCTGGAAACCTGTCATCACTGTTGAGTCATCTTCTTTTGGCTTGGCTTCGCGGACGAAGATTTATGGAGGGGGTAAAAAGTCCACGTCAGCTGCAGGCTCGTTTGTGGCTGACAAGTCCGATGCGGGACAGGCAGACACGATTGCAGCGGTTGCAAGGGAAAATTGGTTGGTTGGGGTTGGGTGTTGGGTTTTTCCTCCTTTGCCTTTTGTCAGTGAGGTGGGCTCTGCGGTCTTCTTCAAAGGAGGCTGCTGCCCGCCAAACTGTGAGGCGCCAAGATGCACGGTTTGAGGCGTTATCAGCCCACTGGCGGTGGTCAATGTGGCAGGCACCAAGAGATTTCTTTAGGCAGTCCTTGTACCTTTTCTTTGGTGCACCTCTGTCACGGTGGCCAGTGGAGAGCTCGCCATATAACACGATCTTGGGAAGGCGATGGTCCTCCATTCTGGAGACGTGACCCATCCAGCGCAGCTGGATCTTCAGCAGCGTGGACTCGATGAGTCATAAACAAATGTTAACCAACAAACAGGAAAAAACTTTTTCCTGGTGGCTACCACACATGCAAGTAATAAACGTGCAGGCTCCCAGAGAAGACCCCAGAACATGATGATTTATGGCTATTGCTGAAGACAAAAATGTTTAAAAATGTTAATGACTATAGGCACATTCTAGAATATCCATATCCTGCTTTTACTCCAAGAGTCTGCACCATCTATATTGCCATAGTGATGGGAAGAAGGTCTTGTTTTTTTTCCCTGAATCCATCAGAAATGTGTGTCATTCGACTCTCAAAAGTACCAGTATGTAAGTCTTAATTTGTTTTTTTTTTGTTTTGTTATGTGTGTGTGAGAGAGAGAGTGTGGGGGGGGGGGGGGGGAGAGAGAGAATGTTGACAAATAAATTATCAATGTGGGAAAATGTAGAAACAAACATGAATCCATGCATTGGGCCACAAGTTGGTGCATTACCTACATCTGTGGCAGTCACTAGTATAATTTACTCCACCTCAGCTTCTTTGTCTTGACTGCAGTAGGCTGAGTTCTCCATTTGTTGAGAGTGAAAATTAGCCATCTTCATTTCCTTGCTCAATCTTGTAAGTCAGTTTACTGTTGGAATCCAAATCCAGCAGGTAGAAAACACAGAAAAATAACTGCTTTCAAGTGATGATCTTTGATAAGTGTTTCAATATATTGTCCTCTTTTATAACACTAACCTCTTCTTCAACTGAAAAATTCTGTGTTACGATTTTATCTTCAAGGTGAATTAGTCTGAATTTATCTGGAGTTAATATACAATCCCATTGTAATATACAAGTTGCAGTACTTCAACATATTTAAATGGGTGCCTTCTTTTTAACAAAATATTTTGTATAATTTTTTTCAGTTTGTTATCAAATACACAGCACGTGTATCATCCAAGTTAACAAACCCCTGTTGAACCACAACACTGTGTTAAAATAATATCACTCTTCTGAGTCTAGCTGTTCATTACCACAATACATATGCCAAACCCATTACCTCTTAAAAATATTACAGGTATAATTCATTATTTTTTAAATAATGTAGAATTTAAGCCATCATTTATTTTTAGTAAATGGATGCTACCATAATTGCCTGATACCAAGATTGCCAGATTGCCAACTGCTGTGGATCAAATTTTTACAGTTCCCAAAAATGACATTAATGGATGCTTGCCAATAAAAAAAAATTACATCTGTTATAAAGAACTCTTCCCTGTCCTAATTGTTTTTCTGGAGCTATCCCTGCCAGTGGTAAAATAACGTGGGACCGAGACTCACAGGATTGCTTGACAAACACTTGGAATTGAGTCAAGGAGCCAAACGGGCTCTTTTTCATAGTAATGGTTCCATGATTCACTTGAAGGCTCTTTTTGTCAGTGATGTTGTCGGGCAGTCTGATACACCAGACTTCATCAGCAGAGCTAACATTCATTCATAGTTAATATTACCCTTCTTACTCTCAATGTAATGGTGTCCCACTTTTTCTTATTTGATACCAATACAATACGACTGCAGCTCAGACCGGTTATGGAAGATTCACCTCAAATCTAGCTGTCTACAAAAATTAATCAGAAATATCCCCATTTGCCATAATATGATAAATAATGATGTTTGTCATACATACAAGTACATATATGCACCAGAATTCTTACCTGCTGTAGCTAAACAGGGGCTTTATGTTAAAAAAAGAACTGCAATGGCATTCATAAGATTACCAAAGTACGGAAAGAGATGATAAATATAAAAGATAGATAATAAATATTCACCGTTACAGACAATGCAAGAAAAATGATCAGTGTATGGAATAGTGCAATAGTGCAGATGGGTCTTTATGTGGTCCTGGAATCATTTATGATGAGGGGAGTGCGGAGAGATTCAAGAGACTGATTGGTGATGGAGAAAATATGACTCTTGAGCCTAGAGATGTTGGACTTGAGGCTTCTGTACTTTTTTCCCCAAAGATAGCAGTGAGAAGAAGTGATCAGCATTTTTTATGATGTTGGCTGCCTTCTTGAGGCAGCACCTCAAATAGAGGTCTTGAAAAGATGGGTCTGGCTACGTTTGCTACTTTCCACAGCCTTCTGTATTCCTGGCTGCAATGCAACCAGTCAGTATATTTTCCACAATACCTCCGTAAAAGTTGACAGTATATTCTGCAACATATCAAATCTCCACTGAATTTTCAGAATATAAAGGTGTTGGTCTGCTTTCTGCACGCCTGCCTCAATATGTTGGCTCCAGGAGAGGTCCTCCAATATGTGGACTCCCAGGAATTAGAAGGGCAATCTAGCAATTTTTGTGGTCATGATTGCTAGTTGTTTTTTCCTCTGTGCTGTTTCAGAGACAGTTGCCATGGCAAGATTAAAACTTGTGTCTCTAGAATGTTATTTCAACTTCTCAAAATGACTATTCCAGGAACTTAACACTGTTCCATATTCATCGTGAAACGTTCTGAAATTATACAGAAAGAAATCATTGAGTCTCTGCCAACTACAGAGAACATAGATGATAGAATATTACAGCACAGTACAGGCCCTTCAACCCCTGATGTGCCAATCTGAGTAAACCCATTCCCCCATAATAGAATCCTTCCCTACATCACACCCATTAACCTTTATTTTTCTTGCAAATTTTCTTACAAAAAATTGCACTCTCAGAGCTATTCTGTCAGTCTCATTCCATTGTAACCTATCCTCCTATGCCCATCAAATCCCCTCCCCCTTCATTTCTCCAACCACCTGCTTAAAGTGGCAATTAACTTATCAGCCAGCACATCTTTGGAATGTGGGAGGAATCTAGAGCTTCCAAAGTACCTCGTATAGTCACAGGAAGATGTGCAAATTCTACACTTGAAAAGCAGTGGAAGTTAGGGATGACCCTGGGTTTCAGGGGCTGTGAGACAGCAGCTGTGCCACTGAGCTGCTCTTAAAGGGGCTTTAAGGAGAGGACCATAAAATAATGGACTTTTATATTGTTACAAGTCAAAAGGATCCCAAAACACTGCAGCAATAGATGTTCACCAAGACCAATGGTGACTTAAACAAAAGTTGCTTTTAATTATCTTTAAACATGAAAACAGAAACACACTTTAATTTATCTATTATTAACTTACTTAACCCCCTTCTAATTCTAAGCGCATGTGTATGTAATGTGTATATAAGTTCAGAAAAGTTCTTTGGTTCACTGTCCAATCTCACTTCTCATTCCTCCAAGTTCACTGTTTGCAGGCAATTCTTATACTGTGACAAAATTTAGCATTTATTAAGTTCACCAGGCTTTGGTGTTCAAAAGGTAAATGGTTACTGCTCAGGAAGGTTCTTGTTGGTTTTCAGTGAGAGATATGTGTTCTTCCAGGACATCCACAAATGAGGTACTTCCATCAGTCACCTCAGTGTCTTGCTGATGAAACTTGCCCCATCAGGGTTCTCCAGATGATAACTTCTTTCTTTCAGGTAACCACAGAGTTCCTTTCTGTTTCTCTTATTCCAAGTGAAAAATTAGACAGCCAGTCCTCTCCTCTTGCATGAACCACAAGAACTGACTAGGCCATCTTCCACACTGGAGCTTCTGTTTCAATTCCAGCTGCTCTTGCTGGTTGAAACCCAGTCTCTCTCTCTCTCTCTCTCTCTGAGACTGATCCAGCCTGTTTGACTCTCTCTGCTTGCAAAACCACATGACCTTCTCCAGGAAACAATAGGAGCCAGCCTTCTCATTCATCTGTTGCTTTTAGGTAAGCAAGAACCCATCAGTAACCTCTCTGAGCACTCTTCAAAGCTCCTGCAAAAAGGTGTGAGAAGCCACTATGTCTCCTCTGTTGCTTTAAAGACAATAGTCCATTTATTCCACAACATCAGTCCAATTAACACCTATTTATGAAGTCTCGATGGGCATTCTGTAAAGTCACTGTGAACATGAAGTCTCCAGAATTTCAACTAAGATCTGTTTTAAAGTGTTTGTATGTAACCTACTCTAACCTTTCCCAATTTATCTCCCCAAAATATTTCTATATACTCTGTCACAATATAAAGATTAAAAATGTTTTAGTTCAATCTGAAACCAGAATTTAAATACAAACAAAATGAAGGCATGCAGTGTAATGATAGTGATCATGGTTGCAATGCAACTGGCAATGCCTTACTGTTTGATTTGACTTGGCTGCCAGCAGGGGGCTGACACACAGAGCAGGACTCACAGTATGTAGTATCTGTAATGGAGGCTTGCAGCCTCATGGCCTGCCTCATGGTTCTGTTTACATCAACTTTAAAGTAAAGAACCTTTTCCTTCATCCATGTGTTGTCTAAGAACTCACACATACAAATACAAGATGAAACATGTGGAGTAAATTGTATTTGGTAGATTAAGAAATTATGACAAAAAGATAACAATGGCTAACATTTTGAAATTGAACATGTATAGTTTAAACAAAATTATATCAATTTAAAACACAAAAATCTAAAAGCAGTAGTCCAATTGTGAATAATAGGAATGGTTAATAATGCTATTAGATCAAGAGAATAAATGAGTATGTTACCAAACAGAGCAGTAAGCCTCAGCATTGGAAAAAGCACAGAATGCATCAAAGAAGATGGCAAACTTGAAATTAGTGGTTGGTAAGAGTGCAAGTGAATGTCTTGCTTGGCTATTTCAGAGGCCATTTATGAGTCAACATTGTGGAATCTGGTTAAAGATCCAGTTGAGAGAGAGAGAGAGCACCCAGTGGAAGGACAAACCAGGTCACCACTTAACTTAATGCTGGTGGATTCTTATATTCCATTATTTGAGATTAAATTAGAAAGCTTTTAGAAATTAAATGGATAATTAAGGACAGCCATCTGTCCATAATTAAGGATGGTAATCCTTAATTATTAAGCCAATTTGTTTTTTATCTGTATAATGGAGTTTTTAAAGACAGTGACTGGCAGAATGGATAAAAGGTGCACAGTAAAAACTGGGAACAAAATTTCTTGAAGGTATTTGTGCAGCTAGAACTGCCCTTTTAAGAACATCAACTTTAAAGTAAAGAACCTTTTCCTTCATCCACGTGTTGTCCAAGAACTCACACATACGAATACAAGATGGGCACGTGGTGTAAATTGTATTTGGTAGATTAGGGTAAATATTTGTTTTGGTCATAGAATTAGTTTTAAAGCCAGCAATTTCTTTGCAGCCAATTGCTCATGGGTAATTGATTGCTCCTTCATTGGGAAGCCATTTCTGGATCACTATCTCTGTCATCTTAAATCTTTTCTTGGCTTCTAGAAAGACAAAATTGATGCCATTTCAGGTAGGTGGACATAAGCCCAGAAATACTTCCACATTGGAAAAAATGTAATGCACTGTGGTTAGAAGGGATCTCTTCCAATTTTGTTTGTCCATTTAACAACGAAAGAAGAAGGCAATGTGAATGATAGAGCAGGCTTTGTGCGCTTAAAAGCACATAAAAAGCCTTTCCTTTATCAAATTATCATTACCATTTCACAATCTTCACTCTTACCTGGTCTTTCATGTTGCCTTTGTAAATTTCCCATCATCATAGTTCTGAATATGTTCAGAAATGGGATCATGCTCTTGCTGGCATATTTGTGTTTGTCCAGCCTTCCTCTCATTAACCTTTTCCTCAGGGCCAAGGATAACTTGGTTCTTTTGCACTTCTGTAGGTTCTGACTTCACTGAGGAGTTCTGTGTGGGATCTACAGTTGAATCAACTGGATTCTTGATGGGGTGTTTGGGTGATGGATATGTTTGTTGTACATTCCTGATGTTACTGGAGTGTTCTTCCTGTGCTTCTGTTAAAGATTTTGATGGGCTTCTGGATGTTCCTCCATCAGTTTTAGTTGACTTGGAACAGAGATACCTATGACTCAGCAAGTATGTTGCATTTTTTTCCCCCCAGGCATGTTTTGGAAATGTCATGGAGAAATAGACCCTTCATCACAACTACGAAATACGGTCTGAGGATGCAGCTATACTCATCCTTAGGGGTGCTCACTGTGGCCACGCTAAGGCCACAGGTGACGCTAGCACGAGTAAGACAGTTTGGAAAGTCCGGGCATGCACCAGGTACTTAGCTTTCATGTCCACCAGCAGGCTGTGCACCTGAATGAAATCAGCACTGAAGAGCGATGTGCCCACAGCAGCTAGTGTGAAATTCCACCAGAACTTTCATTGGCGAGCTGTATTCGCACGTTGCACATGTCGAAGGTTTTGATGTTTGCGACCTCGTGGTCGCATTCGTGTCTTCAGTGCAGTTGGTTGGATAACACTAAGTTTGGCACCCGTGTCGACCAAGAACCATCGGTCACTAACCTTATTGGTGACATACAGAAGGCTATTGATGTGGCCAGCCACCATGGCCATTAGCGGCGGCTGGCCTGGCCATTTTCCAGAAACGAACAGGGTTTCCTGCATTTTTGTGCCTGTGCCTCCCAGCATTGATGATAAAAGCACCAGGTAGTGTTTGGTGCCTCTACTGGCATGTTGGGTGTGGTTGTGCTCGGTACATTTTGTGCACCACAAGACATCTGCTCTGGCCGTGACCTTGCATGGGTCCAAGAAATCCTCATCTGCTAATAACAGCTGTATGTCATCTGCTCCAGGAAAGCCTGCTCAAACATGAGGCCACGGCTTGTGGATCTCTGCCAGCATGAGCATTTCATCCATGAGGGTGATGGTGCTCTGTCTCCTAGGCCGTCTAGGTGCACGAGTCTGGCAACACGCTGGCATCTGGACAGCTGAAAGTACTTAAGAGGACCTTCTTGAGAGCTAGGTATTTACTTTCCTTGGGGGGGGGGGGGGGTTGTGTATCAGGTCATCCACTCTGGCTGCGGTCTCTTCGTAGAGGGCGCTGACGACATGGTAGAATGTTGTTGAGTCGGAGGTGATCTGCTGAAGGTGGAATTGTGCTTCTGCTTGCCCAAACCAAGTGCGTGGGCGAAGTGTTCAGTCAGGCAGTAATTTCATAGCCACTGCATTGACTGCTGCAGTGTCCATGATGTAGAGTCCAGATTTGTCTGGGCTCGTCGGGGTCACCAACTGTAGCGGTAGTTATGAGGGGGAAATGAGAAAAGAGACTACACGCTGGAGTCAGTTTCGTTTCCAATGGTTTATTTGAAAAAGCCCGCATTGTGCCTTATAAGGTGCCGTCAAGTCCCTCCTCTGCATTGGCAGTGACGTAATGATGCAGCCGAGTGTGCCCATGAGGGAAGCAAAATCGGGTGGCCGTGACAAACACGGAGCTGCTTTGCATGCATTACAATGTGCACTGCCACAGTGCCATGCTTTATGGATTGCCACCTCAGACTTTGCCAATCAAGTATAATAGTCATGTGTAGCAGATGTGTCCACTACATACAAGTTAGGATCAGTCCTTGTAATATTTTCAAGATGGGACCAGAGTGTTGCCATGAGAATAGGTTGCTTCTTAAGGATTAAATAGTATAGGGTTATTTTCTAAGGAGTTATGTCCAAAAATGATCACCAAGTGTAGTGACTACTTTCCTTTATAGTTGCTTGGAGAATATCTGAAAAGTTGTTGTTGTTTATGAGTCATTTAAACAAATTTGTACTAAAGTTGAGTTGAATTTCCCAAAATTTATTAAACAATATTAAACATTTTCAATGTTATTATCAGTTGCTGTATATGTTGTTAGAAGCCATTAGAATATTGTTAGATGGTCAATAGAAGAATGTTGGCACATTTTCTGATTCCAACTTTTTGCAGAAAAGTAAACTAAACCAAGCATCTTTATCTCTCAAGCAAGTCGTATGACCCGGTCTCAAAGATGTTGCTAGAAGACAGCTTAAAAATATGTTAAATCAAACCACAAAGCTTAAAACTGGTGTGCATGAGAGCATGAGATACATTTTAACCTTTACACCAAGGAAGATACATTTGTTTATGGACTATCACAACATTTTTTAAAAATATGATTTATAGTTTTTTCACACAACGCCAACAATTGTCAATACCATCAATATCATTATCAGCGATACCCACATTAATTACATTTCATATTTGTTAATTCCTTATAGTCTTATGGAGTTTGAGGGTTTCTTTTTTATCCCCTTCCCCCCTCCCCCCCACCAACATTAAAGATTCAACACCAAACCAATTATACTTACACACAATGACAAACACACAATAATGGTATGAAACTTATATTTGGGGATTTATGGGTTTGTCGTGTCATGGCAGCCAACACATAGGCTGCCTTCCTTTTTCTGTAGCTTTCCCTGGCGAGAATAGGATGGATCCCCTCCAATTCCTCACCAATGGAGGGGCGAATTGGGAGGGCAGGGCAGGGCAGCGAGGCACAGCAGTTCACACTACAACTGCACCCCTATGTAATTCAAAAGGGGCTGCCAGACCTTCAAAAAGGTACCATATTGTTTCCTTAGGTTGTAGGTAATTTTCTCCAGGGGAAAACAGCTCTGTATTTCTGTGTTCCAATGTTCAGGGCTCAAGTAGGAGTTGGACTTCCAGGCAACTGCTAAGCAATTCCTGGTCACTGCCAAATGAATGTGAAATTTGGATAGTCACTAAAAGTCAGCATGTTAGTCATGAAGCACAGAAATAGGTCCTTCAGTACAGTATGGGCATGCCATCTTCTGTATCGATCTACACTAATCCCATTTACACTCATGAGGCATTGGACCCATCCACATTTTCTATGTCCCTGCTTCCAACATCTCTTCTGGCAGATCTTCTCAGATCCCTTCTAAACCTTCATCTCCCATCTTAAACTTAGTGTCGGGTTGAAATCCACTGCTAACTGTAAGGAATTTGCATGTCCTCCCCATGTCTCCATGGGTTTTCTCTGGGGTGCTCCAGTTGCCTCCCGCATTCTGAAGACAGATGGAGTTAGTGAGTTAATTGGTAGTGTGGGCTCATAGGAAGGACTTATGTACTGCATCTCCAAATCATAAAAATAATGAAAATATAGCTGAAGGCAGCTCACGTCCGGTACATCAATATGCCCCTTACCCACCTGTGCTGCCACTTACGGGAATCTTTTACCTAAAGACCCTTCAATTCATCAACAGTCCCTCGAGCCTATTTTGTTTCCCTTCCCAAAATGCATCTTGCACTTGTCAGGATTCATTTCTATTTTCCATTGCTCTGCCTAATTTTCTAGCTGGTCCCTATCATTCTGTAATCTAAGGCAACCTTGCTTGTTATCAATAAACACCACCAATTTTTACATCAGTGCTAATATAATCTGCAAGTCGATCATTGCTATGAGAAGTTGAGATGGGAAATCTTCCTAATGACTTCAGCAAGGCAGGTACCCCAGTCAGGGTCCTGCACCTCACCTTTCCTCTCCAGTTCAGGCTGCTCATCCAGTGGTTGAGCCCTCTCCTCATCTTCTTCTCAAAATATCCCAGCAAAATGATCACTCTGCACCACAGTCGATTTACTTCAATTTTCTCAAGAAATTTTTTTTAGAAAATACTTCTTAAGATTCCCCAAACACCCAAGAATTTAATTATTTTGATACAACAATCTCTTCTTTGTTTTTCAAGCCACACTTCTCCATTTTACTCATTATTAAGTTTTCAGATGAGCTGGTGAGTGGGTTTAACCTCCCCGTCAAGCAATTTGTTTTCCAGGCATTCCAGATTTAGGTAAATCCTGGTGACACAGTTCAGTAGCACCAACACGAAATCTGCATTGCTCAAGGATTACTCCACATATCCCTGGCATACACACACCAATTATGATGTTGCACTCTCTAATTTACCCAGAGTCTGTGCTTTTACAATTAAATCTGTATGGAAATAGGCAGCCTTGGTTCTGGGAAAAAGAACACTAAGCAGGCCGATTTCACATTATCATATCCTCACAAAGTGTGATTAACTGGGCAGAAGCACTTTCAACATAAACTCTGTGAATGTTGAGCATTACTAATTGATTCTTCAAAAAAAATGTGTGACATCAGTCTTGTACAGGGGAGTGTCCAAAAAAATAAGATGATTAACATTCCGATTCAGTACAAAGAGAGCCTTGTTTTATGAGTGCCTGGATTTCCATATGATTTCCTGCAGATAAATTGGAGAAAAGTTCCATTGTTTTGTTGCCTTTTTCTGGATTTCCTTCAACCCCTGGGCTTATTTACTGCTGCCACATTGTCTAACTTGTCTCATAAATAACGCAACAGAAAAAATGGAGCTTCACTGTGAAATAGCTTTGAACACTAAGGAAAGTGTGTGTTAAGTTTATATTTATATGTATTTCATCAATTGTTTTATTGCCCATCCTCAAAGTTTTACTGCTGTTTTGCCTCATTGCACTGTTGTAAATGGACATTCCAGTCACAGTCGGAAGACAAGCAAATTTGAGAAATCAATATCTACATTTCAGCTTCATCAGGCATCAGTCACATCAGGATTAAGACACTTGTGCCAATGGGAACATTTTCCATTATAGTAACATTGTAAGAATCGGGACAAACACTGGTGTGTTATTGTTGATATCCAGCACATTGAAGTAAACCCGAATTACACGGAATTGTTCTGAATTTGCAGCTTTCACAGTGATGATGTAATACTTTGCAGACTCAAAAGTCCAAAGGACAAGTGAGGGTAACATTTCCAGTAGCTGGGTGAATAACGAGTCCATTCCCATCATCTTCTTGTATTGCATGCAGATTGTCATTGACTCCCTAATTCAGAGCAGAAGCTGTTACTAAGCCAACTGTGGTGCCTGGATTGAATGAAGGAAAACATTAGGTATACTCTCAAATGATACAAAGCCAAACATCCGCTTCACTTTGAAAACTTTTGTTTCGAGAAATATTCTGAAATTGGTAAAGGTTCAAGTATATTCTATTGATCCTGTTTACAAACAATAAGTTAATCCAGTTCAAAATGAAATCTGAGCTGTGAATAACTTATTTATTTTCTTGGATTTTTTAAATTATATGTATGATGAATGTAACTCTTTCCTAAACATTGATGAAAAATATCAGGTGGTGATAACTTTACTATCAGCAGATGCCAGTTTTTTTTTGTTGGATGATTCAAACTCAACCATGGAGAATAAATGTGTGGGTTTGTTGTTGTTGTTTGTTTGTTTACACACTGATGATTGAAAGGAATTTACAAAATTTGTGAAATGAAACAAAGGTGTTCATTCCTTTCAAAGAGGAAAGTTAAATAATTAATCAAGAGAGAAATTCATGCAAAATATGTGCCTGATTAATCTGAAATGCCCAATTCCAAAGCTCGTCAAGAAAAAAAATGCACAATATCTGATGATCAATTCAATGATTCCTAACTAGCTAAATCTTTTTCAAGTTCAATGTTTCTCGTGCTCTGCATTCCGTGGAGTGTTAAGTATATCCTCTCTCTGTTTATTCTTATTCTAAAAACCTTTATTACTAGCTGATCTGATTTACAATTCAGGTACAGTTAGATAATTGGTTCCTTTCCATTATCTGAATAAATGTCATTCTTTTTATATTATTTCTTATTTGAATCTCACTGATTTTATACAGTTCCATAGTTCAAAGCAGCTTCCTTATTTTATATAGTGCATGCAACCGAGCAGTTTAAAGAGCTTTCTTCAATCACCTTTCTGCAAATGACATTAGTTTTTTGTGAATATATTTTCATAACTTAAAGACTTGAATTTCAACATAATCTTAAGCATTCTTCTTAAAAAACACATTTGCTTTCCTACATCCATCCTTTAAATGTCGTTTCTCCATCATAATAACTGATTTGCAATAATAATTAATTACGCTGAATAAAATTCTTTTTTTTTGTATGCACAAGGAAACAATGAATCCGAATCCAGGTACACATCAGAATTTGTTCCCAGTTCATGCAAAGATACAATTCCAGATCTACCCCATGGCAAAAGGTTAGTAACTGATATTATAGGTGATAGAATCAAGAATTCATTATGGAAAAGTCAAAATAAATTGTACCTTTATATCACTAGGTAAATACTGTCTGTCATGAGCCAAGGAAATAAATAAATAAACATGGCGCAATAACACTAAGATCAGTCCGTTTTATGTCTGGCAATATTCATTATGGGAGGCTCCTAATAATGCAAAATTAAATCACATTACCTGGAGCTACATCCTCCTGAACGTCAAAAGTACAAACATTTCTTGAGGAGACTAGCCTGTGGTTGTGAAAATTCCTCAGGTTATTGCTTGATGCTGTTTGTGAAGACTTAGCAGATAGAGGCTCCTACTTTGGATGTACAATTGCCCAACTTTCCTTACTGGCGAAATCAGTGCAGATCTCATCAACATTATCATCCTCCGTAATATCTGCATTCATGCACTGATTAAAGACATTTGATTGTTCAGATTTATAAGTCAGTCATGTCATTTCTGCTGGCAGACAAGACCACTGTATCGCATACATCATTCTGCAACATTTGTTCTCAAAAACTAGCAACTTCATTTTTTCCTTTTTTTCCATTTTCATCTTTTACCATCTCCTATTTTAAAGGCTCTCACCTCCAGACCATAATCAGTGTGGATTCGTAAGATCATCCCCTCCACAATCTCCATCAGTACCAGAGCACCACAGGGATGCTTTCTTAGCCCACTGCTCTACTCACTTTACATCTATGATTGTGTGGCTCTGTACAACACCATCTACAAGTGCAGTGGGTTGTATAAAGAAAGGTGATGTCAGCATTTAGGAGGAAGATTAAAAACTTGGTTGAATGGTGCACCAACAACAACCTTGCATTCAATGTCACCAAAGTGAAGGTGCTGATTGTGACTTCAGGAAGGGAAAGCCAGAGGTATACAATCCAGTGATCAATAGGGGATCAGAGGTAGAAAGGGCTCTTGGGAATCACTATCTCAGAGGATCTTTTCTGGACCCAACACACAAATGGCATTGTGAAGAAAGCATGTCAGCACCTCTACTTCCTCAGGAGTTTATGGAGGTTTTGTATGACACCAGAAATGTTGGCAACTTTCTATAGATGTGTGGTGGAAAGCATGCTGACTTGCTACATCACGGTCTGGTATGGGAACACCAATACCCCTGAGCATAAAGCCCTCCAAAACATAGTGGATACAGCCCAAACATAACAGTCAAAACCTTCCCCACTGTTGAGTGCATCTACAGGGAATGCTGCCGTCAGAGAGCAATAGCAATCATCAAAGACCCATACCACCCAGCACATGCTCTATTCTTGCATCAGGAAAGAGGTTATAAGTGCCACAAGACTCACACCACCAGGTTCAGGAACAGCTGCTGCCCCTCCACCATCAGACTGCTCAACAATTAATTCAATCAGTGACTCATTTAAGGACTCTTTTGCACTTTATATTTTTTTATTCTCTCTGTATTGCACTGTCAGTTTGTTTACATTCAGTATCTGTTTATAGTTGCTTATTTGTTTTCATGTATACACTGTGTAATTTTTGCACTACCAATAAATAGTAATTCTGTCTCACCTGCAGAAAAAAAGAAATTCATTATGTGATGTCATGTATGTTCTGTCAATAAATATGAAATACAAAATCTGATATCTGCTCTGAACTAGTGTAGTACTCAAAAGTGCCAGAGGAACTCAGCAAGTCATACATCGTTCATGGAAAGCAATCAGCAGTCAATGTTTGGAGCCTCAGCCTTTCCTGATGAAGGCTTCAGTCCCGAAATGTCGACTGCTAATTTTTTTCCATAGATTCTGCGTGACCAATTGAATTCCTCTGGCACTTTTGTGCATTGAACACTTCTGTGTACAGTGATGAATGCAGAAGGGGATGGGGAGATCACTGAAAGAATGGAGGCAGCTGAAAAGCATAAGGAAGGAGCTAAGGGAGCATGGAAGACATCAGGTGTTGGGTGAAATGGGGCAATTACTGAGGACATTAAGAAAGCAGGAACTCCCCTTGAGAAAGATTCTCCATAGAGCTGAGCATCTAGTAACACAGAAGCAGGCCTTAATCCTCCAGTTCCGACTAGCTTCAGCAGATCAGCCCCATATATATCAAAATGCACTGTAGGAAATCACCTGGCTTGCCACTTGATGTCACTACACACCCCCACTCACCTCTATGCACATCCACATCAGAGCCCAGGCCTTATACCAGCCATTTGCACACGCAAAGTATCCGATTGAGTTTACTGATTAGGTTTCTGATGAATCTACATATCAAAACATTGCATAATAGAATATTCTGCTTCAGATGTTTAAGACACAGAAAACTAAAGAAAACTTTTAGAATTGGCATAATTATTTTAATCTAATAATTTGAATTTCAGTATAAAAGGTGCAATATGACCAAGATTTTTATTTTTTCTACATTTTAATTATGCAGAACTACTCTACTATAATAGAGTTGCTTGAATTCTGTTCTCATGTAACTGTCCTGATTGTCTTAGTGAACTCACATTTTCAATGTTTTAAATCAGTATTTTAAAATCAGCATTTTAAAATCTTAAATCTGATAGTTCAGAAAGAATTGCAGCTAAAGTAAATTACTGAAGAGTAAAACAAGTCAGAATTTGTGAGCAGTGCACGTCAGCAAGTGATTGTCCACCTGGCCATGTTTAATAACCATGACAACCATCAAAATATTAAAGTTCTACTGAAAGGAAGGAACTAGCTAAATTACCTCCATCTACACACATACATTTGAAATGAAGCCATCTTTACATCCCCATTCTGTTTTCACCTTCAAATTGCCAACGATTTGATCCAAAGGCAATAGAATATATATTTAAAAATATTCTTACTTTATCTTTACTTAAAAAAGATTGAAGAATATTTAAATAGATGGACCAGTGGGAAGAGTCAATTGTATTAAAATGAATATATTTCCAAGAGTATAATACCTCTTTCAATGACTGCCCATACCATTATCTCACAGGTTCTTTCAAGAGTTAAATAAATATGCCAGAAAATTTCTTTGAAAGGGTAATAACGTCAAGAATTTACATAGAAAAACTAACCTAGAAATATAAATTGGGAAGTTTTCGACTCCCTAATTTTTAAAATTACTATCAAGCAGCACAGATGAGATTTCTTACATTCTCTTTTGAGGAAGGAGATAAAACTGCATGGGTAAAAATAGAATTGGATAAAATAGGGGAGAGAATGGCAGAGGATTTTATATACAAATGGGATATGAAATTAATAAATGGAAAGTGAGAAACCCCTTTGCTAAAACATTTAATAAATATTTGGCATAAAATAAATAGAGATATTGGATCAAGGTGGGGGGTGGGCTTATCTCCTAATACTTCTTTGATTCATAGCAGGCTTATACTATGTTCAATGGGTAATCAAATTTTCAAAATTTGGTCCCGTAAAGGGATCAGATATATTGAAGATTGTTATGAACAGGGATAAATTATGTGACTTTAAGTCCTGCAAAGTCTTCCATTGCAGTGTTCAGGTGAGTATAGAACAAGGCAAGGGAGAAGCTGGTGTGGTGAAGTGTAACGAATGAGGAAGCCCTCTGTGTTTTTGAAAACAACAAGCAGGAAAGAGCGAAGATGCTTTCACGCTCGCACTAAAAGGGCTATCCAGAACCTGCACTTGTGCTGCTGTCATGGCCGAAACCCACCAGCCACTGGCAAGAAGTACTGCTGGAAGCTTTGAACTCTATCGCCCAGGAAAATTCAATGACCCTTCAGACACACCTTCTCGCATGACCTGTGCAAGTCTGCAACTAGACCGTTTAAAATATCTTCATGATGAATTATGTCACCCACGGGTATAGCTACAAGTCACACTATAAGCTATAACCCTCGGGGTAATGGTCAAGTGGAGCGCAGCAATGGTATGATCTGGAAAGCTATCACACTAGTGCTAAGATCAAAATGTCTCCCCACCAGCTGCTTCTAAACTGGCCAGAGGAAAAAGTTCTCCATCTGTTATACCAGTAGGGTGGAGTATCTCTACAACCATAGCCAATAGCAAGCAGTCAGTATAATATGTCCTTCCTGCCCCCCCCCCCCCCCCATTACATCATCAAATTAGGAACTATTTTACATTCTACTTGGTCATGTCCTAAATAAAACCTTTTTGGGTAATTTTTTTTAGTGCAGATTACAGGAATTCGATTTCCACAAAACCCAGAATTATTTTTACTAGGGAACATTACAGGGATAAGACACAAATTGAAACTGTCCAAATATCAAGTAGAATTTGTTAAAATTCAAGTCATAATGGAACAATAAGTGAAAGGTCAATTTGTTAAAATTGTGCTGGCAGTTGTTAGAAAATGCATTTGCATGGAAATCTGATTCACATATCGGTATGGCACGTTGGACCAGAGAGATGCACATTTCTCTTTATTGGTTACAATAATTGACTAATAATAAGTGCGTGATTTGGATTATGAATGTGCATTTGAAACTTGTACCAATTTGCTTGCTACCTTGAGCCAGACCTCAATGTTAGTGAGCAAGGAAGACCCACTCTGCAGCACAGTAGCATGACTAGTAAAGACCGACTTGGCAGCCCATTAATATTTGTCAATCTGCAGCACAGTGGCAAGCACCAGCAGTCAGAGTACAACTTTGAAATTGTCTCAGAACATATCCTCTCGATAGTAGAGATAGTGGCGAGTCACATAT
This sequence comes from Narcine bancroftii, assembly GCF_036971445.1. Taxonomy (NCBI): domain Eukaryota; kingdom Metazoa; phylum Chordata; class Chondrichthyes; order Torpediniformes; family Narcinidae; genus Narcine; species Narcine bancroftii. The sequence continues at coordinate 180,081,777 of NC_091475.1, forward strand.
TGACCTAACTGTGTCACACATTGCTGATATTGCAGCACAGGCAACATCCATCTCGGTGCTACACTGATACCCCACAAGGTCATCTTGCTGCCTCGCCAACATTCTGCACTCATCATCAGAACTGTGTTCTAAGTTGCTTGTAGGATGTCACAGTGATTCAGGAATCCATCATCCCACATGGAAACACTACCCTGAGGAGAATGGATCAGAACCTCTGGCACCTCTGCCTCTTGGCCTTGCCACATTTATGTTTGTCAGCCAGACAGCCCAGAACCAAAGTTGCAGCCTTTCTGAGCAAAGATATCTCAAGGTTGTGGGTCACAGATCCTTGCAATCCCCTCCACAAAGCATTCTCACCAACTGTCCCGAAACCACTGGGTTTGCCCTACATTGGAACATTGGCAAACAATGTGATGTGTAAGTGGGCCACTGAAAATGTGTAAGTAGGATTCATTTAAGCAAGATTCCATTTTTCATTATTTTATAACATTTAGTTACAAAGGCCAGGTTTTTGTAAAGTGGTCACTCAGGCACTTAGATAACTGGTGTTGCAGAAAATATTGTTGCTAAATGGGGAATTAGGCTGTGGTCAATATTATCATGGTTACCATGGTAAGATTAACTGGTCATAAAGAAACAAGAGTCTTACTTGGAAACTGGATATATCTTTAACATTGCCAAGATGGCATGCTGAGATTCAAAAGTTTTATCCCTTTGGAAAAAAATTACTTACAATCTAAAGAATATATATTCTATGTTTTTGCAAATTTGGCACCTGTACACTCAAATAATGGGATTAAATTTGTAGTGATGTCCTTTTTGTCCCTCTAGCCCTGCAGAATTCTCCTTTATATGTTTGTGTTAGAACTGATGAATTGTATTGCACGACATCTCTCTCTGCATCCATACGTTCTTCATTGCTTTCTTTTTTTTCCTATCTTTTCAACACATAATTTTTTTACTTTTTTCTATTTGTTTTTTTTTCCTTTTTTGGGAGAAGGTTAGGTGGGAGAGAGGGCTTTTGGGGTGGGCTGAAACCCATCATGTATGTAATCAATTTGATCTTTTTTGATGTCTGCATTATTATAATAATTGTAGTTACTGCATGTATGGAGTATTAAATAAAATTTTTTTTTAAAAGAAAAGAAACACAATTTGGCCTTGATCTCCTGCAACATTCAATAGGTGCATCCTGATCCAATGTTGACTACCTTTTTATACTCTCTCTTCATATTCCTCGACTCTCTTGCAGTGCAAATGTCTGCCAGCATCACCCTTAAATAAAATCAATGTCTTAACCTCCAAAGATTCACACCCTCTGTGAGAAGAAATTCCACCACATCTTCAGCTGAAATGGGTGACAACATATTCTGAAACCATGCCCAGTGATTTTATCACTGGGAAAACCATCCCCTCACAATCTCATATATTTCATTCTTTTATACTTCAATAAAAATAGTCCCAACTCGAGCAATAATTTTTCATCCATCATCTCAAAGTCAACTCCAGTATCTCCTCTGCACTGCCTTCAAAGGAAATACATGCATCCCACCAGCATCCTTTAAAGATAACGGTCACAATGTTTTCATCCTGTTCCATGTGAACCTCATCTGTTCTTTGAAACTTAATATATCTAGCTTTACTAGATGTCATGAAATATGGAACACTGAACACTCCTTCAACCCATGACGTTGTGTCAACCAAAATAAACTTTCACCACATCAATCTCACTCTTCCCTCCCTCACACCTATAATCCTCCATTTTTCTTACATCCATGTGCCATCTACAAGTCTTTTAAATGTCTAGGTCTGCATTCGCTGGAGTTCTGAAGAATGAAGGGGTATCTCATTGAAATTTAATCGACTGCTGATAGGCCTGGATAGATTAGTTAATGGAGATCTTGTTTCTTGTGGTAGGGGAGCCTGGGGCCAGATGGCATGGCTTCTGAATACAAAAATAAATCCCTGTAGAACAGAGATGAGGAGGAATTTCTTTTCCCAGAAGATTGTGACTCTTTAGCCCCTTTTCCACTGACACCCTTGTGATAGTACGGATTCTATCACCAATGTGTATATGTATATATTATAGTATAGGATGGTTGTGATTGGCTGAGAGTGTAGTCACACCTACTGGCAGGTCTTAAAGAGTTGCTCCTAGCCAGACCCAGATCATTCTGGACTGGTCGACCTACATGTGATACGCTCCAGTCTTCTAGTTAATAAAAGCCTTCAACAAGGTTTGGATCAACAAACCTTTGATTCTTTCGACATGCACTACAACCCTGTCCCAGGAATTAACTGGAAATTTACTGGGACAGGGTCCAGTGGAAAAGGAACACTGTCCAAACGCCAGCATCAAATGACGTCATTTCATGCCGGGGATTAACCGTCTCTACCCCTACTCATATCCATGGTGTTTGCTGATGCCGTTTTGTTGATAAAACCAGTGGAAAAGGGACAGCAGAAGGTCACCCATTTCCAGTTGAAGGTAGAACACTCAGTTCCCTGGGGATGAGCGTGTTCAGTGGAAAAGCAATTAGTGTCCCAGTGGAAATGGCACAAAGGCCTTCCTATCCCAGGACACTGCACAGCGAATTAACTGGGATGCCAGTGGAAAAGGGGCTTATGGAATTTTTTGCCACAGTCAGCTGTGGAGGCGGTCATTGGGTATATTTAAGACAGAAGTAGATAGATTCTTGATTAGGAAGTGAATCAAGAGTTATGGGGAGAAGGCAGGAGAATGGGGATGAAAAGGATAGTAAATCAGCCATGATGGAATGGCATGACAAACTCAATGGGCTGAATGGCCTTAATCCAACTCAAACGTCTTATGGTAATAAATCTGAGGGGTTAATTATCTCCCTGCCTTGATTTATTATCTGATTTTCTGAACACTTCAATCACTTTCTATTTCTATTGTATTTCCAGTAAGCAATTAATGATCTGTTCAATCAATTTTTAATCTTTAAACATTTCACAACTGCACATTTTGATAAAAATATATTTTGCTCATTGTATTTTACAAAGTGTCAATATCATGAGAGCATTCAAAGGAGCTGCATCACATTCTAAAGAAGTTCCCCCGATGAATTAATGTACAATTACTATTGGTTAGTTAAATGGATTACACAGTTCAGTGAACATTGGTGAGAAGAGATGTTTATTGTTCCTTTGTGTTCCATGGCCTGTTGTTCTTGAGTCTTAAGTATATGGGGTTTGATACTCTCCAAAGAGCCTGCTTGGTGTGCAGGTCTTATTGGGTTGCTTAGGAACACAAGAAGAAACATATTCTTGGCTGTCAAGCCCTTATCTGATGCTTTAACTCTCAGTATTATGAATTCATAATTGAATGCTTGACACACAGAATGTTAAATTGCTTTAAGTATCTGAAAGGATTTTGAGAATATCAACGGTGTTCATAATCAGAAATGTTAAACATAAATTTGCATATACAACTATGTTACTGATGTTTAAAATAAGCCTTTGAGTAGAAAGCTAACAATACAATTACTTTAAAAATCTGTGTATTCGAATGCACTTGGATAATGGGCTGTGGTAGGCATGGGGCAGGGAGAGGGAAAAATGTGGTAGGAGAACATGTGGAATGTTTTATTTTATCAATGTTTCAATCATTCTACTTTTGTAAATTGTGAAGTACATTCTCATTTTATCTATCCTGATTTACCACGATATCTTTGGTAAGGTGTCATTTTCAATACCAACCACTGTCTTACAGTACAAGAATACTTGTATTATATTTCATTATGGATTTAGTATAAAATAATCTTCAGTCAGATGCAACGACAGTAAAAGTAACAAGAATTTCACAAATGTGAGGGGTGAAGATTGCTATAACTCTTGAGTTCATTACTATTTTAAGGGACACAATTATGTTCCAAGAGAACTCAAGAGGAGCATTTGTCTGTTTTCTTGTGAAGGAAAGAAAAAAAATGGTGAATTAAATAGGCAGTTTAGCACTGTTTAAGCAAAGTAATTTTTTCTTACTTGATAGCCAAAATTTCAGTCTATGGAGTGTACATTTAAACTGTCTGCTGAATATAAAAAGAGTAGCAGATGATACCAGGAAGCCAGTGTTCTGTTTCATCCCTGGGTTAGTTATTGGGAAAACAATAACACACTTGGATTTATATGGCATATCTGGTTTGATAATGATGGCATTTGCATTTGATTTCTTTATAAATGTGCAAGCATCCAGCTGGCAACCCACTAATATTTGCCACTCTGCAGCACAGTGGCATGGCTAGTAAAGCCAGACCTCGGGTGCTGCCTATGTACGGTTTGACAAAGACGTGTAGGTTTGTAGGTTAATTGTCAACTGTAAATTGCTCCTAGTACAGAGGTGAATGATAGAATCCAGGAGAGTTGATGAGAATGCAATACAAATAAAAAATGAGATTGATGCAACCTATTCTTCTCAGATTATGGCAGTCCACCTAAATCCCTGACCTTTCACTTAGTGTTCCATTATGACTTGAAAGTTCTGATCTTCATCAATAGATCCAATGCCACAGGTCCAGTCCCAGTGGGGTCAAGCAAGGCTACATTTCACATTAACTCTAACAATTTAGTTCTCCTCCAGTAGGTTTTCCTCTGGAGTGGAAAGAAGCAGAACATTGTTCAACATTAATTGCCTCCCTGATCAAGCAGAAGAAAGGATTCCAGCCCTTTCATTTTACCAAGGCTACTTGATGCCATATATTGTTAAATATAACCTTGAAGTCAAGAACACCCTCTCAAGTTCATTCTATACTTCCCTACATTTTTTTTTCTTATTACTCCCAACATTGGAGTCAACTAGCTTTGGAAGAACCACAAGTGAACAAGGGTTGAGTAAGGGCTGCTTGATAGTCATGTTGTCAACACCTTTCCTAACTTGGTTGATGATTAAGAAGACGAGTTGGTAGTTTGACTGAATTGATATTTTTGAAGTATAAGACATGTATAGTTCTGAATACATACTCTGCATCTGTTTTGATGGTAGAGAATTTGTAAAATGTTAAGTATAGGAAATAATAAAGAGAGAGAAAGACAGAGGGGCTCCAAGCAAATAATAAAGTGGATAATTGCAAAGCCTGAATAAGATATATCCCAGGTTCTTCAAAAAATGCAGGAAATAATGTAGATTCTGACTATTCTCAATTCTCAATTTTCATTTCTCTTTGGCTAAAAGATTGGCACCAGAAGACTGAAAGATGGATAATCTGTCAGCCTTCTTGAAAGACATCAACCAAGTAACAACAGACATTCATTCATTGAACATCAGAATGGACAAATTATTGCCAAAAATTCTGAGGGAAGGTATAAATCAGTACTTAGGCACAGGTTGATTAAGAATACAGGCAGTTCCCAGGTAACAAATGGGTACTGTTTTCACATACATCCATAAGTCAATTTTGTCAGAAAATATACAAACATCACTTGGTATGGTAACCACATCTACTTAGTATTGTAATGAATTGGATCAAGAAAGAAAGAAAGGGGAAAATAGTTTGACCATCCACTGCAAAAGACCAGTTGGGCCATGTTATAATTTTTTTTTAAATTTAGAGAAACTGCACGGTAACAGGCCATTTTGGCCCAAGAATGTGTGTCACCCAATTAACCTACAATCCCCAGTATGTTTTGTACAGTGGGAGGAAACCAGCGCCCCTGTGGTAAACCCATGGAGACATGGGGAGAACATACAAACTCCTTACAGACACCGGGAGATTCGAAGCCCGGTCCTGATTGTTGGTGCTGTAAAGGCATTGTGCGAACTGCTGCACCAACCATGCCACCCCAAATATAGAATTCTAATCACTAAAGGAAGAAGAAGGTTCATCTATTGAATGATGCCAGGATGTGAGAATTATTTTAACGAGAAGAAATTGACCAAGTTGGTCTTTACAATCAGGGGACCAAATCATGAGCACTTAAAAGACAAAGCTGAGTTTATTATCTGTTTTAGAAAGTGTCTAAGTACTTACCATACATCAATTACCATCGACCTTTTTGCACCCATTTCAGAAATGCAAGGGAGCATATTATAGCCCGTGTTGTAATATTTAAAAACTGCTATCTCCTTCTTCGGGAACATCTTCCAGACACAAAGTTTTGTTTGACAGGAAGAGGCATGTGGAGTGGCTAGATGGAGATCAGATGTTGTTCATCGCTGCCCACCTTCTAATCAGCTCTGCTTTCCATCTAAACAGACTTCAATTTAATGTCAGCTGATTGTACATATGCATATGCAACCCAACACAACAGTGCATCTCTGGGTCATTGTGCACACACACAGTATATCCCATACACAAAGGACGTATACATAGGGTGAACTAAAATAAATATATATATAAATAATTTGCAGGTTTCTAGGATTGTTCATCAGTCTCACTGCCTGCAAGATGGAGCTGTTTCTCAGCCTGGGAGTCCTGGTTTTTATGCTCCTGTACCTCTTCCTTGAAAATAGTGTTTCAAGATACTGCGGGATAGGTGGTAAGGATCCTCAATGGTTCTCTGAGCCCTCTTTAACCACCACTCCTTATATCAATTTTTTCTTTTTTCAGTACATTTAGCAGTTTCTTCCTTTTAATTTGGTTATGTATTCCATTAATATTTAAAGTCATATAGTTCAACGTAGCCATTTTATACTTTGTTTATCTTCCCTTTCCGTTTTTCCATCATTACCTTTCCTCCTTTTCCATTTCTGTTTTCTTATTTTAAACCCTTTATAAGACAACATTCCTAAAACATCAAACATTTTCCTTATTCTCCTATTTATAACTTCTTTAGCCCCAATCTCCCCTTCCCCTCCTGAGTTGTCCTTTATCCCTTGTCGGACAACCACATCTCCCCTCTCCATTTGGGTTTGGGAATTCACTCGCAAGCGTCAACTGATTTTGCAGTGACCGCAACTCCCCACCACCCAGCCCCCCCCAGAAAAGATTTCACTTTTCATATGTAACAAAGGTCACTCTTTTAATTCCCTCCTTATTCTCTCTATTCCATTACCTTCCCTTATTAATTCTTGTCTATACTATCTATATTTTCCTCTAAATACAGATACATTCACGTATGCACATTTTACCTATACACTCTTATACCTCTTTACCCACATACATATCAATCGTGATCATTTTTACTCTCATTACACGTCTTCATCCCTCAGTCTATTTTGTAATTGTTCTGCAAATTTTCGTGCTTCTTCTGGATCCGAGAATAGTCTGTTTTGTTGTCCTGGAATAAATATTTTCAAGACCGCTGGATCCTTTAGTATAAATTTATACCCTTTCTTCCATAAAATCACCTTTGCTGTATTGAACTCCTTTCTCTTCTTTAGGAGTTCAAAACTTATATCTGGATAAATGAAGATTTTTTGCCCTTTATACTCCAGTGGCTTGTTGCCCTCTCTTACTTTTTCCATTGTCTTCTCCAGTACCTTTTCTCTTGTAGTATATCTTAGGAATTTTACTAAAATAAATCTTGGTTTTTGTTGTGGTTGTGGTTTAAAGGCCAATGCTCTATGTGCCCTTTCTATTTCCATTTCTTGCTGTAGTTCTGGACATCCTAGGATCCTGGGGATCCAATCTTTTATAAACTCTCTCATATTCTTGCCTTCTTCATCTTCCTTAAGGCCCACTATCTTTATGTTATTTCTTCTGTTATAATTTTCCATTATATCTATTTTCTGAGCTAACAGTTCTTGTGTCTCTATAACTTTTTTATTAGATTCCTCTAATTTCTTTTTTAAGTCCTCTACCTCCATTTCTGCTGCTACTGCCTGCTCTTCCATCTTGTCCATTTTCTTTCCCATTTCTGTTAAGGTCATATCTATTTTATTCATTTTCTCTTCTGTGTTGTTTATTCTTCTTCTTAAATCATTAAATTCCTGTGTTTGCCATTCTTTAAATGACTCCATGTATTCTTTAATAAGAGAAAGTAAATCCTTTACCTTGCCTTTCCCTTCTTCTTCTATTTCACTGTACTCTTCCTCTTCCTCTGGGTTGGCCATCTGTTGTTTCTTTGTTGCCCTTTTCTTCTCTTCTTTCTTGTTTCCATTGTCTTCTGTGTTCTCTTCTTGCTGCAGGTGTTCTGCAGCTGTCGTTGCCGGCTGTGGAGATCGACTCCCCAGCTGGTCACCCCTCCCGTCGGTGTGTTTTTTTTTTCATGCGCGGTTGCGCACTTTTACTCGGCTCAGCGAGCCATTTTTGTAGTCCAATTTCTACCGACCTGAGGGAGCGGGTTTCTCTCTCCACCGCGGGCCTCTTCGAACAGGTAAGGCCTTCTCCTTCTTCCTCCGTTGTCTTCTCTTCCTCTCTTCTTACCGTTGATTTCGATTTTTCTTTTTTTGTCGCCATCTTCTTTCCACCTTTATACTCACTTTTCTTTAACTTTTATTTCTGTGCCTTTGTGTTTTCCTTTGTTTTTTCCGACTTTTCTGGAGAGGGCTGGAGTTCACCGTCCGGCCACTACTCCATCACGTGACTCCTCCCAACCACCACTCCTTAAAGACATCGTGGATTGAGGGAAGGAATCTTAGCAGTTTTAATTACCTCCAATCAGACCTCTGATCTGATGTCGTGTAGCTACTGTACTATACAATGATGCAGCCATTCAGGACCCTCTCTATTGTGTATCTGTAGATTGTTGTTGGGATGGTGGCCTATAGCCTTGCCCTCCTCAATCTCCTTAGGAAGTGTAGGTGCTGCTGCATCTTCCTGGCCAATGAGGAGGTCTGGGTCCTTTAAATAAATGCTAAGGAATTTTATGTGCTCTCCACTCTCTCTACGGTGGGGCCATTGATATGCATCTTAAATTTTAAATTTAGACATACAGCACGATAACAGACCATAATTGGACCACAAGCCCATGCCACCCATTAACCTACAACCCTAGTACATTTTGAAAGGTGGGAGGAAACTTGAGCTTCTGAGGAAAACCCATTCCAACATAAGGAGACATACAAATTCCTTACAGAGAATTCAAACCCCAGTCCCAATCGCCAACACGGTTACAGCATTGTGCTAACCTCTACTCTAACTCTGCTGCCCATAGTGGGGAGTGGTTCTTCATTCTTCTGAAGTCCACAATAATCTCCTTTGTCTTGTCCATGTTGACACTCAGGTTATTTCTCTTGCATCACTGTAGACTTTAACCTCCTCTCTGTATGCTGACTCATCATCATTGCCAATAAGGCCAATTATTGTTGTGTCATCCACAAACATAATGATTCTGTTAGAGCTTAACTTGGCAGTATAGTCATGAGTTAGCTGTGTGAACAGTAGCAGGCTGTGCATGCAGCCCTGAGTTGTGCCAGTGCTCAGTGTGATGTGGCTTGAGATTTTGCCTCCATCCCAGATAGACGGTGGTCTTTCAAACAAGAAGTCCTTCTTTCATAAAAGCAAGCTTCCATCACTACAATATTTTGTCATCAAACTTTCAAGATTTCTGCAAGGAGTCAATTCTTGATTTGAACGACCCCAAGAAAAAAGACATTAAATGTGTAAGTCCAGCATAGATTCATAAGAATGTTAATGGACTTGAGAGTTTGAGTTGGAAGGTGAGGCTGGGTGGGGTGGAACTTTTCTCTCTGGAATATGGGAGGCTGAAGGGTGAACTTATAAAAGTTTATACACTCAGGAGAACATAAATAAAGTAAATAGTCATAGTCTATTTTTCCCCAGAGTAGGAGAGTCTAAATCTAGAAAGCATAGCTTGAAGATAAGAGGGGAAAAAACTTAAAAGGGACTGAAGAGCATGGCACAAGTACAATTGCAATATTCAAAAGACATTTAGGCAACTACATGGTTAGGAAAGGTTTCAAGAGACATGGTCCAAACACAAGCAAATGTGACTAGCTTTCATAAACAACTTGGTGGGTGTTGTCAAGTTGGGTCAAAGGTCGAGTAATGAGTTGGATTATTTTCATCCATTTTGGATGTGCTCCTGGACTATGTCGGAAGGGTTGCAGAGGTGGAGAGAGATTAGATGGCAGCTGAAATGGAAAATAGTGAAACTAAATAAGAGAATTAAAAGATTGGTTCCAATAATTTATTCTCTATGTAAATATACCTAACCTTAAAATTGCAAACAATGACTTTGAGTGCTGTGGTGAAGCCAAAGCAATTAATTAGTTTCAATACAATTCATTTAAATACGATCATTTTCTCACAACTGTGTTCAATTATTCACATTGGACTTCATTGTCAAATATTGTCAATAATTCAAATTTGATTATATATTACAAGATAGCAATTTGTCTTTGGCTGCACAATATATGTGTTGTACACTATTTCTGAATTATGATTTTAATGAAGTTAAGAAAATCAAATTTCAGGAATAGAAAATGCACATTTAACACAAGTTGTCAAATAAGCCCATTTCTATTCCTTGCTGTGCCATTTATAGTGACACTCCCCAAGATATAGAATCAGAATTTATTGTCATGAACAAGTCGTGAAATTCGGTGTTTTATGGCAGCATCACAGTGCAAACATTCATATTATGAACCATCTTACAACAATAATATTAAAAAAATAGTGCACAAAAAGTAAGGCAGTGTCTTTGGTTCATTGATTATTCAGGAATCTGATGGCAGTGGGGAAGAAGCTGTCCTTGTGCTATTGAGTGCTCATCTTTAGGCTCCTGTACCGTTTTTCCAATGGTAGCAGAGTGAAGAGGGCATGGCCTGGGTGGTGGGGGTATTTGAGGATAGAGGCTGCTTTTTTTAAGACACCGCCTCATGTAGATGTCGTCAATGGAGTGAAGTCTGGTTCCTGTGAGGGTGGCAAGCCAAATTAGCAACCCTCTGGAGTGTTTTTCTTGTACTGAGATTTGGCAACTCCATACCAGATAGTGATGTAACTAGCCAGAATGCTCTCCATGATACACCTGTGGAAGTTTTTGAGAGTCTTCAGTGTCATACCGTACCTCCCCAAACACCTCACAAGGTTTAACTGTAGGCAAGCCTTCTTCATAATTGCATCAACGTGGAGGCTCCAGGACAGATTCTTGGAGATGTTGACACCCAAGAATTTGAAGTTCTTGACCCTCTCCACCACTGTGCCCTCGATGAGGACTGGGTCATGTTCCCCTGACTTCTCCTGAAGTCCACAATCATTTCCTTAGTTGTTGGTGTGACACACTCAAAGAGCTGATCTATCTCTCTCCTGCATATTTCCTCATTGCTGTTTGTGGTGTCATCGCTGAGGTAGCTCCCACTACTCTTCTTGGGTACCAGGATTATTAATGCCCTTTTGAAGCAGGTGGAAACCTTTGACTGCAGGAATGATAGGTTGAAAATGTCCATGAACACTCCAGCTAGTTGGTTGGTGCGGATTTTCAGTATGCCATCAGGGCCTGACACCTTAGTTATACAGTTTGTAAACACACCCTTTGACCCATTTTCCCCACATTGACCCAAATGTCCCACCACACTAGTTCCACTTTCCTGTATTTGGCCCATATCCCTCCAAAACCATCCTAACCATGTGTTCTGTTTGCAGGTCCTTAATCACATTTATTGATGACGAACATTATCTCACAGTTTAATAGTTTTTGAAGAAGCCATTCATCAAATATTTGAATAAACTTAATTTTCCATCAGAAATTAATGTAATCAGGAATAAAAAAAAGTTCAAATTATTTTTTTATGAATCCATAAACCCAATTATAATGGGTTTTATAACAGGGAAATTCATCCACTGCAGTGGATAAATTTTATTATATTAGTACTTCTTCATATCACTCCAATGGCAAGAATAATATTACAGAGAGAGGTACTTAACAGGGACATAATGATAATGATAGACTGAGACGAGCATTTAAATATTTACATTTAAATTTAAAATTTGAATTTAATTTAAAAAAAAATTAATTTACTGCTAATTTAAATTTAAATGTAATACTTCTCCATTCAGTACGTTTCCGATTATCCAAAATGCTCAGGACCGGATGTATATTGGTTAACTGTATTTTCCAGATATCTGAGAAATGGCTTTAAGCATCTCACTTTCTTTGGCTTGGCTTCGCGGACGAAGATTTATGGAGGGGTACGTCCACGTCTGCTGCAGGCTCGTTGGTGACTGACAAGTCCGATGCGGGACAGGCAGGCACGGTTGCATCTCACTTTAAGTAGCAGAATACTTATATTGGTTGTTGCCAATCCCGACACCTCCCCACCGCCGTTACCAAACCTACCGGGAGCCTTGGGTCCTCGCTCCAAACCCAGGCACCTCTCCAATGCTGTTGCTGAACCTGCCCAAGGGCCCAAGGTCCCCACTCTGATCCCCAACATCTCCCCACCCCTGTCACCAAACCAGACCGGGGGCCCAGTAGTAGCAGCATAATACTTGCATCGGCAGTTAAAACAACAACAAAGAACAAGGGAAGGTTTTTCAAGAATGAAATAAAGTTTAATTCTTACACAAGAGTTCCATTGGATTCAAAATGGCGCTAACAGTATGTCAGAGTCCCACTTGAGTACACAGGAGCTTCATTAGATTCAAAATGGCACTAACAGCGCATCAGAGTTCCACTTCAGCATGACAGATTTTAAAAAGTTTAACTGTTTTTCAAGTTGTGATGCCATGTTTCCACCAAAAATTTTTGCGGATGACTGAGAATTTCAATAAAGTGGTTTTCAGATCATTGGAAATGTACTGTATCACTGCAATGGCAAGTAAAAATATTACAGAGGTAGTTAACAGTGACACAATGATAATGATATACAGTACTGAGAAAAGCATTCAGTTATAAATACTGTTAACAACACATTTTATTAGAATTCTAACACACATTTCTATAATTCAAAAGAGATGGAATTTTGCTTAATATTAAACTCCAAGCAATAGAACAGTTTAGATATGAGGAGGCTATTCAATCATAAATGTGAGCACTGTATAGCCTATTTGAATCTTATTACACTAATAAAGAAGTCATCCTTGATTAAGCACTGACTGATGGCTGATAGTTCCAAAAGAAGCTACCAACTGTTCATTGCATCTGACTGTTCATTCTGCTGTTTAACATAGATCCCAGGATCAGATTAATGATATACTGATGAAAATATGTGCATTACAAATTCAGGCCTCAGTTTTACACCAGCATTGAATGGGGTACGAAAGAGGATTCTATCTAGTTGGGTAAAATTGTCAAAATGGGGAAAAGGGTCAGTGCAGTTTAGTGATTTATTTTACTTTATTTTAAAGTTTGAATTGTATGGCTCCATTTGATTTTTTTTTTTTAAAGTGTGTGACTTTCAGGGACAATTTAGAAACTATTCCTCTGGCAGTCATCAGGGTTCACTGCTTGAGGCCATCTCACTGCTCAGAGGCCACTTGACCAATCAGATGTAAAGGTTCAGCTCATTCAGTCCTTCACATCCTGCAGATGAAAGTGCAGGGAAGCGTCCAGGACAATCCAGTCCAATGAATGTGTGTAGTGCATCATCAGTGAAGAAATTGTGTGAATTTCTGTACTTTCTATATGTGGCGTAGTTTACAGTCAGAGTATAGACATTTGCCCAAGTATTTGAATGGGGGTCGGGGGGAAGCAACACATTGATTTTTGAGTAAGCCTGAACAAAAACAGATAGCTAATTCAGACTACCAGACATCTTTTCCTATTTCAAAATATCATTTTATGAAAAGATTTTTCAACCAAATTAATGCACTATTTTAAGTTAAATAGATTAATTTTATGTCATATAGATTAATTGCATATTATTGAAACCAATGACAAAGGACTTACTAACCAACACTACAACATTTTTTCAGTTTTCTACTCATACAAAGCAAACTCAAAAAGACAACCAAGTCACAAAGGACCCACATCACCCTACTCACAGCCTCTTCTCGCTGCTACCATCAGGCAGAAACCTGAAGACCAACACCTTTAGATTCAAGAACAGTTTCTTTCCAACAGCGATCAGCCTCTTGCACCTCCCTTGTTACATTTATCATTGTAAAAACACAGAAATACTGGAGGATCTCAGCAGGTCTCACAGCATCCATAGGAAGTAACGATGTAAATCTTTCCACTAATCATAGACACCCGTCAGATTATTCTGACAACACAAATTGAATGTCTGCACTACTGCAAGTCATTTTTATTTCATTAACAATTATTGTGACTGTTTATTAGCTATCTCATGTATTTATTGACTCTTCTAATTTAAATCAATTAGTTCATCTGTGCAGCTGCAGCAATTAAGAACTTTGGGGCATATGTAAATTGTATAATGTTTATGATAATAAACTCATCATTACACAACTCAAAACGGTCAACCAGTTTACCTATCTCGGCTGCACCATTTCATCAGATGCAAGGATCGACAATGAGATAGACAACAGACTCGCCAAGGCAAATAGCACCTTTGGAAGACTACACAAAAGAGTCTGGAAAAACAACCAACTGAAAAACCTCACAAAGATAAGCGTATACAGAGCCGTTGTCATACCCACACTCCTGTTCGGCTCCGAATCATGGGTCCTCTACCGGCATCACCTACGGCTCCTAGAAAGCTTCCACCAGCGTTGTCTCCGCTCCATCCTCAACATCCATTGGAGCACTTTCATCCCTAACGTCGAAGTACTCGAGATGGCAGAGGTCGACAGCATCGAGTCCACACTGCTGAAGATCCAGCTGCGCTGGGTGGGCCACGTCTCCAGAATGGAGGACCATCGCCTTCCCAAGATCGTGTTATATGGCGAGCTCTCCACTGGCCACCGTGACGGAGGTGCACCAAAGAAAAGGTACAAGGACTGCCTAAAGGAATCTCTTGGTGCCTGCCACATTAACCACCGCCAGTGGGCTGATATCGCCTCAAACCGTGCATCTTGGCGCCTCACAGTTTGGCGGGCAGCAACCTCCTTTGAAGAAGACCGCAGAGCCCACCTCACTGACAAAAGGCAAAGGAGGAAAAACCCAACACCCAACCCCAACCAACCAATTTTCCCCTGCAGCCGCTGCAACCGTGTCTGCCTGTCCCGCATCGGACTTGTCAGCCACAAACGAGCCTACAGCTGACGTGGACTTTTACCCCCTCCATAAATCTTCATCCGCGAAGCCAAGCCAAAGAAGAAAGAAAGAAAGAAGAAGAATTATATACAAATAAATAGATTTAAAACATCCCTATCCAAAGAGCAGCACAATGGGAGAAATGATCTTTGGATATTAAAACAACAACTTTTTTAATAAAAATTATTTGGAGCTTTTTGGGGGGAAAAAATCTTGAGAATACTGCTGCTGATACTTATTCTGCCCCAAACACCGTCTGGTACGGGGACACCAACACCTCTGAGCGTAAAGCCCTCCAAAAGGTAGTGGACACAGCCCAGGACATCACAGGCAAAACCCTCCCCACTATTGAGTGCATCTACAGGGAATGCTGCCGTCAGAGAGCAGCAGCCATCATCAAAGACCCTCACCACCCGGCACACGCTCGGTTCTCGCTGCTGCCATTAGGAAAGAGGTCTAGGTGCCACAAGACTCACACCACCAGGTTCAGGAACAGCTGCTACTCAATGACAAACTCAATCAGAGACACACTTAAAGACTTACTTGTGGACTTTATTGATTTTCTTTTTGTTCTCTCTATATTGCAGTTTGTTTACATTCATTATCTGTTTACAGTTCTTTGCTTACATGTTTTATACTGTGCACAGCTCATTTTTTGCACTACCAATTAGTGGTAATTCTGCTGTGCCCACAGGAAAAAGGAATCTCAGGTTTGTATGTGACAATAAAATGCAAAATCTGAAAGTAAATCTCTTAAATAGATACCTCATTAATTATTGTGTTACCTTGCAGTCATTGCAATTTCAATTATTTTATTGCCTTAAATAGCTTTTGAACATCAAAAAGTCCCAGATTTTCCTTGCATCTTCTGCTTCTTTCCTTTCGTTGGCCTTGCACTGCTCTGTAAAAAGAAAATCTGTATACTGCCATGAGACATATCCATAATGGGGTTAGAAGGGGTGCAGAAAGATGCAAAGCATAAACATAGCCCTTGATCAATTTTCAATTGGCCTGTTTCCTTTCTGTACCTGGAAAACAGCAATGACTTATTTAGCACAAAGGTGGTGAATAAAAATAGATGGCCACATGGATGTTGAGAGGCATTATGTCAGATTACCAAAACATTGATCAGGGATGTAGGTTTAAAAGAGGTGGAGAAATTAAGAGGTCATTCGAGAATACAAGTCATAGATAAGTCAAGGTACATTGTCATAGTTTTTTTTCCCCAGGGAATGGGAACCTAAAACTAGAGGACATAGAGAGGGGAAAGATTTCAAAAGGATCCGAGGGGCACCCTCTTTACACAGAGGGTGGTGGAAGTATGGAACAAGCTGCCAGAGGAAGAGGTAGAAGCAGAGACATTGAGACATGGGTAGGAAAGGGAGTGGTGTGGACAATTTGGGCTGAGGATCTGTTTCGAGCTGTAGAATCCATAACTAAAGTATAAGTGGTTCAAGCCATGACTCTCAATTGAGGAGCAATTACATGTGAAGATGATTAATTGGGTAGAATTCTTGCATGATATCTCATTAAACTTTTGAACTATATTAGAGATAAGAAGGGGTGAAACAATGGAGGGTGTTAAAATGAGATCGGGGGTGTGAAATTAAGGCATTGCTTGGCTGGCACCCACTACCAATCAACAAGCATAGGACTAGTGGACAGGTGTGTGTGGCATATGTGAGCTTCACAGTAGTGGATGAGCTGAAGCAGGAATGCAGTCAGAGGATGGAAGAAAACTAGAAATGTGTGGTCTCGATGATGGCACTGATGTGAGGTGCTGAAATTAAAATAAAAGCAGCCAAATAACCATGGACAGCAATCTATCAGGATTAAAGGAAAGATGCTATCACTAATGAAATTGGGAAATTTTAATAATCATATGATTTACTCTCGCTCCTATGAAATATACCTTTGCCTTCAATGTTCTTGGCACTAAACAGTCCATGCTGGGAGCTGTATAACCAAAATGATTATGTCCACGTCTCTGCTTTATCAAACCAAGCACATGGAACCATGAAGTCAATAGATAAATGTTAAGTAAAAGGAACAGGAAGCTAAAAAGACAACACATAAACAAGGTCATTTATTCATAAAAGTACCTATCCTTTTTTCTTATCCCTTTTTACTTTACTAACCATCAGGCAATAATCTATCATGAATATTCCAACATTTAATTATGAATAAGGGTATAAAAATCTGTTTAAAACAAGACAATTGGTTAAGTGTGAGCATTGTCTCAAGTTTTCCCGTCATATCATTTAACACACTGAATCACTTACTGTAGCCATTAGTAAACAATTAGCATTTCCAGCAAGTCCTGAGGAAAAGGCAGGGACCAAAGGTTCTAACACTTCCAAATTATTTGTGGTTCACAAATTCTCTGTCTACCAGCTGCTAATTTTCTTAGCAAGTAAATTGTATTTTGTATCCAATCTCTTTAGCAATGTTCAGTAAGGCTTAATTAATTTTTGGTAATAATGGAAAGAGCTATATTGTCAAGAGAACAAATTGCAACTAAAATGCCTTCTCCCCCTTAAAATTTCCATGTTCCCATGTCTGTTTGCAACAGGATAGGAGGCTTGCAGTCGAGGGTGAGGTTCTCAAACAGGGGCGGTGGTGGGACCCGGAGGGAAGAGAGGCTGCAGGTTGTGTTCAGAGGGGGTGGGTGGCTTAAGAGTTTGGTATTGCAGACAGTGAGGGGTGGGTATGGGTTGTCAAACTGCATCTGCACTGGAAATCCAGTATGACTGGGGCATAGAGGAGGGGCATGATCAGGAGTTTAAAGTTCTTTTACTCCATGCCCTGCACAGTCAGTGTCACATTGCAGCAATCATTGATCTCAGCCAAGTGAAATTTGGAGGCCAAGGAGACCTTACATTGTGCCAGGATTACTGCTAGTCTTGTACAATACCAAGGTGAATTAAGCTCTCAGTGCTTCCTGTGTTGAATAAACAGGTAATGGTGTGACTGCTTACCTTGATAGTCACCATGGCCTTGGGTAGTTGATTTGGGCTGTCTTGTTTGAGGATGATGGAGGCCAGCGTCTGATCGCTGTCTGAATCGCTGCTGTATTGGTTCAGGGGTGTCCACCAAAATGGCAGCCCCCATATTGTGCCTGTGTTACTGTCCTTCTCTGCTGGAAGTGGCGCCGGAAGTGGTGCCGCCCCGGCTTGCCATCCCCAGGGCCCCGTCGAGCCGTTTCTCATGACCAGAAGTGACGCAGAAGGTGGAGCCGAAAGTGTTGTGGTCCAAGATGTGTAAGGTAAAACATCATGAGATGGGAATGTGTAGGGAGTTACCCTGAACAAGGCTGTAACAAGAAGGGGAGGTGTCCTTGTACTCCTGTTAGGTAAAACATCATGAGATGGGAATGTACAGGGCTGTAACAAGATGTGAATGCATCCTTGTACTTACAAGATAAGAGAGACATTGATGGATTGAGAGGCAGGAAGCTAGCAGGGAAAGGATAGCAACAGTTTTAGTCATTGGACAAGTAATGATATGATGATGTTCTAAGCACATATCCAAGGGTATAAAAAATCACCATTTTGCTGATAACGGCAGAATGCATTCTCCGACTAACTTTGTTAGTCGCAAGTGTTACAATCCGGTAATAAAGAACAAAGAACCCTGATTTCGACTCAGTCTGGTGTTTGTCTCACTCATTCATGAACAAAGCAGACCTAACAGATGGCAGGGGCTGGCACCCACATGCGGCAATGGTGGTCGAAGGTTGGGACCTTTGGGTAGTGTCTCTTCTCCCCGCAGGAGAAGCACGTCACGTTTAAAGCTGGGCAGCTCTTCCGGAAATGTTTCCAGAGTCTGCAGAAGTAGCACTTTGAGTGCTCAATAGTGGCAGTGGTGACAAGGGACCCAGTGTCCCAAGATAGCAGTGCCTACATTCTCCATGTGGCAGCCGCATTGCCTGAGTGCAACAGAACACCAAAGCATTCTGTCTCAAGCGATTTTGCCAATTCCACAACTTCCTGCAGGCACCTATTGTCCTTTCCAAGCAGTCTTTGTTTGATGTAATCAGACCGGAATCCAGCCACGCAAGCATCCAGTATCAGACCTTCAAGTTAGGCAGTTGCCGAGAGTTCTCGGCAGTCACAGGCTTGCCCTAGCTCCCACAGCACCTGCATGTATTTGTCAATGGACTCACCAGGTCCGGTTTATGACTGCCCAGGAGAAATTGGGCATAGATGACATTCGTTGGGGCCTGGTACTGTTTCTGCAGGAAGTCCATCACAGCAGTGTAAGTAAGACAGTATCTTATTGTTTGAAAGACACAGTAGCCAACCTGAGCAAAGAGCAAATTCCATTTGTCTTCTTCACTTTTCACATCATTGCGCTGCATAAACGTGTTGAGGCAGTGCACCCACTGGTCAAATTTGACTGAAGCCTCCAGATCTTTACGGTCAGAATCAGGTTTATCTACCTGTATTACCTTGTCCATGGCCCAAAACATAAAGGTGATTAAATTGTACTACCAATCAACCACATTAGAACAAGGATCTGTGATTAGTAGGCTTTAATCACCTTTAGATGTCAGCACATCTTAACATGTTGCTGGCCTGGTTCCAAGGCAGGTACTGAGGGAGAGGTTTGGGGATATCTGGGAGGGAGGAGCCACAGGTTCAGGGGCGGGCCAGTCTATAAGCACATACATACAATATACATCAGTGGTAGCACCACAGACCTATAGTTTAAACTGCAATTATTTCAATACAAAATACCCATTGGGTAAAGCAGACAAATCCATTGATTGACTTGGGAAACTGGGACATTATCACTATAACAGAAACATGACAGTCATTCTGGGAGAACAAGGAACATGGAACTACTTCTTTGCAGAGCCCGTTCTGTAAAGACAGTCAACATTATTACATTCCATTCTTGTTGCTTAGAAGCCATTTGGGCATAGTGCACAAAGAACAATAAAGGGTTTCTTTCAAATTGGCCAAAAAGATTGAGAGACTTATATTGGCCTGTCATGCTCTCATTCCAGAACAGCAAAGCAGAAGGAAATTAAACAGAGATGGTGGCTATTGTATGAACAAAAGCATTTTTCTCTCTTTTAACACAAAAAAAAACAAGTGCAGGGTTAATAAGGATTTGTCAACTTTTAGTAAATAGGGCTGGATCTTTTCATCATGTTGTTGATTATATATGATTCAAAACCATTGCATTTGCATTAACGCCATCATTTTATTTGTGAGTAAAATATTAGATGCCAGGTTTCTGGTTTAACTTTGACTATACTGTACTGAGTGCAATAGTTATTTTAGAGAAATTTCTGTTCCAAGTACTAAGTTTAATGTTTTCGTGTTTCCATGGAGGCTTCTCTTTGAATTCACTCTTCATTCTTCTCCCCTCCTGTGGGATATTCTGTATAATATTACAGGCCTATAATAGCCTGGATAATTCATTTTCCTCCAAAACACGACTTTGTTCAGTTCTCAATAGTCGTTTCATACTTCAGTTCCCTGTAGTGCTACAGGTAGTTTAGCTTTCCTGCATGAACAACTGCTTTCATCCAAGGTGCTTATTAATTTGTGTTTATTGTAGGCTGATTGGTCATTTTTCTTATTTATAAAACTCATACACTCTGAATTTTTCACTTAGTCAAAGCATGTAGACACTTACCAGCAAAACATTTATACAACAAAAACCTCAACTCAATTATGTTAGCTGTCAAGAATCTTCCATAATTGCTGTCCACCATTTTAAAGAACACAAGAAAGTAGGCCACTTTGCGTCTCACACTTCCCTTGCCATGTAATATAATTATGGTTGATTTGTTCAAAGTCTCAACTCTTCTGTGTCAGATCCCCACATTCTTCAATCTCCTGATCTATCCAAAATGTATCTACCTCTACTTTAAATACTTGTAATAAGCAGGTCTTTACAACTCGCTGGAGTGGAGAATTGTAGATTCACCACCTTCTTTGGAGGCATTAGCTTGGTTTAATGGTTTAATACTCTCTTTTATATTTTCTAACAAATTAGGAGCCAGCCAGTCAGTACATCAAGTCTATGATAGGTCTCAGAACATTCTCATTAACTCTAGCCCCTACTTGTGCTCTCTCACACATCCATCAACTCCTCCACTTAATTTGCCAACCATCCACTACAGTTAACCTCCCAACATCTGGGGTCAACCCAACCAGTTACAGGGAGAGTATTCTAACTTGGCAAAGGCTGTACACAGAAATCAGGAGCGAACCTGGGTAACACTAATGCTGCATCATTATAACCATATAATCATTTACGGCACGGAAACAGGCTTGATGTCTATATTCTATTGACATGATGAACAGTGAAATAATTAAAACGATCTAGATTTTAAATTAAAAATTCAAAGATTTAAAGACTTGGATTGCTACTTTAGATAATTCAATGAACTAGATACTCTGCTCTGTTAAAATTATCTTTGAGTCGTAAATTTTAGTTCCTGCTGAAAATGGGCTCAACTTGCAATATAAACAGCACAACAGATTTATTTATGTTCCTGTTCATTTGAATGTTTTCCATTGTCCAACTGTACAAATCATACTAATCATTACTTGAAGGTGTTAGCATAAAGCCATTATAAGGATCAACTCACTCCAATTAATTTTTTAAATTTAGACTTTCAGCGCAGTAACAGGCCCTTCCAGACCGCAAGCCCATGCCACCAAATACAAACCTCTGTACGTTTTGAAAGGTGGGAGGAAACCAGAGCACCCAGAGGAAACCCACTCAGACACGGGAAGAACGTGCCAACTCCTTACAGATAATGCTGGTTTCAAACCTGAGTCGCTGGCACTGTAAGAGCATTGTGTTAACCACCACCTTAACTATGCTGCCCTTAAAGTTAGCATTTAAAGTTAGATTAATTTAGCATTATTCAACTGGGTCGGGTCAGATACAGCAATGAGCTCTCTGAACCCTTCTCCATTAACAATGGCGTGAAGCAAGGCTGTGTTCTCGCACCAACCCTCTTTTCAATCTTCTTCAGCATGATGCTGAACCAAGCCATGAAAGACCTCAACAATGAAGACGCTGTTTACATCCGGTACCGCACGGATGGCAGTCTCTTCAATCTGAGGCACCTGCAAGCTCACACCAAGACACAAGAGAAACTTGTCCGTGAACTACTCTTTGCAGACGATGCCGCTTTAGTTGCCCATTCAGAGCCAGCTCTTCAGCGCTTGACGTCCTGCTTTGCGGAAACTGCCAAAATGTTTGGCCTGGAAGTCAGCCTGAAGAAAACTGAGGTCCTCCATCAGCCAGCTCCCCACCATGACTACCAGCCCCCCCCCCAACATCTCCATCGGGCACACAAAACTCAAAACGGTCAACCAGTCTACCTATCTCGGCTGCACCATTTCATCAGATGCAAGGATCGACAACGAGATAGACAACAGACTCGCCAAGGCAAATAGCGCCTTTGGAAGACTACACAAAAGAGACTGGAAAAACAACCAACTGAAAAACCTCACAAAGATAAGCGTATACAGAGCCGTTGTCATACCCACACTCCTGTTTGGCTTCGAATCATGGGTCCTCTACCGGCATCACCTACGGCTCCTAGAACGCTTCCACCAGCGTTGTCTCCGCTCCATCCTCAACATTCATTGGAGCGCTTTCATCCCTAACGTCGAAGTACTCGAGATGGCAGAGGTTGACAGCATCGAGTCCACGCTGCTGAAGATCCAGCTGCGCTGGGTGGGTCACGTCTCCAGAATGGAGGACCATCGCCTTCCCAAGATCGTGTTATATGGTGAGCTCTCCACTGGCCACCGTGACAGAGGTGCACCAAAGAAAAGGTACAAGGACTGCCTAAAGGAATCTCTTGGTGCCTGCCACATTGACCACCGCCAGTGGGCTGATATCGCCTCAAACCGTGCATCTTGGCGCCTCAGTTCAGCGGGCAGCAACCTCCTTTGAAGAAGACCGCAGAGCCCACCTCACTGACAAAAGGCAAAGGAGGAAAAACCCAACACCCAACCCCAACCAACCAATTTTCCCCTGCAACCGCTGCAACCGTGTCTGCCTGTCCCGCATCGGACTTGTCAGCCACAAACGAGCCTGCAGCTGACGTGGACATTTACCCTCTCCATAAATCTTCGTCCGCAAAGCCAAGCCAAAGAAGAATTTAGCATTTACTCCTAGCTGGGTTTTCAAGATTTTATGCATTGCAGCTGGGATTGGTTTCAATGATGATTTTACTTGTGTATCTGATCCAGAAAACAGTGAAAAATGCAGTAGCATGGATGATAAGGAACTCTGCTCTCAGGCACTGCAGTAGTAGTTTGGTCACAGTAATATAAATTACAGGCTTTTCCTGCATCTCCAAAAGGACAGAAGGCTCTCAAGGCATGCTCAAAAACTAGTGACAATAGATGGCCCAAGGCCATGGCACTAAATAAAGGCCGTAGATACAGACCTGCA
Organism: Narcine bancroftii; assembly: GCF_036971445.1. Classification (NCBI taxonomy): domain Eukaryota; kingdom Metazoa; phylum Chordata; class Chondrichthyes; order Torpediniformes; family Narcinidae; genus Narcine; species Narcine bancroftii. Next base: position 180,105,234 of record NC_091475.1, read on the forward strand.
AGAACTTGAATGACTTTGTGCATTATCAATATCAATGAATACACATACAAATGCTACATCCTACCAAAGCACTCCTTTGGTTCAGAATACTTTCATTTAGAACATTGGCATTTAGCTGACGTAGCAATTAGCCTGGATATTTACTGTAAAGAGAAAATACTACAAATCCAATCTGGTTGACAACCAACAAATCAACCTACTCTCAATCAAGTGATGGAAGGCCATCAAGTACTATCAAATGATGTTTATTCACCATTAACTGGCTAGCTCACTGACACTCCATGTGAGTTTTGCCAAGACTGCTCAATTCCAAATCTTTTTGCAACCTTGGCCCAAGCATGGACCAAAGAGATGAATTCTAGAGATAGACTAAGAGTTACTGCCCTTGACATCAAAATAAGATTTAGTCAGTTGTAGCATTTAAGAGCACTGGTAAAACTGAAATTAAGGGATATCAAGGGGAAAACATTCTAATAGCTAGAGTCATACTCACACAAAATAAAATGAGTTAAGTTGGAGGACAGTCACCCTAACTGAAGAACATTAGTGTAGGAATTCTTTAAGACATTGACCTAAGCCCAACCATCTTCAGCTAACTCAGTGATTTTCTTTCCATCATAATGTGCATCTCAATGACTGATTGCACATTGCTCATTTTCACTTACACATCCTCAGCAAATGAACCAGTCTGTGCCAGGAT